>NC_058379.1:93066308-93375058 GCF_018350175.1 Felis catus
GAAAGAAATGTCAAGTTAAAGTTGATAAAGGTTGAAATACACGATTAAGTCTTTTTTGTAAGATAGAACCAAATTGTGCATAGTTACTTCCTGTCTAACATTTGACTATTAAGAATTGTCTACTTTCTGCTTAATGTATGATATAGTTTTGCATACAGTGTTTCTTTTTTGCTGAAAATAAAAGCTAGATAAGGCCATAGTTTTACCAATTCCAGATGCTGAACTGCCTTCCTTGTGGTCCAGTCTTAAAGACGATGCCCTTCGCCCTCAGGAGACAACACCCCAACTCAGGGATGCGCTGGAGATGTTGAAACACTAGAGACGTCTGAAGGAAAGAAAGGAACTCTAAAAAAATCAAAAGTGGGTGATAAAGTCCCGAAATACAATTAAAAAGTGATTATAAAAATAATAAATTGTAATAAATCTCTGAAAATATGGCTATAAAGGGATGTCACGTTTCAAAAGTAAAATTTTGCTGAGATCTGGATTCTATCTCACGTTAGAAAAGGCAAGAACTATAGGGCGCCTGGGTGGCGCAGTCGGTTAAGCGTCCGACTTCAGCCAGGTCATGATCTCGCGGTCCGTGGGTTCGAGCCCCGCGTCAGGCTCTGTGCTGACAGCTCAGAGCCTGGAGCCTGTTTCTGATTCTGTGTCTCCCTCTCTCTCTGCCCCTCCCCCATTCATGCTCTGTCTCTCTCTGTCCCAAAAATAAATAAATGTTGAAAAAAAATTTTTTTTAAAGAAAAGGCAAGAACTAGAACATTCCTAAAAACATTCTGCCAGACGTCATTGCCGTTCACGCACTTCTCAGAAGGTGGTGAATCGCGTGCGCTAACGGGAGAGCAGCCTTCGAGGTCCCAGCACGACCACGACGTATCCGGGTTCATATGGCTTCGCCGTCGTCACGTCACACAATTTCAAAGTCTCCCACAGCTTCAGTCTCTTGAAGAGCTTCAACCGTGAGCGTCAGCAACATCTATTCCAGACCGGAAATACTCCGGGAACTCCGTAAAACCTCGGCTCAGATTTTTCAAACCACACCTGCTGGAACAGGTACGTTTGAGTGACAGCAAGGTGGCCCCGCTGCCTGGAGGGTCGACTCCGTGGGTGCAGTGATAACCGGGAAGAGGTAAGAGCGCCTGAGAAGAGTCCCTACAGGCGGACCTGTCCTGAGTCTCTGGGATGGTCTCTGGGAACTCTGGGTCTCCTGGCATGGGTGAAGCATCTGGAAGGCAGTGAGTCACCTGCTAAGAAATGACATCTTGACAACAGGCTCTCCCAAAACAGGGTTTTGCTCCGTTTTGCTGTGGGTCCCTCACAGTCCCATGAGCTGTGCTTTCATGAACAACCACGTGTATGCCTCGTGCAAATCCCTTAGGGATCGTTTTTGTCCACTTATAGCTTCTCGTGGTGGTAAGTGTCCCTCGCCACCCCCGTGGCTGAGTCCAGGATCCGCTGTGCTGATAACGTCTCCTGCCCCCGCCTTCCCGGCCCTTAGACGTGCGCGCACGAGCTTCTCCCACCGCCAGGCTGGGCTGCTGGTGTTGACCACGTGCGCCTCTGCCTGTCGTGGGCGGGTATGAACGAGCAGACGGTGTGCTGGGAGTCTGGAGACACCTGTTCCACACGTCGCGACACAGAAAAAATGGCAGTTTAACTCGAAGTAGCAGGAGCAGCTGTCGGAACATGTGAAGCAATTAATTATCCTCTTTTTTTGTGCCATAGATCAGCCCAACCCTCAAACACCATGCTCTGTAAAATGTCACATTCACACTTCCCGTCTGATGAGCAGCGGGGTCAGTAGTTATTAAAGTCTGACAACCAAACTGAAAATTAAAGGGAGTTTGTATTTTGTTCAGCTCAAAACGGTAAGCGATATCTGTTCAGAACGAACAAATTTTCCTCAAATGCTTCTACCCCCGAGCAGGGACTTTATTGCTACGAGAGGACTAGTTTGTGGCACGAAGTCAGCTTGCAGGCCATGCAGGCCATCCATATTCCAGGGGGACGGTGACGGGGAAATGGCGGTACCATGGGCCACGTGGCTCCGACGCCCCACCAGCGTCGTCCTGTCCAGGAGCCGGCGCACGGGCCCAGCACGAGGTCCGCTGGTCTGTCTCACGCGTGGGCAGTCTCACAGAGCTTGTGGTGGTAACCGACGGTTTTTGCAATTAACTCAAATTGTGCATTTAATGCTTCCACTCTTGTTTCTCTAGTCTGCATGCAGAAAATCAAGACCTACAACTACTATATGCTGAAAAAAACTGTGGCATCATGAAAAACAATTCCTAGAAGATCTATTTACTACTTGAAAAAACGATGCTTGACTTACAATGCTATTTTTGCTTCAAAAAAGTTTCATACTTCATGAAACAATAGATGTCACGACAGTAATATGGGAATCGAAATATATTGAACTAAATATCCTTATTTGGAACCATACATATTTGTTACTTGCCTGACCCCTCACATCGCTCTGCCTAGACTCATTCCTACCACCCTTACTCTGTGGCCCACTTTGCCGTGCTTGTCCGTGATATTCTGCACAAAGGAACAGAAGCACAGAACGGAAAAGAAACCCATCACCTTGCTAGCCACCCCCAGGAAGACTGTGTGAAGGAAAAGATTGTAGTTGTGGAAGAAGAGGTGTGTGGGATGCTCTAGGGATATTCATTTTCATGGTTCCATAGCCGTAAGTCGTCTGGGTTCCTAACGAGTGGCGTTGACCCACCAGACGTGGGATTTCTACCATTATTTTCGTGAGGCTTTCTCCAAAAACTAGCTGTAGCAGCTACTGGAAATTATGCATTTTTAGAACGACGACGTCCGTTCGTGTCGGGAAGAGTGCGTGTGCCGTAACTCCCCTAGCAAGGAGCCCCAGGGGGCGTGCGCCTGTTCTGGGGGACTGTGGCCGGGAAAACCCCCAGCAGGTGAACAGATGGGAGCCTAGCTCTGGGGACGTCGGTTCTGCTCTGTCACTGACACAAAACGGGCAAGTCACCCACTTTGTCCGGTTTCCTCACCCGTGAAAGGGTCTGTGGTGCCTTTCTCTGCATATGTGCAGACAGCAGTGAAAGAACTCTTGCATTTGGGCACCTAGCAAGCACCTGCAAGCCTGTAATGCTCACTAGTGTCTGCCCTTAAGATAATCTCCAACTAGATTTTAAAACATGGCTTCTAGAACGTTGGGAAGGAATGCACAGTGAGAGCTGAAGGGTGGGTCCTCTGTGTTCCCTTCAAAAAAATTTTTTTAACATTTATTTATGATTGAAGGACAGAGAGAGTCAGAGTGTGAGCAGGGTAGGGGCAGAGGGAGAGGGAGACACAGAATCCTAAGCAGGCTCCAGGCTGCGAGCTGTCGGCACAGAGCCCGACGCGGGGCTCGAACTCACGAACCGTGAGATCGTGACCTGAGCCGAAGTCGGACGCTTAACGGACTGAGCCACCCAGGCGCCCCTGTGTTCCCTTCAACCCAAAGACGCAGAGGCCGCCGGGCAGAGCATGGGCGAGCCTGCTCCCTCAGGAAGTAACCACCAACGTGCTACCGTCACAGATTCGCCCACTGTGTTTGCTCCAGTTTTAATTCCTGGTCAAGTGAGAGTATTCCTTAAACAGGATTATGCAGACCACAGGTTTTGGGGGTCAGAAGCAGCTCTATTCAGGCCCAGGTTCTGCCACTACAAGTTGGGGGAACTCACACAAATTATGTCATCTTAGTGACCCATTTATAAAATGTCCATGTGGAATGTGACTCTCATGAAATAACGTCTGTAACGGGTCATGATGTAAGCGATGGTTCGTCACCCTATAAACGCTTGGCTCCTCTCCCCCCTGCCGACGGCACCCAGAAGGGGAGAGCTAGGGAAGAAGAAGCAATGTCCGTCACACCACGGAGAGCCTGGCTGCTTCAAGGGCACTTGCAGAATGTTGGTCCCCAACGATGTCCGCGTCGTCACCCCTGAACGTGCAAACGGAAGGGAGATTAGGGCTGCACGTGGAATTAAGCGTGCTGATCCGCTGACCTTAAAATAGGGAGATTGTCCTGGGGTATCAGGTGGCCAACATACTGGCGAGGGGCTGTAGGTCTGGAAGAGGAAGGAAGGATGGACTCTGTCAGTGATGCCGCGTAAGAAGCCACCCGCCATTGCTGGCTGTGAAGACGGAGGGGGGCATGAGGTGAGAGCTGGGGGGGGGCCCACCAGAGCCAGGAGCCGAGGAGTGGAGCATCCAGGGGGAGCCAGGCCAGCGGACACCCTCACCGTGGCCCCAGGACTCCCTCTGCAGACTTCTGAACTGTGGACGTGTAGAGCGGTGAGTGTGCGTGACAGTAAGCCACTGACGTGGTGGAATTCGCTACAGCAGACACGGGAAACTCGGGCGGCAAGAGAGGAACTTGCAGACAGACCTTGCCGGGGTGTGTGGGTGCTTTGCACAAAGCCCCGGCCCTCCTCCGAGTGCGATTTAAAGACCCCCCAAACAAGGCACCCACAGAGCCCTCCTGTGAGGATGCTCAGCCAGTGGCTTGGCTTCTGGAGAAGACGTGAGAACTCGAGGGCTCTGGGGGACCAGGGGGAGCATGTCCGGGAGCCGAACGGAGAGGTGGGGGAGGGGCAGGTGACTTAGCATCCTTCTCTGGTCCATCCTCTCGAGAGAGGCCCAGGGCTCTAAGACCGGCTATAGGCCCGCTCTGTTACTCTCGCCGAACAGCCGGGCGGCGCATCTGTGTTGACAGGTGCAGCCTTGCCCTCGCCCTGCAGCTCCTCCCGCCCCCACCCTGTGCTGAGGACAGTGTTCGCTGAGCAGAAGCGGCTTCACGGGCTCTCCCTCCACCAGTGCGCCAGGGGATCACGCAGCCATATGCCATGACGGGCACATGTGTGCGGTCGTCTGCTCTGGTACCCACCTGGGGTCCCCACCCAGAAGCAGGGGAATGACCAGAGACCCTATGGGATGGGTGCCCAGGATAACACAATGGAGGATGCATCGAGTTTATGATCAGATAGTTGTTAGGACTTCACCTTGGAACACGACTGCCTTCCCAGCAGGAAGAAGCGTGAATGGTTCAGTACAAAGCACAGAATGGACATCCCAGCATGGCCGCTCCTAGCCTCTCCTGGCGGCGGCCCGGCAGTAGGGGGACAGCAGGCGGCAGGCGGCCCAGGAGGAGGCGGGAGCAGGAGGTTGACCCGAAGGAGAAGAAGCAGAGGCTGAGGAAGGAAAACAAGGCCACAGGGAAGCCAAGAAGGACGAGGACAGGGCAGTGAGGGGGCTCCGGGAGGGGACCGTGAAACTTGTCAGCTGCCACAGAAATCTCTATTTGCAGACTATCTTAGGCAGAAATGACGTTTCAAAAGCACAAAATCGCATGAAATTCTAGCATGTTCGTGGAACACTGGAGAGCAGAAAAGCGGAAGTGCCCAGGCTTTCTTTTCCCACTTTCCACCCACGGTCCCCTGGCCGCCAGCGGTCCCGCACACCTTCTCTGCCCCGGCACGGGCCCGTTTACCGCTGTGTCGCTGAACAGCAGGACCCCGCGCAAATTCTTTTCCTTTCCGCCTGAGGTCACTGGTGGGCGAGCTGCACAGTGGGAAGGGGCAGAGGCGGTGAGCACAGGACGTGGCCCGTCCACGGCCGAGGGGACGGCAGGCGGCCGGGGGCCAGGGCTGGGGCGCGGGATGTGGGCTTCTCTCGGCCCTCTCCCCGGAGTCCCCGCCAGCGGCCCGGGCCTCAGAGCCTTGTGGCGGGACTCACGTGGCACCCCTCATGGCTGGGCATCGGAGGAACAGCCCACGACGGCCTTGACGACAGAACATGTGGCACACAGGGACGGCTCCGTGGAACTCAGACCTCGGTTTCCGGCTGCGCACAAAGGATGCCCTTGGGGTTTCTGCCGATGCCGGGCTCTTCAGGAACGACAGAGCTGTGCCCGCATGGTGGTCAGTTCGCTCAAACATCCGGTTGTCCCACTGTGACGGCCGGACTCCAGGGTGGCACGTGCAAAACCACGGCCCACACGCTCAGAGAGGAAGAATGAAGACCCCTTAACTAGAAGGCTCAGAAACCATCAAGTCCCACGTCACCAAAGAGAGAGAGCAAGGTAGGGTTTGACTTTGCTGCCTCCCGGACAACGACTGTGTCTGACGGCCGGGGCTCCACCTCAGGAGGGAACAAGCGAGGGCTTTACGCAAATCAAGACGTGTTTGACCCTCTGAAAGCAGCACGGTGTAGACTAACACGGAAGGCGCAGACTCTGGAGCATCCGGGCTCGGTGGTCAAGGAGGGAGGCCGTCCGCTCCCCGACCTCCTGCGGGAGGGCCTCCTCCCCGGACGCCGGCGGGTCTGCCCCTCCCGCTCCCAAGCCCGGCCAGGAAACGGGCGGCCCGTCACGGGACAGTCATCCAACTGCAGGGCCGACCGGAGGGTTAAACGACACCGGGTCTGGCAGCAGCGGGACCTTGGCAGTGCCACGCTGCCCCCACAGCCCGGGATGCAGCCCTGCTCCCCAGGAAGCAACACTTGGTGGGGGGGGGGGGGGTCGGGGGGGTGCTTCGCTGGGCTCCAGCTCCCACGCGGGGGGCACATTTGCCGTTGCAGGACACGCGGCCCGGCCACTCCTGGGGAACCCACGTCACCAACACACTGTAACTGTTCTTTGGTGTATGGAGCGAACTTGAGAGCCTTTGACGTGAATTCCTAGCAGCCACAGGCACAGCCAGAGCGGAGGGTCGTGGATGCGGGGAGGCGAGGCTCCTGAAGGGTTGAGGCCGACGCGTTCTCTGAGAAATCCTGAGCGCGGTGATGATGGGCTTTCTCAGGAGAAGTGGCTGGTCTTTCCCAAGAGCACACGGCAGAACGCTGTGCTCCCTGCACCTGTCCCCTGACCCGCTCGCCACCTGGCTGTTTACAGACTTAGAAAACATGCACGAGGGTGTCCCACGTAGGAAAAAGTTCTAAAGAGAATGGCCACGTTGCTTTCACAACCTGAAGAACTGATTCCACTGTCACGTTGGGATGTCTTCGTCCGGGGCGAGGAATGAGCACACAAGGCCGTGTGTACCCTCGCCTGCAGAGCATCCAGCGCTAGGCCGATCGCTTGGCGGGAGAAGCCACCCCAACAGGGTCCTTTTATGGCCTGGAAGTTCCGGAGAGCCCAGGGGAGACCAGAGGTCCCTTCCCCACATTGAGATGGCCGTTTCCACCCCCTACAGAGTCTGGTGCGAGTAATATTTACAAACATTGCAGCCCCAGACATGCAGGCAGCGTCTAATGCGGGTTAAATAAACACACTCCCCTGTGCCTCAGTCAAATCAGCATTTTACTCAGTTTGATTGCAGGGTTATTACCCGATGTCAAGAATATTTTCTACGTATTTCTACCTGGCTCCCAATTTCCAGGAACCTCCTAAATCCTCACCATTTGCTGCAAGTTCTCTCTATTTTGGAATTTAAACAGCATTTGACTGAGATTCAAAGTTAATATTGAATAACTGATTTCATAATGATAACGACGCAAAAATTAAAAAGCACAGTAACCTCAACCTATGGAGTACACACACGTTCTCAGTGTTCTTCCGTCTCATTCCGTAATACACTCTTTCTCCACCTAAAACTTTCCAGAAAACATGGGCTGGCTGTGAGACCCCCCCTGGTCCACAGGCACCTGCCACCAGCCTCTCTCGGCTTTGAGAACCAATCTCGGTAGAGAGGGCCCGCACCGGCTGCTGGACACGATGAATTTCAAGTAACAGAGGAACATCCAAACAGGGCGCTTTATAAGGCTTTTTCCTCCCGTGTGAACGGAAATAATAATCCCCAAAC
This sequence comes from Felis catus, assembly GCF_018350175.1. Taxonomy (NCBI): domain Eukaryota; kingdom Metazoa; phylum Chordata; class Mammalia; order Carnivora; family Felidae; genus Felis; species Felis catus. The sequence continues at coordinate 93,074,126 of NC_058379.1, forward strand.
GGAAGTAATCCGTGAAAAAGTGCTTTATCAATTCTAAGGAACACCCACGAGAGTCACTGTGTCTTACAGGTACTTGATACTTGGCAAACATATTTAACTGAGCTGCTATTCCAGGCCCAGGTTTATTCCCCCTCAATATGTAACTCTTGTTTTATAACTAAATGAGGGTTTTTTCTCTTTGTACTTCTAAGTTTGGATATTTAATTCAGGGAGGGCGTAAGCCAGAGATGCCTAGCATTTCGCATCAGTTACTGATTTCTTTTCATCCGAAAGGTCCTTTGTGTTTTCTGGGGATTGCCCAACAACTAAAAACGTCCACAAATAAATACTTCCAGGGTAAAACTCGGCTCCATTTTCACTGTCGTGAAAGAAGTCAACCCCATCCAGGAGAGCAGCCTCAAAGAAGGGAGCGTCCTCACTTGCTGACCGGGCCGCTGTCCTTTCCTGCTCATTTTCAAACCACTCTCCCGAGTGTCCTCAACCCCCTACTTCCTCTCCACTCAGCTCCGTGACCGTGTCTCCGAACATGTCTGTCTCATGTTTCCTCTCAGTTTGCCAAGATTATCTCTTTCTTTAAGACCCAGTTCATCCTTCCCTGCTGGGGCCACTCTTTCGTGCACATCCAGCGACACCTCTATAGCTCGGTGGCCCCAAGGAGCCCAGGAGGGGCTGGAGTTCACTCTATAGACTTCCCTGAACTTCCCCGGTGCCTCCAGGACCACCCAGAGCTTTGCGTGTTGTGTTCTAAGGCCAGCCACACCTGGAGGAAGCCGAGAACATTAAGAACCAAAAGCTGGGTAGAAGAAAGACATCGCTGCTGCTCTTACTTGATGGAAGCAGGAACGTTCTGGCAGAAACAGAAGGATGATTCTTTGCTGTCAACCACAGATGAAAACTTGGACTTGAGTTCCGTAGCTGGATGCCAATGGTGAGAGCAGCTGAAATAGAACTCAGAGCCCATAGATGAATAGAGCCAAGTGGGGAGCAAGAACGAACGGGGGGGGTTCAAGCCATTTCAGCAAATCGATCACATGCCCTGGATGGTTGATCAGATGGACGGCCTGACAAGAGCGCACAGTGAAAGTGGGGAATCTGCAAAGTGCATGGAGAGACAGGTGTAGGGCACAAGCAGATACGGTGGGAACCGGATCGCATCAGGGTCTCTCCATGAGCAGCTGGCCTGGAGGTGGGGAGGACCCCCAGGCAGCAGGCACACTGTGAAGGAACACAGAGCACCTGCCACTTCTCCCCTCCTCGTTTTCCGAGATGACCGATCCCCCCTTAATTGGACAATCTTTCCTGAACTAAGCGAATGCCTTCAATCTGCTTACAGCTCAGTTCTGCTCTCTTGGGAGCCATCCCGTTTCTTTAAGCTGCCCTTGCAAATCTTAGATCTGATGATCAATTATGAATCGATGTGCACATTTAAATTCAAAAGCCAATGTTGTTCTCCTGATTTTCAAGATCTTAAGAGACACTTCATTGTCATGACAGAGTCCTAAGAATAAAACATAAATCCTGAAGCAGGAGGCAGGATGTGGGGGATGTTGTCACCGACGCATAAGCCAAGGAGGACGGTGCACAGAGGAGGGCACAGGAGAGGTGACACTTTTGCTGAGCTCTGAAGACAAGTCTGTTTTCTCTAAACGAGAGACCTTCTACTCACGAAACACAGCACAAAGAGGCAGCGTGGACCCCGCTCACGGAAGCAGGAGCCAGATGAGTCACAGGGAAGGTTCTTGGGGGATCTTCCTTCATTCTCCAGGCCCTTGAGCGGCGAAGGAGGTCTCTAAAGTGAGGACATGCACAGCCCAAGAGATAAAGCCAGAGCAGCCCAGAAGGATGGCAGCCAGGACCCCGTCAGAGGCCCCACGGCACTGCCAGGACCAGACATGAGAGGCTGGAGGAGGAAGTTCTTACAAAATGGCAGAACTCCCAGGACTCAGGTGTTGAGGGTGAAGACACAAAAAGAGTTGAAATAACCTCTCCATGGCCCCGTTCCTGCTGATACCTGGGTTATTTTTATCAAGGTGTGTGCCTGAGCCCTGTGTAGACCTGTAGGTTCAGAGACCCTGGAATCTGTGCTTTGATGTTTAGCGAGCTCTTCAAGAGACTCTAATTGTCAGGGGCTGTGGGGAAGCACTGGTGGATCCTGCCAGGCTGGGAAGCGGGGAAGGTGTGTGTCAGTGTGTGTGTGTGTCAGTGTGTGTGTCTGTCAGTGCGTGAGAGAGTTGTATGTGCATGTGTGAGTCCACGTGTCTACCAAACCCCATGAAACCCACCAAACCCCACCAAACCCTACCAGACCCTACCAAACCCCACCAGACCCTACCAAACCTCACCAAACCCCACCAAACACCACCAGACCCTACCAAATTCGACCATATCCCACAAAACCCCACCAGACCCTACCAAATCCTACCAAATTCCACCAAACCCCACCAAACCCCACCAAATTCCACCATATCCTACAAAACCCCACTGGACCCTACCAAACGTCACCAAACTCTGCCAAACCATATCAGACCCTACCAAACTCCATCAAATTCCACCATATCCCACAAAACCCCACCAGACCCCACCAAACCTTACCAAATTCCACTAAACCCCACCAAACCCCACCAAATTCCACCAAACCCCACCAGACCCTACCAAACCCCACCAAATTCCACCATATCCCACAAAACTCCACCAGACCCCACCAAAGCTTACCAAATTCCGCCAAACCCCACCAAACCCCACCAAATTCCACCAAACCCCACCAGACCCTACCAAACCCCACCAAATTCCACCATATCCCACAAAACCCCACCAGACCCTACCAAATATCACCAAACCCTGCCAAACCCTATCAGACCCTACCAAACCCCACCAAATTCCACCAAACCCCACCAGACCCTACCAAACCCCACCAGACCCTACCAAACCCCACTAAACCCCACCAGACCCTACTAGATCCCACCAAATTCCACCAAACCCCACCAAATTCCACCATATCCCACAAAACCCCCCAGACCCTACCAAATCCCACCAAAGTCCACAAAACCCCACTAAACCCCACCAGACCCTACCAAACCCCACCAAATTCCACCATATACCACAAAACCCCACCAGACCCTACCAAATCCTACCAAATTCCACCAAACCCCACCAAACTACACCAAATTTCACCAAACCCCACTAAACCCCACCAAATTCCACCAAACCCCATCAAACCCTATCAGGCCCACCAAATCCCAGCACTGGGGCCAAGAGCTCCTTTCTCAGCCTTTCTTTTGGGCAATAAAATCCCTTTTGGATTCATGAATTAAAATATACTTGCATTAGGGGCTCCTGGGTGGCTCAGTTGGTTGAGGGTCCGACTCTTGATTTTGGCTCAGGTCATGATCTCATGGTTGTGAGTTCCAGCTCCAAGTCGGGCTCTGTGCTGGCAGTGCAGAGCCTGCTTGGGATTCTCTCTCTGGCCCTCCCCCACACTCTCTCTCCCTCTCTCTCAAAATAAATAAATAAACTTAAAAAAAAGATGCTCGCCTTGGTCTTACAAATGAGAGAGCTCTGATAACAGGCCTTTCTCTCGTGAGAAGGGACGGGGCTTGCGACTGCGACACCACAGCCGTTCTGAGACACAAAGAGCAGGAGGAAGAAGGCGAGGAGGCGGTCTGGCCACGGGCGAGGGGTCCGCTCCACCGCCACTCAGGTAAAAGCTCTAATGTTCACACGCTTGAGGGTCTCCTGAAATAAAACCATCTCAATGACTGACGGCGCACGTGGGAGAAATACGTACGGGAACGAGGATGAAAAAGGGATTTCAAACATTAGGGTTCCCTAAAAGTGAGGGGATTTTAAAAACGCATCAAAACGGAAGGAAACCTTGGAAGGGAGCGCACGTGCGGCTGTTTGTGCTCAGGAAGCACCTGCGGGGGGCCCGCACCTGTGGGTTAGCGCTCTGCCCTCCCATCCCCCCCGCGGGCCCGGGCCGCTCCCACTGGGGGAAATTTCACGTTACAGACACGGATGGAAATGAGCTGGGTAATTATCGGCTTCGTTTCAAGCAGATCGGTCGTGTGTGAGCGAGGTCCCCCCGCTCAGGAAAGGCGAGGCCTTTGCTGTTGTGGGCGGGCCACCGTGGGGCCGTGGACAGCGTTCACAGGCGGGCCCGCCCCGTGTCATCGGGACGCGTGTCACTGACGGATGACTAAGCGTGGTGCTTCCCCCAGAGAGGGAGGCGGCGGGGACAGGCGGAGTGCTGTGCCGGGCGGCTGCAGCACAGGTGTCCTACCTGGGGCCGGAGTCCGGACCACCCCCCCCACCACCACCGGCCCCCTGCTTGGGGAAGCAGGGCCCTTCCCAGGTCTGCATGGCCCACAGGGAAACTCTGCTCAGAGGAGGGGCGCGTGCAGGTGTGGGGCCCAGGGCCTCAGCTTGCTGCCTGGCCACACGAAGGGACAGCTCAGGCTTCTGGAAGGGGACGCAGCTATCACAGAGGGTCCCCGCGACCTTCCCGGAAGTGAGGGCAAACGGCAAGACCTGGCCGCTCCCTCTAACACCGAGGGGCTTTCCACCTTGCACCCGCCTTCACTCAGCCGGCCCTTTTCCAAGCCCGATGACCGGGCCAGGCGGACCCTGGCCTCACACTGAGTGGCACAGACGCCCGGTTCCTCCAGTGGCACCACCGACACCTGCTCAGTGCCCAGGATGGTGCCGTCTTGTTGCAAAGTCCCTCCAAACGCAGGACCTCGTGCCACCAGAGCCTCCCGCAGCCCAGAGCCCGGGAGCCGCTCCCTCCGGCTGGAGACGGCCTCCTGCAGGTCACGGCGTGGCCACAGGCAAGGCTTCTGGGAGGTCCATCCGTGCATCGTCGGTCACCATCCCACCTGCTGCCTTTGACCAGGGGCCTCTTGGGGCAGGGGTCCTCCCCGCTCGGAGGCGATCTGAGGAGAGCAGGGATGCCGGGCGGTCACGCCCCTGAAGCAGCCCTGAACAGGGATGGGGTCACATCTACTGCCCGGCACCCAAAGGGTCGTGGCCATGAGCCCCTAGGGCACGTGCTTCTCAGAAGCCATCACATCCCCCCACAGGCCCTTCTCCTGCTCTACAACAACACCTGAGCGATGACCCACTCGAAGGAAACCAGCCGAGGCTGTCCTTAGGAAGGGGAGACCCACGAGTTTGCGCAGGCCCAGCAATGAGAAAGGCTGGTCAAGGGGGTCCAGGAGCAGAGAGGTTCTTCTGTGTCAAGCGGACCCAGCACAGGACCCAAACAGCTCGAGGGAAAACACATCCGAATGTGGCTTTGAAGGCCAGTGACGCCCGTGGCCATTTTCCTCTCACTGCCTCCCAAAAGCCGCTTCTGAACACGAGCCAGTGTGTGGCGCTTACTGTTTCCCTATAATTGCCTAAATCAGTCCCCCAAAGGCTATTTTGACCGAATTCAGAGAGTTTTCAAATATCTGCTTAAAATGCATCATGTGGCAGAAAGCCTTGTATCTAAGTCACATAATTCCTGGGGGAAAATAATGTAAAATTTTTACTAAACCTATCATTTAAAAACTCACAATGAACGAAACTTCCACCCAAATGCCACGTATCAAATAACAAAAGCTTACGGAAACATCCGAATATTCACGATTCAGATATTCGGGCAAGCCTCAGAATCGTTTTGACAAATTGCATACACAGTCAGAATGTTTTTGGCAATAGCGCAAATCAGCCACATACGTGGTTTTATGTGAGCAGGGCCCAGTTTATCCTAGTTACGTGCTCAGACGCAGAGTGCCCGCTCACAAACCCCAGAGACACTCGTGACCTCCCCGACACCCTTTCGTACCCATCACACTCATGTCCTAAAGACACGTCGCTTCAAGAATGAAAACCCAAGTGGGTCTAAACCCATAAAAGAAAGATTTCACAAGAACTAGCTGAGATTAATTTTTTCCCCACTAAAAAGAGGGCAATTCTTAACTACTTCAAGAGCTATCTAAAACTCCACGAATTCTGTTTGGATTCTCTTACAGGAGGCCAAAGTAAGCCCGTGCTATAAAAACAAAACTGTTGTGACTTTGGAAGCTGACAGTTTTGTGGTGTTGTTCTGCCAGAGCCCACAGCTGTAGCAAACAGTCTGGTGCGGCTCTAATTTCTAATTATGACTTAGTGGGAATGGAGGAGGTTGTCAATTTTACTCATCCCGCGGTGAGAAACAAAATGATTCTACTTTCCGCTGCCAACCAAATCATCCTATTCTTCGGCGAGGCTAAGAATAATCATCTAAATAACAAAAATCAACAGGAGTGATTAACATTTTAGGAATGGCTACAGACTTTTCTAGAAGACGCACTCATGGAACTGGAAGGAAGCTCTGAGGTTCTCAGAAGAGCGTTCTGAACCTTCCACGGTGTGGCTCGTCCCCCCTGCTCGGAAAAGGTTTGGCTCAGAGACGAAGCTAGCTACCCAGCGGTACTCGCTCTAATCCACCTGCACACAAATGCTGAAGGGCTTCTCACCCTCTCTCCCACCGCGACCACTGTGCAAATGGACGAATTAGAGCTTCAGTCCATTAGCACTACGTCAAGCCGCGGTGGCCGTGATGGGGCAGAAGAGGTGACGTGGCCCAGCCTGTTGGCAAAGAGGGGCAGAACCGGGAAAGGCTGCTGGGGCTGGCAATGGACTCGTATTTCCTTTAGAACAGAAGAAAGCCAGCCAGTCTTAGACAGGCAGCTCCGGGGGCACCGGCCGTCCACCCTCATGTGTCCGGTGCCCGGGATGGGTGAGCTGGGTGCACAGAGACCACCTGCAAGGCCGCGGCCCCCTCCAGGCTGGGCAGTGAACCATCAGCCCCAGAGGCCAGGGGCAAGTATCAGAGCGAGATACAGGGCAGTAACTCGGTGTGGCTCCCTAAATGGAAGGGAATATTCATACCAGGGTGGGCGAAGATTGAGAACATCTCTGAGCGGCTCTCGGGGACGCAAACGCCAGACTCGTGGTGACTCGTCTTCCCATCTCGGAAGGACGACGTGAGTGTACCCTTCCGTTGAACAGAGGGCACGTGTGCAGCAGCCTTAGAGGGTCTCTGTGAGCGAGCAGACAGTTCTTTCAGGCAATGTGCTCTGTTCGTGGGAGCCCGGCCCCACCGGGGTCCCCCCAGACCCCCAATCACCGGAGCCAGGACAGGGACGTGCCCCAGGGAGCACTTGATGAAATCCCTGTGCTCTAGAATCAGACACACACACCAACACTCTCATTTTTCTTTAAAATGAAAAAAAAAAAATCCAACAGTTATGAATTTTTCTCAAATTAGCAAATTGTATAAGACAGATTTGAAAAGAATCTATCAGAATCTCACGGGAGAGTCACCCGAAGATTTATCACGATGTAGACAGCCTCATTCTTCCGAGCGAAGGCAGTTTCTGGCCATCCTTCCTGTAATGCTCACGGAGTGTGGATCTCAAGCCACCACACCTGGAGGACACATTGCAGCCACCACACCTGCACCATCACGGGCACTGACGTGCATCGTGGTAAATCTGTGGTGACTCCCACGCCTCCTACTCACCGGTGACTTGCGCACGCCCTCTCCGTGCCCATCAAACCATTTGAAAATGTCTTTTCCCTGCGTAGCTTCCAAGAATCTGTTAAGCGGGGACCCTTCACACCAGGGTGTCAGGTCACACTAAAGCCTGCCCTTACTCGGCATGAGGCGTCACGAAGGCTACACAAAAGACCTCCGTTCCCAAGGATGCCGGTGATGCGGTCGATCTGGATAACCAGAGCCTCCTTAAAAGTAAGTGAGCACAGAACCGGTTCTCCTGGCCATTTATTCTCAAATTAGAGTCTTTGGCCTGCTGTATACAAGAGACCACACCGCAGGGTCATGTAGTAAAAATATCAACCCAACGAGAAGACGAATAAACAAAGGAAGCATCAGGGAGGAAAGATTAATCGGATAATCCAAAAGCGTTATGTGGCTGGAGCCTACCGTGAGGAATTATTGAAGCCACGATTTCCACCCGGGCTGCGATTTACCGCAGTCGAAATTCTCCGTGCGGTTCCAGCCCGGAGACGCGGGCCTATTATTCCCGCTACAAGGCTTGCTCAGAGGCAGTAACTTGCATTTGGGGCAGACCTCACGTGGGTGGACGTCTGAAGTTCACAAAAGCATTTGTCTCTCAGGCAGTCGGGTCCCGAAGTCCCGAGACAAAAGGAGATTAGTTAATGAAAGCGCTGATGTGTTTGTCACTTGCGGTGGAAGTCATACATAACTGCTTCAGACTCAGAATCGCTGTCGCGAATCCACTCCAGTGCAAACCTCGGCGCACGGGGGGTGAGCATGAGAAAACGGACGCGCTCTGGCTGCACCTGCCGGTTCCAGTGTGGGCCAGACCCGCCCCCCGGCCTTACGATGGCCTGGTTCTCCTCTGTGGGCTGGGTCCCAGGAAAGCAAACAGCTCAGAGAACAAAGCCACAGAGCTGTGCCTGCACACGGCCACCCACCACACGAAAAGCCGGCCTGCAGCCCCTGACACCCAGTGAGGGAAGGTCCGGGCGCAGCTGGGTCCGGGACCCGGGGTCCGCGGGACGCCATCTCTCTGCAAGTTTGGTTCTGGCTCCCTCTGTGTGGTCCCCTTCACGCCAGAGCCTTCCTGTTCCGGGGAGGCTCACGTGTCATCGGCTAAGCAACCTAAGCGGGAAGGGTGCCCGTCTCCCAAAGGCTTTGACGAAGCCTGGGCCGGCTCGCTTACTTAGCCTGGCCAAACCTCGTGGCCTACCGCGGACCCAACCCCTGACATTCGCAGCCCAGGCCAGGTCCCGTGCCCCCTCCTGGAGTGGGGCAGTGGGGTCAGCCACACCAACACCACACGCACAGATGACTCCGGTGAAAATGGCCGAGTAAGAGCCTCCAAAATTTCTCTCCTCCCTAAAAGCAATGCGAAAACTGACGGGAGTTGTCAGCATCAGCTTTTTGAGGACTCTGGAAACTAAGCAGAAGTTTGCAGCAACAGGAAGCATTTATTCAGGGAGAACCGCTGTATCTCAGTGACGATGGAGAGAGCCCCCCCTCCACGCCAGCTCTGCGGCCGCCTTGAAGGCCCAAAGTCTGCAATCACGATGGGAATCCACAGGGGCCAGAGCTCCCTAAAAGCCTCATCCCCGGAGAACCGTTGCTTTCGGACCTGGCTGGTACTTCCTGAAGGACCCCACTTGTGTGGCCGTCCTTATATGACCTGACCCCTCGCTCGCCTGGTGTGGAAACCTCCTCCCCTGATGGTGTCTGTGTGCTTTCGGTTTGTAACCCTTCTCCTCCCCTACCGGATTTAAAAGACCCGCCTGAAGCAAAAATCAGAAAGGCGTTGGTGGGCACACACTGCGTAGAGACATAAGTCGTATGAAAAAGGAGGCGTGAAGGAAGGAAGGGGCGGGAACGAACTTATACAGGAGTGAGGTATTTGTATATGACTAAAACTTAACCGGTATTATGAAGTTTGTTATTTTTGTTCCTATGTTCCCATTCTTCTGTCTTCTTTGGGGCTACACAAATATTTTCTTACATATCATTTTAAGTTCCTTCCCTTTAAAAAAAACTTAGTTATTTTCTTACTGGCTGCCCTAGGGATTATAATTCATATCTTAACTGATGAAAATCTAGTTCACATTAATAACCAGCTTAATCTCCATAATAAATAAATTGGGATAACCTAAGCTAGACAAGACACGTAGAAAACAAATAGTAAAGTGGTATGCATAAATCCAACCTTATCCGTGACTAAATTAAGTGTAAATGGATAAAGCCCTCCAATTAAAAGGCAGAGATTGGCAGGAAGAAATTTCTTAAAAAACAGGATCCAGCTGTGTACTGTCACAAAAGACACACTTTATAGATCAAAGTTACAAATACATTGAAAGTGAACAGGATAGGAAGAAAGACGTGCCATACAGATATTAAACAAAACAGAAGCTGGAGGAGCTCCAAAAATATCAGACAAACAGACACTCGGATAGTTACTGCTCCTAGAGGGAGAGAAAGAGTTCCTAAAATGATAGAAATGTTGATCCATAAGGAGGAAACAAAGATTACAAACATGTATGCACCTAACAAGAGCGCTCCAAAATATGTGAAGCAAAGACTGACACAATTGAAGGGAGAAACACACAAGTAAACACTAGTAGTTGACTGGGGCAACTCAGTCGGTTGCTCAGTCCGTTAAGTGTCCAACTCTTGACTTCAGCTCAGGTCACGATCTCACAGTTCGTGAGTTCGAGCCCCACTTCAGGCTCTGTGCCATCATATTCTGTCTGTCCCTCTCTCTGTCCCTCCCCTGTTCATGCTCTCTCTAAATACATACATACATACATGCATACATAAAACTTAAAAAAAAATTTAAACACTAGTAGTTGCCCAGCCTTCAGTGGTGTGTGCAACAGCCACCCAGAGACCCACAAGGAAATGGCAGGTGTGAACAACACCATGAACTGACCAGATCCAACACACACACAGAACCCCCCACCCGAAAGCGGCAGGGAGCGCATCGTCCCACACGCACGCACGAGGCACATCTTCCCAGACAGAAAGATTGTCGGGCCTTGAAGCAAGTCTCTGTTAGTCTAAAAGTATTGAAACCATACAAAGTATGTTCCCCAAGCACAATGAAATAAAATTAGAAATAAAAAACAGCAGATGTGAGAAATTTACAACACGAGCAAGGGAAACAATGCATTCCTGAATGGTCAATGGATCAAAGACAAAAACACAATGGAAACCAGAAAACACTTTGACATGAAAGAAAACAGAAGCACAGGCGGCAGAATTTACAGGATGCGCTGAAAGCTGCGGCCAGAGACGCGCGGCTGCAAATGCAACGTAATGCATCAAACCAGAAGCTCAGTCATTCGTGTTGAGAAGCCATAAAAAGAAGAAAGTAAACCCACAGCAAACACAGGGAAGGCAATAATAAAGGTAAGAAGGGAAATAAATGAAATAGAGAATAGGATGGAACTAGAAAACCCAAAAACAATTTTTTAAAAAGCTAACTCTTTGAAAACGTCAACAAAATTGACAAATCTTTAGACTGAAAAAATACAGAAAACTTCAATTACTGAACTGAGGAATGAAAGAGGAAAAGTCATTGCCTATCTTACAGAAATGCACAGGATTAAAGGAATCCTATAAACAACCGTATGCCAAAAACTTAGATAACTTTCATGAAATGGAAAAATTCCTAGAAGATACAAAGTACTCACAAGAAATTGAAAATCCAACTAGAGCTCTAGTAAGTCTGGAGATTGCAGTGGTCATGATAATAAATTCTCCACAGAGGAAGTCCAGGGTAGGTGACTGCCCTGGCGATCTGTTGAATGTCCAAAGAATCGACACCGGTCATCTGCGAACAACACAGAAGAAGAGGTAACACTCCTCAGTGTGTTCTAGGAGGCCAGCCAGCGTCATGTGGTCCCCAAACCAGACAAAGTTATCACAAGAAAGAAAACCACAGCTCAGTCGACATCCATCACGGAATAGATGGATCACCCCCAAAATTATCGCCAAACCCAACCCTGCAGCAAAGAAACAATATTAAACCCAAGCAGGATTTATCCCAAGAATGCAAGGTTGGTTTAACATACAAAAATCAGTGTAATGCCACATATTCATAAACTGAAGGACATAACCATTGATCACCTTAACTGGTACATAAATGGCTGTGACAAACTCAAGACATTTTCATGATAAAAACATTGAAAAACTAGGAATGAAAGGGATCCTTCCTCAACCTAGTAAAGGTCACCTAGGAAAAGCCCACAGCTGACACCCTACTTAATGGTAAAAACCTGAAGCTGTGCCCCTAAGATCAGAAACAAGACAAGGACATGCACCAACGTCACTTGTGTTTGATGCTGTCCTGGAGGTTCTAACCGGAGAAATCAGGGAGGAGAAAGAAATAAAAGGCGTTCTTATTGGAAAGGAAGCAGTAAAACAAAGTCTATATGCAGAAGATCTGATCTTGTATATTGAGAACCCTCGGGAGTCCCCCCGCTGCCAACACACACAACACACACAATACACCACACACACACACACACACACACACACACACACACACACACTTAGAGCTAACACACAGGCTCAGCAAAGTTCCGGGAAGGGAGCAAACAATATGTGTGACTGACCACAGGTGGTTTGGCGTAAACAAAGCTCCATGGAGGTTGAGGCACGAAAGGCAGAGAACCAAAGTGGAGGGGTGAGCTCTCCCCGGGTGTGCAGGCCCCTGGGATGCACTAGGGAGGTTCATCTTCTTACCCATCGACAAGAACACAACACAGACCACAGGACATGATTTTCACGCACATTAAACGCAACAACACGAGGCACACAAGTGGCATCGGGCTTCTGGAAAATCCTCAGTCAACACTGGTTCTGCCGTAACTTGTGAAAGTATAAAAATGTACTCAGTCATGAAGCTCAAACCAAGTGGCAGACGTGGCTGCTCGTGGGGTGGCCCTTCTAGAATACCATGCTGCGCGTTCTGACGTCAGACACAGCGTGGATGTGACAGGGGATTTGTTGCTGAAAAAAACTTGCAAAAGCTGACCGCAAGTCTGGCAGGTACGATCCTGTGTGGGCTCCGTACTTTGATATCTTTCACTTCCCAACAGCCCCGGTGGGTAGATTCTATTAACGTCTTCAATTTGCAGGAGAGGAAAGGGAACGGTCACAAGAAGCAGGTCCCGTTTATTAGGCACGGCCCCAGTCTTTTATCAGGGCACTGTCAACCCATGTGCTGACCAGCTCAGCGGATCCCAGAGCAAGGGGCCTTGTCCCAGCCCTGTCGGCAGAGGAGGCGGGAGCCCTGAACCACATGAACACAGCCCGCGTCCCGGAGAATCTGGCAGGACGTAAATTGACGTTGCTGTTCTCAATTTGGAAGGGCTTCGGGAAACACCTGCTGGGCCCCGCTCTCTAATAAACACCTACTCGTAAACGTTGTCTGTGCCAAGGTCTGACTTTCTCCTAGTAGTCTACACCTCACGGGCTTCCTTTCGTAACTGACTTCAAAGTGTAACGATGCAAGTCCCTTCCGATACCCGGAAGCTTGGCCGCCTGAGCGCATGAGAGTTTCCGGCATCACCTCTCCTGGGGTTCCCATAATGCTTTTCAGCACCCTTGCCGAGCAAGGGGGTACCCAGCGCAGTATGGGTGCCGGGCGCTCACCACACGGCCACAGCCTGGGGGCTCCCACAGACCATCCCCATCCTAGTCGCACCTCTGCAGGACCCCGGCATCACCGTATGATGGCAAAGCGGCTGAAGTGAGCACTGGGGATATTAAGCGTGGCCCTGTCTGCTCTTCCGAGATTCCTGACCAGAGAGGGTTTCGTCTGGTTCTGCCACACAGCAGGTGGCTTCCTTCAGAGCTGACGATAAGAACAAAGAAGCAAAGAGTGGCAGTGCAGAATGCCACTGTATACATTCACTACCTCTCCTTCCTTAGACGAAGACAGAAGGTCTTGGCATCATTTCTTAATGCAGACGGCGGCCTGTGTCGTCGAGCAGTTTGGAAGTCAGAGTAGAAAGTGGGGACAAGCATCACCTTCTAATTCACAAACCTGGTCTCACATCCCTCACGCCATCTACCAAAGGCCAGCTGTGACTTAAGTGACTTAGCCGCTCAGAACCTGTTTCCTCATGTGTAGATGGGCCATGAATGCCTAGCATTCCTCATGGTTGCAGGAGCTAAACTTCAGGACAATATATACTTGTAACCCGTAAAAGAAGCTCTTTCCATAGTAATATGCTGCATAATTCCATCGCTTGCTCAGGCTGTGTCTCAGTTCTTCAATGGAGAAAAATGGAGAAAACATCTTCCTATGCTGGGCTGAATTACAGAATTTGAGACTTTGCACAGGGAAAAAAATTTTCAAACAGAAGCACCCTACAAAGGCACAGATGACGTTAATTCATCATTGTAGTTCTCCATACATTTTCCGTAAAATGTCTTACATTATTTTATATTTATTGTTAGCCTTTCTCAAGTACAAATGTGAGGAAATCATGCCAAATTCCGTATTTAAGGACCTGCCATACATAAAACAAAATGAGTAGGTGTTACGCGAGATGAGAGAAAGAGAAAGAGAAGCTTCAAAATCTGACAAAGCCCCTAAGGAGACACGAGTGAGAGTCCGGGCATTTCTGCAAGATGCTTTTATGATCGGGAGCTTTCAAATAGTTTATGATGCAACTACAGCAACTGTGGAAAATCTTCTAGAAAAGTAAACGGAAATTTTAAAAAATCTAAATACTTACAAAGTCTTTCATACACTCTCAAATGGTTGCAAGCAAATGACTTAGTGATGCGTGTTTTTATATAAACAAGCCAGGAGATCACCCACTCAGAAACACTTAAATATGATTTTTAGATTAATTATGTTTCACCCATAATAGTACTTACATTGCACTTAAATTGTGTACTCATGCACTGGACTGATCACATGGAAAACGGACCTGCCCCCTCACCCCCAGGGGCAGGATCACAAGTGTATAATGCAACACTCACAGACAGAGTTCTGCAGTTGGGTTTTTTTCATGATTATTTATTTATTATTTTGAGAGAGACAGAGAGAGAGAGAGAGAGAGAGAGAGAGAATCTTAATCAAGCTCCATGGTCAGCTCAGAGCCGGACATGGGATCGATCCCACAAACCGTGAGGTCATGACCTGAGCTGAAATCAAGAGTCACATGCTCAACTGACCAAACCACCCAGGCGCCTGGTTTTGATTTTGTAATAATTATGCGAAAAGTCACTTCACTGTCGTTATATCACATTTGCATCTTGCTGAATAAAAACAACGAAAAATATTATAAACTTTAAGGTTTTAAGAAATGTGATAAAAAGTGTCAAATATTATTGGAAAATAGATCTCCATCTTTAACTGTAAGTCACAATTACCAGTCAATATATGGAAAGATCTCTCACAGTTTAAATTAAAGTTCAGACTTGACAATATTTTCCTGTATAAGTTTAAGATCAAACAAATTAAGAAAAGCACTGAAAAGGAAATCAAGTATTAGGTTCCGAGACAAACGTCGTGCTGACCAACGACATTGCGTAAATGTGTACCCTTAGGAGGCGACATAGGGAGAACCTGTATGCACTAGCTCCCCAACCCAGGAGAAGGTACATACAGGCACACCCATACAACTTGCTGGGTGACCTTGACGATGGCTCACGATCTTTCCCATGTTTCCATGGGACACAGCTTTGTGTCCCGAAGGACCCCCAGTCTGAAGCAGTCCCTTTAGCACCTTCTCCCCAGCGTAGCTCCCGGGACTACAGAAAAGACCTTTTAAGCTGACGACGGCTGTCCACCCTCTGCTCTGCTGGACAGTCCACGGCGGCTCACCTGCCCATGCTGCAGCAACGTCCCACTTCTGGATAACGGAGCCGCCCTGTGGGTCATCAGAAAATCCTCAGCAGACACACGAGCGCAGGCGTGTGTCCAGCAAAGGGATCTTCTTACACTAGAAAGAGCCTCTGTCGTGACTGCCCTTCACGACCCTGGTGCCACCGTGTTTATTTTTCCCGTAGACTGAGAACCGTCTCAGGGTAAGGGCCACCTTCTCTTTACTTAAATTCATAAAACCTACAGCACAGCCTTAACAACAGTTGGTAGGATTGCAAATGTTTGCTAAAGAGACAGACGCTCATCACCAGGCCACGTTCCTAGCTTGTCGCCAGAACAGCTTCGGAAATGGAAGCAATGATTTCCACGTCTAAGGCTGCCAGCTGCAGATTTAGCCAGCTCTCTGCCTCCCTCACCACCTGGCGACAGAGGAGGACGTGGCAGTGCAAACCCGGGCACGCTCCTGAGAGACGCCGCTTCGGTAGACGCGCGTCCTCGGGAAGGCGGGTGTGTGTCTGACTGTCATCCTCGGGCAGAGGGAGGACAGTATCCTGTGGCAGAGTCTCAGACTGTGGCAGAAATGTCGGAAAGGGAGCTCTGTTGAGGGAAGAGGCAGAACAGAGCCGTCTCCTGGTCCCAAGTTGCCCAGTTCTCGTCCTGGTCACTTCCCCGTGGCCTGTGCGTGTCCGAATCTTCAGGTGCGGCTGACGCAGAAATCCCCAACTCGGAAGAGGAGCCTTCACGTGGCCTGGCCCGCCCACGCTGGGGTTTCGTGAGGGTCCTCAGTCACACGGATCGTGCAGAAAAGCCACTTCCACAATGGGAATGAGCCCCAGGAGTCACCAGGCTCCAGTGCCCTCAACAACGCGAATGAACGTCGCGCAAAGAAATTCACATCAGTGCATTTTCAAAGGTTCGAATAACTTTCTTCTGCTTTGCCTTTTTTCCCCAACAACATGTTGGGCTTTGCTGCCTCGGGCTACAACCTAGAATGTTTCCAGAGGAGAAACTGATAAAATAAAGGGATGTATTCTTTCAAAGCTTTTGACTGGATGTACCCACACATCACCAACACAAGGGAAGAGAACGATGGAGGATGAATGCCAAGGGAGTGAAAATACTAGAAGAAAAACTGTTTGTGTATTTTTCTGGGTGTGATTACGCTGGAGTACTAGAGCGAGGACCGTGATAGGATCTCCGAATCCACTTTCCTCAAAACCCAACCTCACACGACTATGTGATATTTCCCTTCTGCTTCCAGGTCACACACCGGCAGCCTCACGCGCCCCATCACGCAAACCTTGTCTCCACAGTGTCGTGGCAACGCCACGTGAACATCGCCCCATGTGGGGCATACGGGTGGCCCCTCTCCTCATTTCTCCGGGACTTCCCCAGAGAACAGCAGGATGGCCATATCCCCGTTCGGCTTCCAACCACCAGCCCCCTGATGAAGACACAGCGAGCGCGCCTCCGCCCCCCATCCCACACCGGCGGCTGCATCACCCCCGTCCTAAACAGGGGCACGTCTTCACTCTGCTGAGTATGAGCCTGAAACACTGTTGTATACACAGGCAGCCCAATTTGGCATCGGTGCATTATCCAAGTGTTAAGATGCCAAAATACGGCAAAACGTCAGACTTGTTCTCTTTAACTGTGACTATAAAAATACTCTCTTGGTTCATTTTTCTTTTATTCGTTTGGGTTTATCGGTGAGACGGAATTGAGGAGGGGGTGGGGGACATCCCCGTTTCCGTCCTGACTACCCACCCCCCTCCTGGGACTGTTCCTCACCTTCCACGGCCTCCCCTGGTGAGGCAAGAAGCTTGGGCAAGAGCCAAGGGCTCGGGTGGCCCACCCTGACCATCTATCCTGGTGGC
The DNA here is from genome assembly GCF_018350175.1 of Felis catus. NCBI lineage: Eukaryota > Metazoa > Chordata > Mammalia > Carnivora > Felidae > Felis > Felis catus. The sequence goes on from NC_058379.1 coordinate 93,091,389, forward strand.
TGCCACACGGCACCATGTTCTCTGAAAGGTGGGCCTCCGGGCCCGATAGAATCACCCGAAATGACCCAATGGCATTTATTAACATATTCCCTACATGAATTCTTATGCATACAGAGGCTGAAAGCAACTGCATTACGCGGAAATCAGTGTGGGTACGATCGTCACCAGGAACACCATGGGTCACCATATGAAGGCCTGATGGAGAACCACACGTGTGTTGCAGAAACACCGCCCGCCTATTTCACGCTTTGGTGGTCTCCACACAGCCATAATGTGCTTTTCTGGTTTACAGTGCGGGAATGTAGACATTTTATGAACTACTTAGAGCCGGACATGGAAGGTCCCCTGACTGGGACACGTTCGTGCACTTGTGATACACACAGAGGTGCCCTCAACTCAAGCCAAGATAGGAATAGTGTGTGTACTTACTTGGTTACCCAGATCCTGGCTCTAGCTGCAAACTATTTTGCAACCTGGCTATACACAGCCTCAGCGAGTGCTGTTAAGGGCCACCCAGAGCCCAACGGCATCTCCGTCTGCATGTTGCCAAGGGACTCCACGGAGGAAGGCACAGGGAGACTGAGAAGCAGGAGCTCATCCTAAACCGACAGCATTCAAGGTGCAATGAAGGCTCTCGGTGCCCACACCCTGTCTTCCTTACAGCACCCAGATGATGATGATGGTGATGGTGATGATGGTGGTGATGATGATGGTACTAATGATAAGGAAGGTCTCCCTCGTGTCCCCTCAGACAGAGGGGCCAGTTTGGGAGTGAGAAGCACAGAGAGAGAAGAAAGCAAGTCAAGGGCTGTGTCAGGGAAAAGAGGAGGTGCCAGGGAGCCCTGCCTTCGACTGTGAGCTCTGATGAAACATATTACAGACCAGACAGGTGGTGCTGGTTTCAGATACTGACCCCACCACTCACCAGTGCCATGGCTGGGAGTTGCACCACCTCTGGGGGCCTCATTCGCTGCCAGACTGACTCACTGAGTCAGCGCAGAACGAATACAACAAGGTGCCTGGTGGGCTAGTCCTCTCACTACTGTCCTCCGTGCGGGTATCGCAGAGCACATTAGCAGCACTTTGCAAACTGCAGAAAGTTTTGATTCGTGTGGGTTTCATTGGACTACTCGGTGGTTTAAGCCCACGTGGTCCCACGACCATTGGCTTTCTTTGCAAGTGCTGGTTTGATCTCCATCCGTGAGCCAAAACTGACACTCGGAAGTCATGTGGGAAGCTTTGCTAGGCTTTATTGAGTTGCCTTTGGATTCGTGAGGTTTGCTGAGCTCAAATAAACTGAAGCAGAAACTAATGGAAGCTCCCCGAATACGTCTTTTGTAACTTACAGAGTGGAAACATAAAAAGAGATTTTGAGGCAAAGTCTCCTCCAAATCTCCAAGAAGCAACTCATCTAATACGTTATTCTAAACGCAGGATGCGAGCCCAGCAAACGCTCCCCCACAGCGCTAGAGGACCGAGTGCAGCCCTGTGACCACACACCAACATCCGTGCTGGCCGTACTCAGACGTGCCTCCTACGTCAGCCTCTCCTCGGACCCTTGCCACACTAACCTCTGGTGAAAACAGCCGCAGGCTCACACGTGTTGAGTTGCAGACACTGGACACTGTAGCGCATCCCAGATTCACAGAAGCCTTGCTGACTCAGTTTCCCCAGAGGGTGCCTCCTGATCGTGGTTTTGGGTGCACCCTCTGCCACCACCCAGTGTGCAGAGCGAGGCTCAGTGGCTCCCGGCCCTGGCATACTTGCCCAGGAGAGTCTGGCCAAGACATCGCCGAGGCGGTGACACTCATCTGTTATTTAGGTTACTGGGAATATTAAAGAAAACCCAGACTGTCAGATTTCATTAAAATGGTGGCAGAGCCCTTTGAGAAGCACAGTATGTGTTCATCTCCTGGTCCATGGCATCGCAGTCTATTTCCAAAGGGGTTTGAGGCAGTGATATTGACGATGATGATGGTGGTCATGGTGATGATGATGGGACTGGCCAAGAAGCACAGAGAGAGAAGAAAACACATTGAGGGTTGCATTAGGAAGAATGGAGGTGCCAGGGAGCCCTGCCTTCAACTGTGAGGTCTGGTGAAATATGTTACAGACCAGACAGGTAGTGCTGGCTTCATATACCGACCCCGCCCGCCACTCACGAACTCCATGGCTGGGAGTTGCACCACCTCTGAGGGCCTCATTTGCTGCCAGAGTGACCCATTTAGTGGTTATGCAAGACGAACACAACAAGGGGCCCAACGGGTTAGAAAGAGCCATCATAACGGGGCCAGCTGCTCTGCTCCCCAACAAGCCCAGACGGGAGCTCTCCACCCTCCCTGCCAGGGTCCACCCTGAGCTGTGGGGTCATCGTCTGGGCCGTCAGGCCACAGGGACACCTGTAAGTATCACGTCACTCACAGGCTCAAGTCACAGACCAGTCCCTGCTCCCTGACTCTCTCTTCTGGGACAAGGAGGGAGGCTTCTGCGAGCTCTGCAGGCCCCTTCTGAGGGTGTGTGTTGGACAGTGACTGCAGGAGGACACACTGACCCACTAGTGGGTCTGGAGGAGTTTCTTGGCCATCCATTGCCCCAGTGCCAGCGCCTGGACACAGCACAGCCCAGCAGGGCACCGCTTACCACGCTTACCACTCTGTAAACTGGCAAAGGCTCCCCTTCTTCTTGGTGGACAGAGGAAACCCCACTGCAAATCCCCACTAAGGTGAATCCACACCAGGACACCCAACTGCCAAGCGGATGGGCCTCCAAACACGAGTCCTGCCTCAGTGGACACTTTTAAAGCCATCAGGCTAGTCACGGAGGCCTCGGGTGAGGACAACGTGGGCGCGTGCAACCATGCATACCACGGCCACGCACATGTGCATGCATGCACACGGACCACCATGCATGAATCTCTGTGGGCACACACGTGCATGTGTGCATACTTACGCAGACAGCCGTGCAGACGCATGGGCAGGGAATGACCCTGGCGTGCACCCTACTACCACCCCACCTGCTTACGGTCCCTCTTGAAGTCATAGTAAGTAGTCGTGTTTCCATTTGGTGAGTGAGCTGGGCTGGAAGGCAGCAAAGCCACAAACACGTCCATCGCCCACAGGTCGGCCTCTTCTTTTCTCTCCTTGACATGTTCTCTTGACACTTGAAGCCATTTTTGTCGTACGCGACCCTACACCTGAGGCTAAATTTTAGGGCACAAACCTAGCACTTCAAGGAAGACTTGGGCCGTGGAGTGGTAGCACTCGTCCTGTGGTCTGTGTGGGGTTAGGGATGGTTCCTACGACATCCAGGGTCTTTCCAGTGGAGGGAAATGGTCACTGGGGACCCTGCTTTCTCCTCCTGACTCTTGTTAATACATTTCTTAATGGAAATGAAGCCTATTTGCTTCCTGATGGAGAACGAGGGGATGGCAGAGAAGAGAAGGAAGTTGAGGTCAAGATCCTGTTTAATTTCTCCTTTTCAAGCTACCTGTGCCCACCAGGCTGCTCCCCCAGGCGTGCCACTCTCTGGGGCGGGCGTGCCCACTTCTGCTCTTTACTGCCTCCACTCCTCTAAGGACCCCTGAAAAGTCCACTCTTAAATTTGCTTTCTCCAGCCGCATGTAGCGCACTCCTACGTACGTGAAAATAAACAGACCGCCTCATCCCTGCATTGTCAGGGCCGGATCCTTCATCTGGCTTTCCCCGTACCCAGCAGGCAAGGTTTGCACACACAGACACACACACATGACAGAGCAGGTTTCTTTGCACGGCTTTGCCTCACCTTCGTGAAGCTTTCGTATCGGCGTTGGGCCCCGGGAAGCAGTCACGTTACCAGTCGCACAACCCTAATGCAAAGCAGCCCGCCATACCTGTTGTGTGTTCTACCCCACGCTGGAGAAACACGAAGGGACCGTACTGAGTGTTTGCCGGGCTCAAGAATGATCCGTCTGGTGGAGAAGACCCACCTAACATTTGTAAACAGATAAATGATAGCACGATTCCCAACTCTGAAATCCCAAGGAAGGATACACGAGCCAACACGTGCAGGAGAGCATCTTCATGGAGTCAGACCAGGAACGATGGGTGATTGGGACTCATAGAGAGAAGGACCCATGTGTCACAGGGTTGACACTACAAAGGCAGAACAAGGGGGGGGGGTGGGAAACAAGCAACAAAAGCAAGGAAAGGGAGCTTGTTTGTTTGCATCGGAGGAAGAAAGGAAGAAAGGAACCCAGCCAGACTCCAGAAATAAGGCTGTAGTAGGATTTGGACCCATTGGTGTCAAACTTCATTTTGCCCAGCTGTTTCCTCCAAGCGATCACGTCAAGCAAGTTTCAGTCACAGAGAGCCCACCGCACCCACAGGATTCCAGAAATACTTCTCTCCGACCATCTTTCCTGCCAAAACCACATTGGTGCTGGCCTCCCAGAAATGTCAGTGTCGACCGTAATGAGATCAAAATCCGATTGTCCCACGACAGGGGGGGCATGTGTGTCCCATGCCCCTCACTTACGGGTTTCTCTATCTGCACACTGCCCTGTGGTCCCTCCCCCCAACCTTTCCCTCCTGAGCCTTTACGGGCAGGAAACAAGCGTGTGCTAATTGTGATTGATTTACTGGGCTCCCAGACGCCTGTCTCCATCGCCCCAACAACGCCAGGGAGCTCTGGGTGACCTTGCTGAGACCACGGCTCAGAGGACAGCCGTCCACATGGCTCCAGAAGGCAGAGCGGGGAAGGGGCAATTTCTAACGGCCATCACAGAAGTGCAAAGATTGCACTGAAAAGTGTAAAACTAGCCCCTAATTAACTCACTTCCTAGAAGACCAGGGTTTACTCGCTGCACACCCTCACTAATGAGAATTTCAGAGCTGAGAGAAACCAGATGTGCACAATGTCTCGGACAGTGGAGGAAATCACGTGGCGTGCCAGACTGCGTATTTCTTCTCCCTATCAATAGCACTGGAAGCGGTCAGAGCAATAATCGATAAGTCATATTACCAAAATCTATAGTGTTACCACTCTAAAGGAAAATCAATCATTTTGTTATAAGCAGCCTGGTTGGCAGATTTTATTGAGATTTTTGCTCTCTAATGTTAGCATGATGATTCTATTTGGTCGTCCCGTAATTAAAACCAGACAGGCTCTGCAGAGCATCATTCAAGTTCCACTGCACCTGATGGCACAATAAGATGCACAGATATTTGTATCTGTTCGAGCATAACGCTCGTTTACGTTTCATGTTGTACCGATCGCCTGAGTCCTACCCCTTCCACGGAACCGACCGCTACATCCTAAAGGATATTCAATTTTGAGGCTGGTACCGTCCTTCCCTGTGCCATAATTTAGATCAGGGATGTAATTCATCCCACAATTTTGTATTTACAGCACACAGCATGGCGCGCTGTGTGTTGAGATACACACAAAAGTAAATTTAAAATACATTTTGACCACAACTGGTTTCCTGTAGATAAACCCGATACCTCATAAAAGTCCCCTAGCAGCCACAGCTGTAACAAGTGTGACCTCGTTTACCATGTTGCTAATATTAACCAAGGGGGGTAGATAGGAAAAGCCAGATACCAATAGCCAGTACCAATGCTGTTTTTCAGAAGTGCGGATAGATACGTAAACAGTCATTGTTTCCTATATAGTTTAAGGGAAAGTTAAACTCAGATAGGCTCGAATGAAAAATTCAGAACATACTGTTTTTATGTTTTCGACTTTGAAAAGGCCAAGTCTGTTTCCTCCTGTGTCTTCCCCCCAAAGAAGCTACAAAGTACACCCCGTCCTAATTCCTCCGACGTCGGTGGGATCTCTTTCCCGCGAGTCTGCCCTGTGCGGGTTAGGTACTCAGGGAGGCCGGTTCTTGGTGGCATGCCTTCCGCACGGGTCACGAATCCGGTTCCTTCTGAGCCGGTCCTGGACTCGTAGACCCCGGGAATTTGGTAGAGACTGTCATTTACGGGAGGGTTTCCCAAGAAGATAGTCTCCCAAAGAAACAACGGTTTGGCGTTGAGCGTCTGGTTCCACCACTACGAGAGCCAGACAATCAACATGCATTGAGCTCTGACGGAACCACATGATTGCCCCACGGCCCAAGCCAGGTTTGGACGGAGGATGTGGAAATGGGGCCCAACGCAGGCGCCCCGTCCCCGAGCTGAGACACGCCCATGGCACTCCCGACCCCGGAAACCCCTGCAATTTCTCTTTTCCAGAACAGTTTGTGGACCCCACCCTCAGTCGCGCATCAACTCAAGACTTCATCAGACCTATTGGCTGAATAATGTACCAATTAGAAGAACATCTAATTGTTTAATGAGATTTTTCGAGATAGGCAGAAAGATAAGCAGTGCAAGAAACACTCAGATAAACCCAACACTGCATTTTGGAAACTGCACCTACGTGGGGTTCGGGCTGATTTCCAGTGAATGGCTGTGTTCAGATACATCACTTCAGTATCTAACAATTTAATTCATTTACAGCTCTGTGTAAATTCCACCAAATGAGCTGTGTTGAGGCTGGTTATTTTTTCCTATACCCTTTGTTTGGTCTTAATAGGCAGGCCATCTCTCGCATTCGTAAGGAGATTGCATCCAGCGGGAATCTCGAGGGAGAGCGGGGGCTGTCTTCCGTGACGGTGAAGTTCCCTGCCCGCCTCCTGGTCATCCTAACCGTGCGTCCTTTTCCATCCCCCACGCACGGACACACGGACACTCACACCCCTAGGGTGGACACTTGTTCAAAGCCGCCCTGGAAATGTGATGTATTTACTGAAGTGCCTTAGTCTTTCCCTCACATTTCAGGGTGTCCTGACCCCACCAGGGCCCCCGTCAGAATTGTATCTGATGAAGCGTCCCCAAGTGTCCCCATGTCACCTAGATCCCCTCCTTTCCTGTATGTGTCAGAAGTGACTCCGAGCCCTGAACGGAGCATGGAGACAAATCTGAAGGAAGCCTGTTTTGGGGATAACAGAGCTGCATCTGGGGACGAGGACACACGGGCGCGGCTTTTGAGCAGAAGCGTCCCTGTGGGACTCAGGTGTACCGGGAAAGACAGGAGACACGACGCAGCACTTCCTGCCCACAGAAGGGCAGCGGCCCCCCCTTCTGCTCCATGCTACAGAGCCACACCCCCGGCTCCCTAGAAAATAGGAGCAAGGCGGCCCCAGAGCTCTGGGTGCTTGTCCACGACCATCACATCTTGACTTGCACCTCCTCGGGGCTGCAGACTTGAACTTCCTGAACAAGTTAGCGTGATGAAAAGGTGGGAAATGTAAAAGCCTTTGACAGAATGAGCTTGAAGTATTTCCTCCCTACGTGTGTGTTCATTAAATTTTAAATGATTAGAGGCTAAAGACTGATTTTTTTTTTTCTCTGTCACGAGCTACATGAACAAGACTCAGGGACTCTGGCTCAGGAAGAAGACCAAGGGAAGTCCAGAAAGGCAAAGTCCCAACCGTGTTTCTAATTTATACTTCATCTAATTTGTGTTAGAGACCCCACGTGCAAGTCGGGCCAGGTAGTTTCTTTAGGGAGCACGCTTCCTGCATAACTAAAGATGTACCGGGATTGGTCCCAGCTGGTGGGACTCCTCCCCCGTCGGGTGCTCCTGGGGAGGGGAGCCCGGACCAGGACAGAACGCCCCCCTACCCCGGAGGGCTGGCGGCCCCCATGGCTGGAGGGCGTATTTCTGAGACAGGAAAAGTCAACCCAGCCCCCTGCCCCTTCTGAATAACGTTATTAAAACAGATCAAACTAATTAACAGTAGCTTAGCACCATTGATTGCTCTGACCCACTGCGAGGGTGGGTGAGCCTCAACCCCGGGGGCCGGGTGTCCGGACGGGGACAACTGCTTCACACACTGTGCAGGTAACGTCCAGATCTCCCTCCCTGTTTACAAACAGATGCTTCAGTGATCTCTCTGGTTCGCTTTTGGTCCCGTGTGTATTCTTACTTCGTAACCTAGTCGGGACAACGCTGTTTCTCAAAACGCAAATTCAACGGTAAGTCCACCCAGGCACTCAGTTCCTGCCTGGATGCCCCCTGGATCTGAAATCATCTCGTGCACGTTGTCCCTACACCAGAGTCACCCCTTTACTTGGGGCGATCCCTGCTTTTTGAGATTCTTCTGGACCCACCTGCAGCGCGACCTTGTGGGACAAGGGGTTTTACACCATCGCCTCCCGCGGCACCACGTTAGCTGCGGCCAGCCTTCTCGGAGACACGTGTCCCACGTCGGCTCCCATCTCTCTGAAATATGTGATGTCAATAGCAAAGGAATTACTATGCACCTTTTCTGTTGCAATAATATGTGCTATTTCATTAAACCATTGATTTAAGAAAACCCTTAAGGACTCTATTCAATTCATTCTCTACTTTTAAGCTGATCTTGGAAAAACTAATAGCTTCCATATTTAGTAAGTTCTCTGCACCGGGCACTAGCCAAGTGCTTTGGACATTATTTCTAATCCTTAGAATAGTCCTGCGAGGTATATATCATGACCCCATATGGACGGACGTTGAGGCTTCAGAGGGGTGGGTTCCCATAACCACACAGCCAGCGGACACAGACCCGATGGGGACTCCGTCAATCGACCCGTGCTGATTCCTTCGCCCGGTGCCTTCCTGTTATGCACACTTATAAGCGAACACATGTGGCCCCATTGCACAAGTGTGAATATATATAAAATGCGTATCTGTATATGTTCCACGTGCCTACGCACGTACACATAGATTATATAAAATCGTAGCTCTTATAAACAGGCAAATACACAGCTTTAGAAAGAATTCAGGATTTATCTACATCAATGGTTTCCACTGAGCTCAGTCAAATACGATTAAGACACCACAAGCCGTTACGACCTTTTCAGAGAAGACGTACCAGGTCTGTGTCGTTCAGGGCTACCTGCCAGTGAAGTGACTTGCCATAGAGAGCAGGGCCCGTGCGCTGTCTCCACGACGGCTCACACGATGAGCCAGAAGCACCGCTCTCCACTGAAACTCCGCGTGGTGACGATCGCAAACAGGTCTGCCATGGACCCGCTAAAGACACGCCTTGAGAGCCGGTGCCTGCGTTCCCCGTCCCGCCCAGGAAAACAGAGTCCCTCGCGCAGCCTCCCCCGTTCGTCTGCTTCGTACACAACCGTGCACCACACAGCCTCATTTTACGCGCTGTTTGAATTTTTTTTTCAACTTTTTTTTTGGGGGGGGGGGACAGAGAGAGACAGAGCATGAACGGGGGAGGGGCAGAGAGAGAGGAAGACACAGAATCGGAAACAGGCTCCAGGCTCTGAGCCATCAGCCCAGAGCCTGACGCAGGGCTCGAACTCACGGACCGAGAGATCGTGACCTGGCTGAAGTCGGACGCTTAACCGACTGCGCCACCCAGGCGCCCCTTTACGCGCTGTTTGAATAACAAACTGGAAATTCTTTCAGGGCCATAGAGACGCCATATAAAGATGAGTTTTCCATAAAAACTCATTTCAGCGGCTGTCAGGGCCCACCGCCACGTCCCCGTCCGCCATGAGGGCGCCTGCCTGGCTTTTGCAGCCAGAAAGCACCTGAGCAAGCTTGTGACGGGTCTGTGGTGACAGGAGGGGGCCCCCTACACAGCCGCGGCCCCGTCTAAGGAGCCGGAGCCAAGTGCACGCAGCCCGTGCTCAGCAGGCTGGGCCGCACGAGCGGTGCCGACTGGGCACCGGCACCTGTGTGGGAAGAACCTTCCTTCCCTGTGCGCCTAGCACCCCAGCACCTCCCACCCGAGTCAGCGCGGGTCTGGGACAGGCCGCGGGCACCGCCTTCCAGGGAGCAGGCGGCGAGGCCCGGAGACTCTGCTCTGACCTCCGTCCTCTGTCAGCTGCCGGCTCTCATCTCCTTCTTGTGAGTCTCAGGCCACCAATTCCAACCCTGCCGTCGTCTGCATAACTACTCTTTCCTCCCCAGGACGCTCCAGGTGTGCGTCTCCTTCCTCCTGTTACAGCTCAGGAAACTGAGGTTCTGGGTGTTTGAATGACGAGCTCAAACTTCTCCAGCCCTGAACACGAGGACCGGCCTTAAAGGCCAGACGTGTGCACCTCCGGGGCTCCCGCCAGCACTCCTGCGGGCACAGCTGTCCTTTCAGGAACTGAGAACACAGGGACAGGCCACTCGGGAGGGAGGGCTGGGAAGAGGACAGGGGTGTACCCCGTCTTCTCCTCCCCGAGACCCCCACGCCCTGTCTTGAACAAGGACAGGAGCGGCAGCAGCGTGGAGGACGGGGCATTCTGGAAACCGGCCCAAGGTGGGGCCAGCTGGCTCCTCCCGATGTCAAGGCTCACGTCTGTGTCCAGCGGCTCTCGTCCTAAGCTCTGTGAAAGTCTGATGGGTCCTTTGAAGTGTGTAGGTAATGTGTGCAGGTAATGGGTCACTCTCAGAGAAATTATGTCAGTCACAAATCTCTGAGCTTTGTAAACGTCAAAAAATCAGTTTCTAAAGCTGGGTAATGGAGGCATCCAAAATTCCACCCACTCTGCCCCGGGATGACCAGGCCTCCCGCGTGAAGGCGCTACCCTCCCAGCTGCAGGGGGTGGGGGGGCCGCCGCTGTGCCCCAGGGTCCCCCCCCCCGCACCCACTTTCCACACAGCGGGGTCCAGCAATACTGCCTGTGTCCCATCCCGCGGGGTTTCCAAAGAGCCTCGAGGGACCCATGTCTCCAGGCAGACAGCCCCGCAGGGGAACCCGACAGGGAGCTGCAGCCGGGGCCGTGAGGGGCCTTCGAACCTCAGGAGATCCAGGACACAAAACTCAGGGAGAAGGTGGATTGCTGGGATTAACCTGACGTGGTGACCGGTCCAGGCGCTTCGTGCCGTGTAAATACCAAGACATGGGCTCCAGGCCCAAGGAGCAGTCCTTCCCCTGTGGAATTTTCCAGAAAGGCTCAGATACAGCAGTGCCTACACAGCCTCGCACGCTTCCTGCCGAATATTTTAAGTGGATGAAAGAGCCCAGCAGACACCTTTCTCTGGATTCATAAATAGGCTCCCACCTCATATTACAGGCCTGAATTTAATTTGTTTAATATTCCCAACACTAACGATGCCTATTTAAGACATCCTGTTAAAAGTTTGTAACATTAATTTAATGGAAAAATGCCAATATCACTCTGAGAACTCTATTAGGTTTTCTCCCCGTTAAATTAATGTTACTAACTTTTAATGGATGTTGTAATTAGATGTTATTATTAACGGGAATATTACCCAAATTAAAATCAGACCCTGCGAGAGACAAAACGCACATTTACAAGTACATAAAGTCCCCGTGTCTGGACGTCCCGCGCACGCCTGTGGGGCCAGAGGCCCAGCCCGGCTCCCCCGGGGACCTGCCCAGAGCCGGCCGCCCGGCCCTGTGGCACAAAGCGTCCTCGGACCCCGCGCCACCGGCCCGGCCCCCACATAGGAGAGAAAGTGCTGGCCCCCCACACACTGTGGGGGGCAGGGGGCCATCTCCCAATTTCACACTCAATTCAAGGGTCACACTCCATCCGGCCTGATTGGGTTCGGCAGTTTGAAATTGATTGTTTGGGTTGTAAAGCTTGCCTGCCTTCCGAGCCAATTTCGGAAAGAGGCTGCTAAGCGGCTAGGTTATTATGAGCCGGAGAGCAGAGACAGACGGAATGTCGTGAATTCAGAGCTGCTGGGCCTGACCCCGGCCGGAGATGGGAAAGGGAAAAGGCCCGTTACCTGTCTGTCCCCTACGGACGGGCCAGCTTGCCCGGGCACCACAGGAAGGTCTCACCCGACACCCCCTGCTGGTGAAAAACGCTGGACACGAGGCAAGACGCAAGACAGAAAACCTGCCATCTGCCCCAAGTGGCCTCCCCCGCCATCTCACGTGGGGGTCTCAGAACCACACCTCGGAGCAGACCGCATCTGACCAAGAACCCTTCGTGCCTAAGGCGGGTCTGCTTCCGAGACAGTAAACACCCCGATGGGAACACAGGCTCGCTGTCAAGCAGGGACAGAGGTCCCGGTGAGAGCAAAGGCAAGGCTAGAGGTCCCCGCACGGAGGCCACAGACGGACAGAGTCCACAGATGCTCTCAACACAGACTCGGCACCGCGGTGCCCCTCTGTGCACAGCCTTTCCACTCTCCGTGGCCCCCAGCTGGTGGCGGACAGAGCGGCAAGGTCGTCACGAGGAGGGATGAGCAGCTAGTCTGTCTGGAAAGACCTTTCTCTGCCACTGGGCTTGTCCCCCGCACTCCTCCCGGAAGCGATCTCTTTGCCGTGTCATCCGAAGCTTCCTGTTTCCTTTTTCAGGTTACGTGTTTCCTGTCAGAGCAGATACGAGGACACGGCAGGGCCCGGGCTTGGGGGCCAAAAGTTGTGTAGTTCTACGTACACGCGGGAATCCCTCGACGTCCGGCCCCCCGGTCGGCGCGACGGGGCCGTGAAGTAACGACCAACACGCTAGTGGTTTCGAGAGCAAAGAAGCTGGCATCCTCGCTCGGCAAAGGCCGGCTGTGACCGATGCCATTACCTTTGCTAGCATCTCTCAGTTACTTCGTGTGTATGTTTATGAACAAAGAACTAGCTACGGAGACAAACGCAGAGCCAGAGCCTCAAGGGCAGGTTCAAACACTTCTCGACAGCCTGTTTCCCAAGCCGGTGTGCTTCTGTGGATGGGAGCTCTGCCTGCTTCTCCCACTGCATCTGAACAGCGTGTTCCTGGGGAGATGGGGGGGAGGTTGCATGAGCCAGGTCGTGCATAGGTCGACCTGTGAAGTCACCTACCCCATGGTAGAGGTCAAACAACACGAGACCCTCTCGGCAGACACAAAACGCATTTGACAAAATCTTACACTCTCTCACGATGAGATGAGAAACTCAACCAACTAGACACGGGAGGAAGTTTTGTCTGCTTTAGTGAAGGCGCCTACAGTAGACCACAGCTGAAATCAGCCCTAATGGTGAAAGATCAGGAACCAGACAGGGCGCCCCCCTCCTCACCGCTGTGTTCCACGTTGTGCTGGAGGCGGAAGAAGAGACATCCCGGGCTGGAAATCGCAACAGCTACTGAAGGCAATACGCAGGTTCGGCAAGGTTTCGGGACGGGAAAGATGAGCGGTAAATCTGGCCGGGGGAGGATGCCAGGTCTCCTGTGGGTGACGAATGTGGACGGGCTTTAGCAACGGTGCCAACCCAAGCCTGCAAATTCACTCGGTACCACTCAATCGTGTACCTGACAAGTGCACGTTTTATGCATATGGATTATACCTCAATCAAAAATAATGTGCCGATAATATTCAACATCTGTGGAAGTTGGCCCATTTCCAGGCACCAGGCATCCAGGACAGAAAAATAAAATAAAACACACTGGTGTGTCCACTCTCGGTAACCAGCGTCTTACCTTTTCCCTCAAACGAGACCTGATTTCGAGCAAGCCCAAGAATCTCCTCCCAGGCTCACACAGACGTGTTTCCGACGACACGTGTTACGCGACTGGGACCGTTACTCTGTCGAACAGTCAACTGCATAAAACAGCACTCTCTTGTGCACCTTCTGTGACACACGATTTTATAGAAAAATAGTCTCGTCTTTCACTCCAACGAAAGTGACCGATCTGTGGAGGACCTTCCACTCAGGGAAAACGCGGTTCATTCCGAACCGTTGATTTCTTGTTATTAGTTTAGGCACAGAGGCTAAAAAGAGCCCCTGGGAGATGCAGCAAGCCACGTGAACTGGAACCAGGCTCAGGCCTGGTTTCCACACCCTCTCGAGGGCTCACCTCCCAACAGCGAAAGGGAGATTTCGTCAGCGCTCAAGTCTGAAATGCTAAGAGAGTTTGCGGCATTCATGCCTTCCACGTCTACTGTTGTGGGACCCTCTTTCCCAAAAGTAAGGGCTAGTCTTTAAAAAAAGTGATTTTAAACACAACATGAAAGTCGGTGCAGCCTGTGGCTAGTGTTCCTGTCTTATTTATGTATTTATTTACTTACTTATTTAATGTTTATTTATCTATTTTGAGACAGAGAGCGAACACAAGCAGGCAAGGGGCAGAGAGAGGGAGGGAGAGAATCCCAAGCAGGCTCTGCACTGTCAACACAGAGCCCGACGTGGGGCTCGAACCCACGAGTCGCGAGATCGTGACCTGAGCCGAAACCAAGAGCTTAACCAACTGAGCCCCCCCCCCGCAGCCCCTAGTCTGATGTTTTTTTGCATTGTCTGATTCCATAAAGTGTATCGGTTCGCTCGTGCATTCAGTCATACTTACTGAAAACGCGGATTGACTCGCAGGACTGGCAATGAGTATCTCTGGAATTGACTAATTAATGCTTAGAATGTGGGCGTCCTTGAGAAGCATTTGGGAGATTGAGAGCAGGGCATCTGCTCGGGCCCTCCATCCGGGCACCATCACACGACCTCCAGGGTGGCCAGCATCCAAGGCTGACCCGTCCCGACTGCCATTCCGTCCAGTCTGTTGCTCAGAACTCCCCACCGGGCAAGACTTTCGGGGAGACACTGGTTTGTGACACACGCTTGTGCTGCAACCAGGCGACCAGTCTGTGAACCACACAGCTGCACGTGGGGGGTGGGGAGCAGGGGAGACACTGGGGTGTGGTCCCGATCACGGACGTGCCAGGCCCTTGTGCTTGGAGGCTCACTCACACCAGGTCGACACTCAGGAAGCAGGTCAGTCTCTGCTACGGGTGGCATGACAGCCTTGCCCCAGGACCCACGGACCGGCACGTTCTCACCAGACTCCGGCCCCGCAGCGTCTCTCTCTCCCCACTTCCTTCACCATGTTCCAGCTCTGACCGCTGGCTCAAGGCTGGGATCTGGGCGAAGGGTTTATTAGGGGCCACACTCAGCCCCTCACTCGCCCTGCTCTCTTCCCACTGTGGATGCTGACAGGACCTCCCGGGAGGCCCTTCCCTTTGCTTGCAGGGGCGTCGTGTTCCATCGCCACCTCCCTGCGGGTCAGGCCCCTGGCTGCCCTGTGACATTGCTGACGGTCGTGGAGACCCGGCCCCTGAGCACCGTCACCCACCTCTCCCGCCTCTGGCAGCCATCGTCCCCACAGCTGTTCAGCAGCCCAGCCCTGGACTACAAGGACGGCCTCCCCTGGACGTCTCAGTCATTCAGGTCTGCCTTCCACGGACCATCCTTGGAATGGTCTGCGCACACAGGGGCAGCCGCAGGGCTGGGGCGGAGACCCTGGGCCTGCCACGTGTGTGACTTCCACCCTCGGTGGGACGGCCACGTCTTCCCTCCAACCTCAGGCCCTGGAAGAACAGTAAGCCCGTACGGACTCTGCGACACTTGCCCTGACGTTTTCCTTTGCTTCAGGGCAGTTCGTAGAGTGTGGATGGAGCCCCTGAGGGTTAACCGTGTGTCACCCAAAGTGACTGGCACCTGTTCTCAGCGAATACCTGTCGGCCATGGAACTGTCGACTCAATAATGTTCCTAAGTGAGTCTTGAAAAGCGATGTCTTCCCCGTCACCAACAAGGCAAATTCTCGGCCCGGAACCTCCCAGAAGTGCCAGGACAGGAAAGGAGGAAGGCGTTGAGGAGGAGGGTGACGAGGTCAGCCGCGGGGAGGCCAGGAGGGTCTGCGGCTTCTACAGCGGTGACCGTTCTTTGGGGCACGTGTGGGGACAGCATAGAATGCCCTTGGTCTCAGCCTATCAAACCACAGGGACAGCATCTCGGGTTTAAGAGAAGTCTGGAAAAGACTCGTGAGCAGAGCCTGGCTGGTCCCGCTCGGAGACGGGGCAACCCCTGCACGAGTCAGTAGCTGGGACTCCAGGAGGCGGTGAGCAGCCGAGTCTGACCCCCCCAGAGAAAGAGAAGCTGAATTTCCACACGGCCAGCCTCAGAAAATGCAACACTCGGTGCCTCATTAGGACGCCCCGTGTGATGATGGCGTCCGAGAGCCTGTCCGGCCCCCCCAGGCATCGGGTTCCTAGCACCCACACCCTCGAGCACCTGGGCTTCCGGGAATCACCTAGTCTGGGGCACAGTGGCCCCTGGTGCGGGCAGCCCGCCACCCACGGACCCCAGCTCTGCTCCGTGACCCCGGCCGGCCAGCAGGGGAGCCGGTGTCCTTGCACCGTCCCCTGAAGCCATCCTGGGAAGGCAGCCGGCTGTGCTCCATCTCCTGGGCGGCGGGCAGCGTGTGGAGGCCAAGGGTCGGGGCGGTGGTGTCTCCTGTTTTCTTAACCCGCCCTGGAAGCGCTGCAGTCCCAGGCAGTAAAGAAAACTTGGGTGGCATTTGAAGTAACCCTGGGAAACCCCCCTCCGCCGTCCAGCCTGCGCGCGGCAGGTGGCCAGCGTCACCCGACTGGGTACGGAGCCAGCTAAGGTGAGCGCGGGCGCCTCGCGGTCGTCCCCTGAGTGACACATGGGGGTGGGGGTGCTCTCCGCGGCACCCAAAGCCTGTCTGCTCCCTGGCGGGGGGGTGGGGGGTTTCCCGAGAAGCTGCACAATGAGCCCAGCTCCGTCCACACCCCACGCCCAGGCCACCGTTCCAGTGACACCAGAGGCCCTGGGTGACAAGGACTAGGCTGGTTTGTTCACCCAAAAGTGAGAGCTTGAGGGACACCGGTCTCCTCGACCGGCACCGAGTCGGTCAGCCAACGTTGGGGCAGAGCAACAAGATCCCCATTTCGGGTCTCTCGTCAGACCCGTGCCTGGTGCTGGGAGGATGGAGTTCCAGAGGGCTCAGGGTGTGTGCCCAGCCCGGCCGCTATTTGAACGAAAGCGAATTCCAAGAGCTGGACAGAAGATCTGGAAGCCTTACTCACCTTCTTTCCCTCACCCCCACACCCGTCTTTGCTAGAATTTCTTCCCATTTCTTTGCCGGTTCCCATCAGGCTCCGGCTGCATCACCGCCTATGGGGGGCCGTGGCCAGAAGGGTCGGAAACGAGGCCGGCGCGTTCCTACGTTCTTCCCTTCGTGCACGAAGCTGGCAGCACCGGGTGTAAACAGGGTGCGAGGCCAGAGACACGCCACTGCCTTCAGCCGTGATGTCCACTCCAGGCCACAACCAAGGCAGCGTGTCCAGGGCAGCTCCCGCCCGGGCCTGGGGGAGGCGGTGCAGACAGCAGGGAGGGAGGCCTTCAGGGGGTGCTGGGCTCCAGGCCCTGGGCTGCCCTCTCGAGTCTCGAGATGCCGGCACGGCCATGGCCATCGCTGTCTTCCTGACGTGGGGCGGGAGAGCCACGCTGGCGTCCAAGTGCGTGGGAAGGATGGAGATAACCCGCAAAGATGATGGGTCCTCGAGTGGACGATGCCCACTGCCCCCGGCTTGGGGGGGAATGAGCACACAGCCCCTGGAAAGGAAGCACCCGGATGCCATTTTCTCAGACAACACCCACCCACCCCCCGCCCGGGGTGGCCTCCGTGGAAATTACGTCTGAGCACTGTGGAGTATATGGAGATACCGCATATTTGGTAATATCGGCCTTCTGATTACGTAACTGTGCGGGGCCCGTGGCGAGGTGAACGTGCCAGGCTCTAGGCGTCCTCTCTCCTGCCAGAGCCCGGGTGCAAGCCAACATCTGCAGGGAAAACATTTAAGGGGACCCCGATGGCTTCGCCCATGTGTGCGGAACATATGTTTGGAAGCCTATTAAACAAAAGAGCGCAAAACAGCCTTGTCAGAAAGTTTTAGATCAAGCACTCACTCTTCCTGAATATTTTTTAATTGGTCAATTAGTTCTGGAAGTGTTTGGGGGAAGCATTTACTCAAAGGAGCAGTGTGTACGGGTCTGTTTGAGATTATCTGGATTCTGAACGCCTAGTCTTCCAGCAGAACTTTGGGCTGTGTCTACACACACCACAACCGATGCAATTGTTTGGACTAATTGGCTGGGCACCAACCAGGTGTTTGACCAAGATGGAGTCAGGAGGCGGACGGAGCCGGGAACCCGCCCTTCACTCCAACAGCCAGTTCCCGACCGGTTTTCTAGCTGAGAAGTTTCAAGTACACTTGCAAACGCTGTGAACCACAATGCAAATGCAGAGCAACATTCGTATTTCAATCTTTCCGTGGACATATTTGAAACTGTGATTAGAGAGTGGCCCGCACCTCGGTTAGGGCGCCCACTGAGACACGGGAACTGCGGAGGCATCTTGAATCTTCGCGGAACGTTTGTCTCCTTTATGCTAATTATCCGTGAGCAGATATTCTGTCTGAACCATTACAAACTGCTTCCCCTTGTCTTTAATTGGGTTTTCTTAACTTGCATCTATTGTTGAATCGGAACAATGACACAGAAAGTAGAGACGGAAAGTCTGAGTGACAACCGCATTGTGGTGGGTAATTTGAACAGGTGGGCAGATGGAAACAGCTAGCGACTTGCTTTGTTTCAGCTTGCGTGTAAAAGTTTATAATGATCTGCTACTTTTTCAAATATGGATCCACAAACCGAGTTGGAGTTTATCTGTAGATTTTGCACAGCTACGCGCAGCGCGTGTGACCGAGCCCTTCGGGCAGGCGGGAGACGGGAAAACGGCAGTCGGGCCGGCGAGGCAGGTGAATGGCAGGAACTGAGTGTTGGAAACAGTAGGCGTGTTTTTCCTGAAGAGGACTGATGTTGGCCCAAACAGGAGCGGGTGCTTTGATTGCCAGCAGGTTGCTAGAGGTCAGTGTGTTAGCGTTTAGGGGAAGTAAGAACAGGGACAACACGAGCCCGGTCCCGTCACGGCTTTCACCGTGTTACAAGGACAAGGAGCAGACTGGCGTCAACCACCCCCAGCCGGTTTACTCAAAGCTGCCTCAGTGACATCGCGTCGAGCCACGTTGGGGGGCCGATGCCGGGTTAGGGCTCTGAGCAGAGCTCCGCAGCCTGGAGGGCCAGGGCCAGGAGACACGGCGGGAGGGGCGCGGGGCAGAGGAGCACCGTCTGACGTTGGGACTCTCAGGAGGCGGCGGGAGAGGGAGGAGGCAGGTCTACAGGAGCACGTAAGTGCTCTCACGGCGGACCGCCCCCCTGTGAGGGCTTCCAGGGAAACGGGTGCCCCTGTGCCTCAGCCCGAGGGACAGCCGCCACCGTGCAGAACCACGCCGTGCCCGTCTACGCAGCACAGGTTCACCTCTCCGCAAAGGAACGCGGTTACCGGGGTGCTTGCTTTCTGTTTACAAAGCGAAGTTGGATCCAACCGGTGACACATCATCGGAGTATGCGTTCCAAACCCACGTTTTGTTCAGAGACCGTCGGGACCAGCCACGTGCTGTAAACACACATGGGTTCATACGACCACCCACAAGTTCTCGCTCAGAACCGCCCGCCACACACCCGAAGGTTCCTTCTTCACTTCCCATTAACGCACAAACAGCAACAGAAGCCGCGGCTTTCCCTAAAAGCCACATCTTCCCAGGGAAAGATCTCTAGTTTTGCCCAATAAGAATTTTTGACACTTTTGCTGGTGCTTCCACTCTCCTGTTCAATCACTGGGGTTTTTTTGTCCTTACCTCTGCCCTGAATGGTGGGGAATGATATGGTCGCCCGTTTACCAAAGTCGGCTTGGTCTGCGCCTCGCTCCTGCACACAGCCCCCCCAACCCAGCCTCATGCGTGTCCCTCCAGCCCAACAAAGGGTCCCGCGATGGTGCTGAGGAGGCCGCCTGTCCCTCCCAGCGGCAGCGCTCGGGGCCCCAAAACTAGAACCATGTGCACAGAGCACAAAGCCAGCACGGAAGCCACGTGGGCACGAGCTGGGCTGTCGCGGGGTGGGGACACGTGTGCAAACACAGCAGGCGGGAGCTCCTCCCTGAGGCCAGACGGGTGCCTGGAGTCAAGCGCACTCATATTTCCTCATCTCGGTGCTAAAGAGGACTTGCGTTTGGGACTTGATCAGTTACACGCTAATCTAATGGTCAATGACATTATTTTCCATTGTTAAAAATCACATAATTGCTTGGAATCTCCCCCAAAAATGCAGGTTAGTAAAATCAGAACAACCAAGTTGGCAAGCGGGGGAAGAAATGAATTAAAATTAAAATTATTTAGTAATTCAAAGTTTTAAAGGCTCTAAACAGAGAAGAAAGAAACCTGATCGCAGAAAGTTGCACATATTCACGCAAGCGATGTGAGTGTCACAGAAAAAAAACACAAGTTCTTGAAAAGGATACACCTATGGCCTGTGTGTGAAAAATGTATGACAGGTTACATAATCAAAGATCCTGAGTTTTTCTTAGAACACACTTAAAGTGTACCTTCTTAGAAATTTTCCAAATTACTTCTTGCATAAACAAATAACATACAATCACTGCGAATTAAATGTGAACATTTCCCCAATGATACGATGATGTTTGATTTTTGACATTCATTATCAATGATGCCGATTTTTAGAATTAAGTTTCCCCTCTGAAGATAAATCTACTTAACTGTAAGAAAAACAAAGTCTGCACTTTCCAGGAATAGTCTGGAGTGGAGGAGAAAGTTCCCCGGAGCTTCAGGTCAGAGCCCCGGCGTCTGGGGGCATGACTATGCGTGTAATAAAGCTTCATTCCCACTATAAATCAGTTTAATAGTTTCCAGTGTAAATGGAATACCTGATTTCCCCAGTTTTTAATAGGGGCAGTTTAAAATGCAATATTTCTATGTATTCCCAACAGTTTGAGTGACTTAATTTCAAAGTTACAGAAACTGCTATGTTCTCACTCCATAATTTAAAAAAAAAATGTTTTTGACGATAAACAGCAGCTGAGTCAATTTAGCAGTGACAAAGAATGTTTTCAAATATAAATGCAGTGTTCAAACAGTTATTTCAACAGCAGACTTGTCATGTTGATGTAGCTGGGCATCATAAAGACTGTTTAAAACTGTAAATTTAACTGTTAAAATTAGCAGTTACCCTTGGCTGCAAGCACTGGCTAAAACGAAGCAATAACGAATGCAAACAACGTCAAAAGTGTTCGTTTTTTTCAAATGTCAACTTTTTTTGCCATTTGTTGCTGTTTTCCTTGAGCACGATGTAGGATCATATTTTGAAAGCAGAAGGGATATTCTGGGAAATCTGCTACCAAACCAAGTGTTCAATCAGCGCAGAAGCAGGGGGAAGGGGCCGTCAGTCCCTGCGGCCGGGGCACCCACGGGAGGCGTCAGAGTCGACGGGGTCGCTGAGCCTCCCTCCTCCCGGAGCGGGATCTGCTCATCAGGCGTGAGCCTAACCACCCTCGGCGTAGACTCCGGTTTGATGAGCGGCCGACCACGCACCCGTACTGGCCACCCAGCTCTGCGGCTACCTCGGTGGGACACGCGCTGTGTAAGGAACGGCATTCCGGGAGAAACCGTTACCCGCAGCGCTGGGCGGCCAGCCCGCGCCACGGCCCCTGGATCCTTTGGACCACGTCTAACAAGGAGTCCTGAACCCAAACGTGCGGGTAAGTGGTTAAACCAAGCCCTCTGGAAACACACACGCGCACGACCTGCCCTGCGGCGTTTGCCATCTTCCTCAGTGCACAAACTCCCCCGAAGGCCAGTGTGGGCGCCAACGCGAGGGCACTGATGCAGACGGGAAGATGCACGCCGCTGAATCTTGAAAACCTATAGCCATTGTCTTCAGCATGTCGTGTGGACTGTGAATCGAGCACTGTAAACTGAACATCGTGCGGGGTCCCAAGGTGACCCTCAACGATGGCTCGTTCAGGGGTTCCCAGCCGTCAAGAAACCAGGTTCTGTGTCCTTTGCCGCAGTCACCATTGGCCGTCCTGTCCTCGGGGAGGGCTCTGACCGTGGGAGCCAGCTCCACCCGTGACCCCTGGGAGCCACTCAGTCCCCGAGCAGCCGTCTGGGAGACCACAGGGACAGGTGCCTCCACTCAGTCCTCAAGCAGCCTTCCAGGGGACCACAGGGACAGGTGTCTACCTGGTCCCCAAGCAGCCATCTGGGAGACCACAGGGACATGCACCTGCTCGGGGACCACAGGGACAGGTGCCAAATTTGTCCCCAAACAGCTGTCCAAGAGGCCACAGGGACAGGTGCCCACTCAGTCCCCAAGCAGCTATCCAGGAGACCACAGGGACAGGTGCCCACTTTGTCCCCAAGCAGCCGTCTGAGAGACCATAGGGACAGGTGCCCGCTCGGTCCCCAAGCAGCTGTCTGGGAGACCACAGGGACAGGCGCCTCCACTCAGTCCTCAAGCAGCCTTCCAGGGGACCACAGGGACAGGTGTCTACCTGGTCCCCAAGCAGCCATCTGGGAGACCACAGGGCCAGGCGCCCACTCGGGGACCACAGGGACAGGTGCCCACTCAGTCCTCAAGCAGCCATCTGGGAGACCACAGGGACAGGTGTCCACTTTGTCCCCAAGCAGCCGTCCAAGAGACCACAGGGACAGGTGCCCACTCGGTCCCCGAGCAGCTGTCTGGGAGACCACAGGGACAGGCACCTCCACTCAGTCCTCGAGCAGCCTTCCAGGAGACCACAGGGACAGGTGCCTACCTGGTCCCCAAGCAGCCATCTGAGAGACCACAGGGACAGGTGCCCGCTCGGTCCCCAAGCAGCCGTCTGGGAGACCACAGGGACAGGTGCCCACTCGGTCCCCGAGCAGCTGTCTGGGAGACCACAGGGACAGGTGCCTACCTGGTCCCCAAGCATCCATCTGGGAGACCACAGGGACAGGTGCCCACTTTGTCCCCAATCAGCCATCTGAGAGACCACAGGGACAGGTGCCTGCTCAGTCCCCAAGCAGCCATCTGGGAGACCACAGGGACAGGTGCCTCCACTCAGTCCCCAAGCAGCCTTCCAGGGGACCACAGGGACAGGTGCCTACCTGGTCCCCAAGCAGCCATCTGGGAGACCACAGGGCCAGGCGCCCACTCGGGGACCACAGGGACAGGTGCCCACTCAGTCCTCAAGCAGCCATCTGGGAGACCACAGGGACAGGTGTCCACTTTGTCCCCAAGCAGCCGTCCAAGAGACCACAGGGACAGGTGCCCACTCAGTCCCCGAGCAGCCATCTGGGAAACCACAGGGACAGGCACCTCCACTCAGTCCTGGAGCAGCCTTCCAAGGGACCACAGGGACAGGTGCCCACTCGGTCCCTGAGCAGCTGTCCGAGAGACCACAGGGACAGGCGCCCCCACTCAGTCCCCAAGCAGCCATCTGGGAGACCACAGGGACAGGCGCCCGCTCAGGGACCACAGGGACAGGTGCCCACTCGGTCCCCAAGCAGCTGTCCGAGAGACCACAGGGACAGGCGCCCCCACTCAGTCCCGAGCAGCCTTCTGGGGGACCACAGGGACAAGGTGGAGGGTGGGGCTTCTACCCCCGGGAGGCACCAGGCTCCATGTTGCACGACGCACCCTCTCTGCTGGCTGATGCGCACAAGGAAGCAAGGTCCGCCACGGGCGGCGGACAGGAGCAGACACGGGAAGCCTTAAAGGGCTTCTGAAAGACGGAACGGAAAGGGGGGAAGGCAGCTTGGGGTCAGCAGCGCCACAACCCTTCATTCAAGGGCTGTAGTAATCCTCACACCAAGAACCTCAGAGGGGAGAGGCCGGAAGGAAGAAGGGCCCTCGTGGAGGGAACACGACAGGCGACTGGAGGACTTTAATGCGAACAAGGAACAGTCAGGTGCACCCTGGAAAGGCGGCCGGAAGGCTGTTGGCCGGTCAGCCGCTGCAGTGAGTAGGTGAGTGACTCTGAGGCCGGGGCTGAGGAGGCAGGTGCAGAGGACGGGGAGGAAGCACCGCATACAACTGGCGCCCGTGCCGCCACGGGGAGGCTGCTGCCGGGTCTGGGGACCCACGTGTGCCGTGTCGGGCCTCCGAGGTCCCGGGAGGGGCTCCGTTTGTGTGGATCTTTGCAGTCGCGGTAACAGGAGGCCAGCCTCTTCGGACGGGTCCTGGGGTTTCCTGAAACTATTAGGTAAAAATTGAAATCATGTAGCTCCAGACAAGGGAGTAAGACACCCGTGAACACTGATGCGGTAACGCTGACCCTGTCTCTTCAGTTGAAGTGACACGTGTGTTAACCGGGTGTCTTATGAACCGTGGGATCTACCACATCTGGGCTCACGTGAGAAGAAACCACGATGACCCCACATGTCCTGGGAGGACCCCGCCAAGGCACTAAATCCCCGATGCGTCGCTCAGCCAAAGGGGCCTCACTGTCAGAACGGGTTCGCCGATGCCAGTCCGAGCTGCGAAGGATTCGATGAGCCTGATAATAATGATGCCGCCATTTTGTATTTATAGAACGTAAAGCATTTTCATGGGTACTTTTCCCAGTAGACCCCAAAGTTTGTGTTAAGGCATCTTGGAAAAGGGCATCTTGCCTCTCATGACCACAACACACCCAATACCATAATAAGACCAAGAGCCTTGGAGAAGGCCGTGGGCGTTTGCTGGGACTGGATCCAATCTGGATTCAATCTGGGACTGGATTCAACCAGCACAGCAAACGCCATCCCAGAACACAAGGGGGTTTGCATGTTGCACCTTCTAGTGAGGTACCGTTTGGGAGTGGAGGTGTTGGCACTCTGACAGGGAGCCCGCCACGGGAAGAAGGTCCAGGTCTGTCCCCGCTCAGTGTTTGTGTGGTGTTAGCTTCAGTCTCCTGCCTGCGGGACGGACATGCCTGGTCCCCCGCTGCCCCCAAGGACCGTGAGGGTCAAGCCAAGTGGTGCATGTTAACGCTGTGTAGACTTCACACAAAAGTGCGTGTTATTAATCATCATCATATCGTAAACTAGCATAGATGTAGGACTGTGCGAAAATCAATGCAGGAAAAATGACCCTGCTTGGAAATGTCACTTGCTCCCTAAATATCAATACGGCCACACACACGCGGAAATGAGTTGACCGTTTTGAACTCACTGAGTGTTCCTCACCAGTTATTAACTAGGAAACATCTGAGCACAGCACAGAGATGCCTTTCTAAGACTGATATGAACTGAACCAGCACCCTAGTGAAACGTTTCAATAACTTTTGGTATAATACCAAAACATTAAATACATTGTTTTATATGTGCTATGGAAGTGTCAGTAAGTCAGACCTTCATGTAATCATGTAATAAAAGTATATTTGTTTTAGCACTTGGCTATGAATAGGAGAGAAGAGAAAAAATGAATAGAACGAGTAGAATAGAATTGAATTGAATTGAATTGAATAGAATTGAATTGAATTTTTGGCTTAAAAAATTTATGAGTTTATAGTTCAGGCACCAGAGCTCCATATAGCTAAACAGATTTTTCCCAAATAGGCTCAACATTTTGTTCAGAGTCACTTGACCAAAAAAAATCAGTCGTTCTTTCCAAATGAGACAGAGTTCGTGGCAAGTGCAAATTCCACATTTTCCACCGGAATCGAATAGAATTACCTCATTTAGTGGTTAGTGGTGGATGCATATGAGCACGCAGCCCCTCGTCCGTTCTCTGAAGCATTGGGACGACCCCAGGGGCACGGCAGTGAAGGGGGAGATGGAAGGGGTTTCCCAGAACGCGGTAGAAGGGGCTAGGCGGGTCTGGACCCCAGCTGCTCTTCTGTGAAAGGTTTATATGTGTGTTTCTTCCCCAGAAGCTGGAAGAGTTGCTCTACGACCTGCTCCTTCTGAGTCCCCCCCAAAGCCAACCTACGAGGCCCATAATGCCCAGAGCCGTTCAGGTGGGTGCACCCCTAAGTAAACTGTGTAAGCGTGAAAGTACTGTTCGACTCTCCCGCCGAGTTAGGGAGGAAGCTTCCACGATCCGCGACCTGGCCATCACAGACCCAGCCCTGAAGGGAGGGATACTGGTCTTATCACATTGCAAGACAGAGGATGTACGTCTTGTAGGTTTTATTGTTACAGCAAGATGAGCGTTAGCCCTTTCAGAAAAAGCTGCTAAATGTGAATGCTTGTGAACAAATGTTTGCCAAATTAAAAAAAACATATATTTTTCATTAATGTTTCTGCATCATCTGTGATTCCATCCAACTTCCCTTTAGACGTGCAGCTAAAGTGTGTCAGGCACGTGGCCCAGTGGGTAGCAGGTGAGCGGGGCCCCGAATAGGGCTGCCGTGTCTCCTCAAACACACACAGAGCAGTGGTTCCTGGGGGCTCCTGGGGGCTCCCTGGGGCCGAGTGCAGAGAAAGGGAGGTGCACACTAATCTTACGAAGCCCCGCCAACGCGCAATACTTACGGGACGGGTGTCGGTGGCCCCACGCCCGCCAAACACGGCCGGGAAAGCTCCCGGCGTCACAGGCGGCCCCGCCACGCCGACCTGCCTACAGCGCCCGTGAGCTCCACCGTCCCGCGTCAGTTCTTACCGGCATCGGGGCACAAACGCTGTGGGTGTGCTAGTTACACGTAATCATCCCCAACACGGACGCGTCCCTGACTCTCAGGCAACGGCTTGGCAGAGTCCTTTCTCCTCGAGAGCGGCCAGGGTGTCGGTGACTCTGTCGGGGCTCCTGTGCCGTCACGGCCTCCGTCCACACCGAGGTTGAGCCAGTGTCAACACGCGGGCGCCGCGGTCACCTTGGCAGGGGCAGAAGGGTCGTCTCTGCAGGCTGGCTGGGGACAGCGACACCTCTCGGTGACGTCCACACGTCTGGAGGCCAGAATCCTCACTCGCTTCCTCCTCTTCACGCAGGGCATTTGGCCACGTGTGCCTCGGTTTCCCCATCTCCTCTTCCCTCACGTGGTCAGTTCGTTGTGGCCGTGGGTGGTGAGTAATCCAGGTGGGAGGGTCCAAGAACGTGGGGCTGTGTGGTCAGCACCAGCTCCCGCTGGCAGGACGCCCCCCAGGGGCTAGATCTACGCAGACGCTCTTCTGTTGGCCAAGGAGCCAGTGGCCGACGAGCCGGGATGTGTCCTCTCTCCTCACAAAGTGGGGAAGACGCCCAGCGTCACGGCATTTCCCGTTCGGGCGGACCAGGCAACTTAAGCAGCTAGAACTTGCTCACGCTCTTGTTTCTGTTCCTGTGTCAGACCCGCCGCCCCGGCTGCCTGCCCCTCCTCGGACCTGGGCTTGAGCTCGGCCACCCTCTCTGGACACCGGCTCCCACCTGGGCCACGTCGGCAGCCAACGGAGAGACGCGGAGAAGGCGTCCTGCGGGCAGGGCCCAGCGCCCGTGGGGTGCGCCCTTCCCCGCGCTCGGCACACCCTGCCACACCCCGCCCGCAAGCCGCCCAGGCTCAGGTGCTGCCTGCCCTGCACCCTTGCACCCCCGCAGCCCCATCACCCCTGTACCCCTTGCAACCCTGCACCCACTGCACCCCCGTGCCCCCACACCCCCATCACCCCTGCACCCTTGCACCCCCTGCACCCCTGCACCCCCTGCACCCCTGCACCTTCATCTGCCACCGCATCCCTGCCAGCCGAGTCGCAGGCTGCCTTCCCAGCCTCCGGGGCTGAGTCTCAGATTCTCTGCCCAACTGCGACCAAAGGCTGCCCTTCCTTCACCTGGAACCTGGTCCTTCCCAGAGGGGGACGGGGCTTTGCCCTCCTGTCCCCTGCACCACACACAGCCCCGTCTCCGCACCGGGGCCCTGGCGGCACCTGCTCCCCGCCGTCCGCCCCGCCCCGGACCCCACCTTCTCTGCACAGAGGGACTGCGTTGTGCCTGTTTTCAGCACAGAGTGCGGAGCCTGGACGTTAGGGGCTCCCCAGTGAACGTGGACTAAACGGAACAGCGATGTCGCACCTTGTGATGGGGGACCCGTCCGTCCACGCTGTGACTCTCACCCGTGGGCCCCCCCCAGCTCACCTGCCCACGCTGACGGAAGTGGCTGGTGCAAGGTTTACACACAGTGGACGCACTTCTCTCCCTAAACTGTCAAAACCAATATGGGGACGTGTGGCTCGGTCGGTTCCAGCAGTCCTCCCTGGCCGCCACTTCTCAGCACTGATGTTTAAGACCCTGAAACTTCGGGGCGCCTAGGTGGCTCAGTCGGTTGAGCGGCCGACTTCGGCTCAGGTCATGATCTCACGGTTCGTGGGTTCGAGCCCCGCACGGGGCTCTGGGCTGGCAGCTGGGAGCCTGGAGCCTGCTTCGGATTCCGTGTTTCCCTCTCTCTCTGCCCCTCCCCCACTCATGCTCTGTCTCTCTCTGTCTCAGAAATAAATAAACATTAAAAAAAAATTTTTTTTTTTAAATAAAACCCTGAAACTTCAATTCAACCAAGTCCTGAAACAGCCTTCCTTTTACTCTAAGAAGGAGCCGCTCCGATTCCCGGCGGAGTGGACCCACGTCCCCATCGGCTTGGGAAGCAGACCCGCTCCCCCCGCGCACGCGGACCCCAGCGCCGCCTGGGGGCCGTGCGCCACCCACGTCCACGTCCTCGATGTCCTCAGACATCACAGACCTCTGTAAAGGATTATTTTTTTCAAGCCCCGTCGCTTTTCCAAATGCAGGAGTGATGACTGTGTCCCCCACCCCCTCCCAAGGTTTCTCAACCTTCTGGAGAAGGTGCAGCCTTCCATGCACGTGGCTGACCTGTCCCTTCACAGCAGGAGCCGGCCACCTCCTGCACAGGCCAGGCCCCTGTCCCTCCCCGGGGCATGGGCACGGCCCCAGCGGCCCGTCCACACCAGGGCGAGGCGCAGCGAGGTAGGAAGCCCAAGGAAATGGCCCGCAGAGCCCAGGGCACAAGGCAGAGCTGGGAGACGCTGGGGCCACCAGGCCTGGGTGGTGTCACAGGTACTAAGTAGGTCCACACAGGCAGCCTGCTGGGATGCCTGCAGGAGAAGGCCCCACGTGGGGTTAGGTATTTGCAGCCTTTTCAGAGAAAAGCTACCTACGAAAGAGTCAGGATTCTTCAAAGTCATAAATTATTTCTTGAAATCATGAATTATTTCTTTTCCCGCTCAATTCAGGACTTCCTCCCTGGGTCGGCTCAAAGGCCCGCATCCGAGATGCCCCCAGGCCAGTGCGGGCTCTGGGGCCGGTAGCCGGAGACCCCCAGGGAGCCCCTGGGGGTATGGGGACCGCTCTGCCTGGCCTCGGCCTTCAGACCTCCACCTCCAAGGCTACACCAGCCTCTGGGCACCCAGCGCTGCCCCCTCAAGCTCCCTGGAGGCCTGGATTCCGACGAAGACGTTTGTGTGAGAAAACGGAGGCCGACAAATTTGCAGTGTTCCTGGTCCAAGGAAGGATCTCGGAATCCCACACTCTCCCGTCTCTGACCCCATGCCACTGTGGACCTGACTCTGTCCTTACGGAAGGCGCCTCCCACAGGCGGGTAAACGCTTTGGGGGGCGAGGGGCTGTCTGGGACCGGAGGGCGCGCCCTCCCCCCCGGCCCTGGGTGCTGCCACATTGGGGGGTGCGGGTCGCCGCGGTGCCCGGGGGGCCCAGCCGGTGGGGACCGCACCCGCCCCGGCTGCCCAGCAGCGGACAAAGGGAACAAACGGGGGGGGGGGGGGGACCTGGAAATACCTGAAGAGCACGGAGAGCAGGGTGAGGGGTAAGACAGATGGCTTGAATTTCCCAGCGATCACTGGGCAGCATGTGGGCGAGGCATTGATTGATGAAGCATTTAAGCCACCAATGTCACGTCACCTGCCTGGCTACAAACGGCTGCAGACGGGCCTCGGCGGCCGCGCTGTGGATGGAGACTGGCCTCGCCACGAAACGCAAGAAAGACCTCCAGCCTCCGAGCCGCTCTCTTGCAGATGTCCGGTAACCACTTTCGACGGCCTCTTTCCCACCAGTGTTTCACTTGAAATGTCGGTACTCCTCACGCGTCCAGATCCCAGCGCGCGGGGCTTTACTGGGGGGCAACGTGCCCTGTGTGTTCAGTTCGCTTCTCCTCACTGCCCTGAAGTCCACGCCACTATTTCAGGAGCTTAAAAAAGGTCACTTTGGGCTCCTTTTACACGTTGTAAGTGGCTAATGAACGTCAGAGACGCTGTCTTCAGATGTGGGCTCGTCGGCAGAGTCCCAGAGGGCACTGGTGGGGCCCACGAGCAGCGGACGGGCCAGTTTACGGGAAAGGTGGCGTGTCCCACACAGACCAGAGCCAGAGGGGCTTTGGGAGGAGTGTCCGGGGGCCCTACGGAACGGAGCGTCCTTGCTCACTTGGAAGCCCTGGCGTCCTCACGTCACACGGCATCTGACAAACAGGTGCAGAGACCACAGAGGAAGAGCGGAGAGGCCGGACCCCCCAGGGGCCCCAAACGCGGTGGGGGAGGCGGTCAGCTCTGGGGCAGCCCCCGCCAGGTGGGAGCCGCAGGGTCTCGTGACCCCAGGCACCCGTGCCCCGCTTCACCCTGTGCTGCGTGGAAAGGACCCGTCCGCCCTCCACGGTGTCTCCACCAGAAAAGCAGGGGGGCAGCCAACGCAGTAGCGTTTTCCGGATTAGCGACGTCTCCTGGTGACCTTCCCTGCTGACCGGCCACCGCGACTCAGCCGGGTAACGGCCCAGCGCCCGGGGCCCTGCTGCCTCTGAGCACACGCGGCCAGCCCGCACTGAAATCGGATCCCACAGCACACGCGGGCCCCGCCGGCCCGAGCACAGCAGAGGATTTTGATTTCCCATTTCCTTTCTGAATCCATTAATATTTTATGAGACCACACAGAGGGCTCGTGCTCTGGATGTTTCTCTCTCTCTCTCTTTAATCATGTAATGTGCTATAAAAGCATGATATACTGACAAGGAAGGAACACCAAAGTTTGCTTAGCTGGGGGCGTGGGGGGAGACCCACGTCTTGGAAATCATGACCCCGGTCCCCGAGCCGGAGGGTTCTGCGGTCGGGTCACTGGAACGGTCTTGGCCAGAAAGCCGCCGTCTCCTGCCCTAACATGGACCCGTGGATAAGAACACGACCCCCCGGGACCGCGGCTTCCCAGCACTGCCAGGGGCCAAATGCGCCCACAACGGGGCCTTTCCTGACTGCACGGCCAGCTGCGGGCTGGGCGGGTGAAGGACGCAGTGCCTGAGGCTACCACAAGTCCTCCCGTGAACCCCAGCCCCCCGCCCACATTCACCCAAGCCCCCAGCCCCCCTGCCCCGCGCTCGCCCCACCAAGCCCCCAGACCTCCTCCCTGTGTTCACCCACCAAGCCCCCAGCCCCCCGCCCGAGCTCGCCCCTGCACCTCCGTCAGGCTTGGGCGTTTGTCAGATGGCTCCATACACAGTCGCGTGGGCACGCTGCCCGCTTCCTCTTCATCACCGCTCACCTGTTTGTGCAGGAAATGTGAGGGATCATCCCCACGGTGCTATAGGCTTGCACACCACCCGGAGCTCCTTTATAGTTCAAGGTCGCCGCCCTGCCCTCTCACACCCTATCCATGTTTCTGGGTGCTAGTGCTGCTGGGCAGTGAGGCACGCTCTGCGGTGTAGACAGGTGAGACGGGCAGCGAGCTCAGCTCTGCAGTGTAGACAGGCAAGAGCATTCAGATTCCATCTAAAAGAACAAATGCCAGTTAAGCATTTTTCGTTTCAGATGGAAAACGAAACAACGCGGTGGGCTCCCAGCCCGTGGATAAGGACACGTCGTTTCCAGGAATCGTGGGCCCTGCCGAGCTTCCGGGTCATCTGATCACAGGTCACCC
Source organism: Felis catus (assembly GCF_018350175.1). Lineage (NCBI taxonomy): Eukaryota > Metazoa > Chordata > Mammalia > Carnivora > Felidae > Felis > Felis catus. The sequence continues at coordinate 93,122,857 of NC_058379.1, forward strand.
CCTGATCGAGTCTGGTGTGAGGAGAAAGCAACCCGGCCAGTCCCCAGCAACCCACGCCACGGGCTTTTTCCCTCGCTACTCTTTGCCAGCTGTACGTCTCACCCGTGAACTCAGAAACTGCACGATGGTCACAAGTGACAGAATTCAAGCACAGTAAGAATTCTACAGCCAGAGCTCCCGGACCGCAGGCCGGGTCAGAACTCCCCCCGGTGCCGCAAGGAGCCAGGCTTCGCGATGCTCTGGTGTGGTTTTCAGCTGAACGTGAGCTGAGTGGGGTCTAGGCACCTCCCACGTAGGAGAAGAAGTGCTCTGACGTTCCAGAAGGCAGGAACTTCCCCCGCACGCAGTTCAAGCAGGAGCCCTGGTGCTGATCCAGGTGCGCTCGCTCGGTGTCCGCTCTCCACGACGCTCCCCCGCCCCCCCTCCACCCCGTCGGAAGCAGTTGCAAACTCGGGCCAATTCTCACTTGCCTCTTGTGGCAGAAAATGTCCGTTGCCCAACCAACATCCACTTCCTCTCTCTTTCCTGATTTTATTTGGCATGGCAATATGCCCGGCCTAATATTTTATCTCCCGCCTCTCTTGCACCTGAGTAGGAATTTCCAGTAAGATGTAATTTTCAGTCATGTGTAGAATTTCTCAAAAAAGAATTTACTTAACTGGGGTTCATTCCCCTTTTGCTTTTCTCTAAATCTTTCTCTTCTGAACTGGGATATAAAAGTGACGGCCGGAAATCAGCAACCATCTTGTGAACAGGAGGCAACGTGGAAGATGGAAGGCAAGTGTGTGTTAAGGGTGACAGAACAGAAAGATAAAAGCATCCTGCAATATCATGGACCCACCACACCAGCCTTGAACTGCCCATCCACAGAAAAACAAATCCTTAATTTACTTCACCCGTGGTTATTTCGGGTCTCTGCTATTCTGCGACAGCCAATTCTGCAATTTCTAAATGGCACATTGTATTTTTTAATCTCAGGAAGACAATGGACATAAAATTTTGTATTCTATCATAATCATCATAAAGCTGTAGGTACACCAAACTACAACATCTCATTATCTCAGGGCTATTTCAAGCTAATGTAATATTAGATACCAGTGGGTTAATTTATCTCTCGTCCTAATTAGTAGTTATGTTTTTAAATAGGGTCTCCCGGAGTAATGACTTTACCTACAGCAGTGAAATTTGATAACCCGGCAGGCTAATGAGAGAGAGATTTGGGCTTGTGAGTAATTAAGGCCTCATTAAGTGGCAGTGTGTGGACAGCCACCTTTGCCGTCTGTGTGTTGGGCCGGCCTCGGGAGGGGCATCCTGTCCCTAACACGGGATGCCCCGATGCGGCTAGACAGCGAGATGCGGTGTGACTGGCGGACGACAGCCCGTCGAGAACAGAAGTGTGGACGCAGAGGGTACTGGAGTCTGAGGAGCCATGCTTCGTTTCTCCAGTCCTCACTGTCTGCCCAAGAGTTCCGGCCGCAAATTAATGGAGCCCTATTAGTATTTTTTCCCACTCGTGATTAACAAACACGAGACAAGCTTCTGAGTCCGCTGGACGGCCTATAGATGCTCTGCAGCTCCCGTCGGGAAGACGGCACGGATCCAAAGCGCTGGCACGGAGCTTGGTGGCTGATGAAGGAGGGTCGGTGCTGGAGCAGGGGAGTGGTTTTCTGCCCCCCCGTGAAGTGTGCTGGCAGAGAACCGAGAGTGTTGTCCCCCTGTAATCGTCACACAGGTTTGACGTTGACAAGGGCCACGGCAAGCGTTCTCAGTCCAGAACCCTTGGGAACCTTTCAAATGTCTGGCGTCCACGTGTTAAAGAAAACATTCTCATAGCGGAATTTGTTTATAAGTTATGAGTGAGACATTAACAAAGCTTTCTGTTGACCAGCCCGGCGCTCGTTAACCAATAACAAAGGCTTAGAACGCAGTTTATGATCTTAGCAGCTGTTTACAAGTTCAAGGGGGAAAATAAAGCCGATCTAAATAGTCACTTTTCCTGCTCTCTGCAGAAACAGGTACCGTATCTGTTCCTAATTTGCAGGGTAACCAGCTGACTCACCACGGAAATGTGATATCAGTGTAAACAACCCAGCATCATAATCAATGCAGCAGGGAACGCCCTCCGGGGGGTCACCTCTGAGGGGCCAGGGTCGGCATGGGCAGAAACGCGGGATGCGGGGCAGAAAATGGAGAGGGAGTCGGGGGAGGGGAGTGGTGGGGGGCCAAGGGGGAATGGGGGCAGGGACGTGGGGGAGAACCTGGGGGGCTGTGGGGGGAAGGGGGGGGCGTGTGGCGGGACACATAGGGAGGGATGTGGGGGGCGGGGGAAGGGCCGCCCCACAGCCCCCTCGGCTCCTGGTGGCCGGGGGCTCACCCCGACAAAGCAGCAGTGACCGTCCTGTGGCACAGGCCCTCCCGATAAGTGGTCAGTGGCAGAAATCATTGGCCTAAGGAACAGTTTCCTTGGCGAACGATCTGGCAGCAATCTCACCACTAGACGTTCTAACAGAATTTAGAGAAACCTGTGAGGTTAAAAAGGAGGTAGAAATTCTATTAGCAAGTGTCTGTGTGTCTGAAAGCAGGGACGGTAACCACAGTGAAAAGTATATCTGACCTTTCAGGGCTGACAAAGCCGGCGTGCTGTTTGACGGCGATAGCTACATAACTCACTTCCCACAGCTCCTGAGACTCGGGGAGCGCGGTGCTCCCGCACGCAGGGACGGGAGGCAGGAGCGACGGGAGAGCCTCATTTCTTAGTGCAATCTCCACACAGCTGGGTGTTTCTCAAATATTTTAAAGTGTTTTGATCGTTTAAAGAGATTGAAAGCATTATTTTCCTTCAAATTCTGACAAAACGATGCCACCAAATTAACTAGGTGCTCCAAATTACATATTATGTCATTAATTCCTCATATAGATTATATTTTAATGGCAATCCCCTGAACAATCCTTGCGTGCGAGAATCTTCTGCTTCCAAAATTCTCCGGTAATATGTCCTGCTAAGGAATCGATATTATCTTTGCTTCTAAACTTCCATCTGTCGGGATCTTCACCCAACTAAGTGTGGATTAATTACAACCATAATTCCACATTAACCTCGCAGTTGAAATAAACGTCGTAGCACCTTTCACACCCTAATTCGTGCTCCAGGTGTGAAAGTTTATTGTTCCTCAAAATGAGGCAGGAAAGGAAGGTGGGGAGCCAGGACAGATCCACACAATGTCCGTGATTTCCATCTTGGACGACACAGACACCAGGAAAGTGGCCCAATGGCAGAGGTGACTCTTAGGGAGAGGGGAGCAGGGGAGCGGCATCGCCCAAGAGGGGGCAGGCTCTGAGATGGTGCAGGCCAGGCAGCACCGAGGGTTCCAGCCAGCTCCCTGGGGCAGGTCCCGGGAAGTGGCCCCAGGAATGAGAATCCAGGTTCTTGGTTTGTCTGGGCTTGGGAGCCAGGACTCTGAGCTTTGACAGGGGAAGCCAGTGTGTGTGCCCACACTCTGCCTTCACACGGGACTGGCTGCAGTGCACCTGCTACGCTGGGGACCAGGGCAGAGGCCCAGGACGGGACCTTCCGTGGCCAGCGGGCTGTCTGGGTCACTGGCATCAGCCTTGTGCACCAAGCCCAGGGGGTGACTGCCCCACTGTGGGCCCTCCGCAAGCACCTGCTGAATGGGTGACAGGGTACGGAGTTCGAGGGGAAACGTGCCTCGGAGCACAGGCACTCTGGCCCCAGTGACAGAGAACAGGCGTCTTGGGAGCTCTGTGTGCCCCGCACTCCTGATGCAGAACTTGTGGCTCAGGTCACCATCCTGCTGGAGTTGGGACACAGCTAAAGATAGGCACCGAGTCTCCATAGACCTCTGCCGCTGTCAGCAGGTGGCTTGGTCTGGCTCAAGTGCAGCCAGATGCAAAGAGGCGCAGAGGTGGGCAGAGTTCCGGGTGGAGGGGAACCTCAGAGTCCGTGCAGGAGACTCACGTGCACGTGGTCTCGCACACGCCCCCTCTGCCTTTGAAATGGGCTCCTTTTTGGCACAAAAACAGACACTCAGATCAAGGGAACAAAATAGAGAACCCAGAAATGGACCCACAAATGTACGGCCAACTAATCTTTGACAAACCAGGAAAGAATATCCAATGGAATAAAGACAGTCCCTTCAGCAAGTGGTGCTGGGAAAACTGGACAGTGACATGCAGAAGAACGAACCTGGGCCACTTTCTTACATCAGACACAAAAATAAACTCAAAATGGATGAAAGACCTCAATGTAAGACATCAAAATCCTTGAGGAGAAAGCAGGCAAAAACCTCTTTGATCTTGGCTGCAGCAACTTCTTACTCAACACGTCTCCAGAGGTAAGGGAAACAAAAGCAAAAATGAACTACTGGGACCTCATCAAAATAAAAAGCTTCTGCACAGCGAAGGAAACAATCAGCAAAACTAAAAGGCAACCAATGGAATGGGAGAAGATATTTGCAAATGACATATCAGATAAAGGCTTAGTATCCAAAATCTATAAAGAACTTATCAAACTCAACACCCAAAAAACAAATAATCCAGTGAAGAAATGGGCAAAAGACATGAATAGACACTTCTCCAAAGAAGACATCCAGATGGCCAACCGACACATGAAAAAATGCTCAACGTCACTCATCATCAGGGAAATACAAATCAAAACCACAAGGAGATACCACCTCACACCTGTCAGAGTGGCTAAATTAACAACTCAGGCAACAACAGATGTTGGCGAGGATGCAGAGAAAGAGAATCTCTTTTGCATTGTTGGTGGGAATGCAAGCTGGTGCAGCCACTCTGGAAAACAGTATGGAGGTTCCTCAAAAAATTAAAAATAGAACTACCCCATGACCCAGCAATTGCACTACTAGGTATTTACCCAAGGGACACAGGTGTGCTGTTTCTAAGGGGCACATGCACCCCAATGTTTATAGTAGCACTATGGACAACAGCCAAAGTATGGAAAGAGCCCAAGTGTCTATTGCTGGATGAATGGATAAAGAAGATGTTATACACACACACACACACACACACACACACACACACACACACTGGAGTATTACTTGACCATCAAAAAGAATGAAATCTTGCCATTTGCAACTACGTGGATGAAACTGGAGGGTATTATGCTAAGTGAAATTAGTCAGAGAAAGACAAATATCATATGACTTCATTCATGTAAGGACTTTAAGACACAGAACAGATGAACACAAGGGAAAGGAAGCAAAAATAATATAAAACCAGGGAGGGGACAAAACATAAGAGACTCTTAAATATGGAGAACAAACAGAGGGTTACTGGAGGGATGGTGGGGGGTATGGGCTAAATGGGTAAGGGGCATTAAAGAATCTAATCCTGAAATCATTGTTGTACTATAAGCTAATTTGGATGTAAATTTAAAAAATGCAATTAAAATTAAAGTGAATAAATAAATAAATAAATAAATAAATAAAGTATACTGGTGCAAAAAAAAAAAGAAGAAGAAGACGAGAAGAAGAAATGGGCCCCTTTCCATGGTTGTCTACACAGACAGTGTCAGATAAACAAGAAGGTCCTTTTCCGTAACAACTTGCCAATTAGACACAAAACCTATAAAAGCCGGTTTTGGGTCTGATATGGGAATCCTCCCTTTGGTTTAAAGAAAGAATTCTAGGGGCACCTGGGTGGCTCAGTCGGCTGGGTGTCCGACTTCGGCTCAGGCCATGATTGCAGCTCAGGTCATGATCTCACCAGTAGCGAGTTCAAACCTCCCGTGGGGCTCTGTGCTAAAAGCTCAGAGCCTGGAGCCTGCTTTGGATTCTGTGTCTCCCTCTCTCTGTTCCTCACCCATTCATGCTGTGTGTGTGTCTCTCTCTCAAAAACAAAACAAAAAAAAAAACATTTTTATAAATGAATTAAATAAAAAAATAAATAATAGAAAAATCCCAAAGGAATGGTCCTGGATCTGGTGGGTCGGTAGGGTCATGTTGCCTTCTCCTCAAATAGAGCCAAACCCAAGACTCCCCGGACCCTGTGGGCGGGAACCAGGTGGCTCAGCCCCAGCTCCCCAGTCACCACCTGCCCTCCGTCCTGGAGTGTCCGCTCCTGGGGAGCCCACCTGCCCTCCGGCTCCCTGGCTGCAAGACTGGCCCCTGTCTGCTTCCTCCCCTGCCCCCTCGTCACGGAAAGTTGAACTTCTCTGTCTCTACACCACCTCCCCCGTGTAACAGACAAAAAAGCTTGACCATAAACGGAACACTTTTCTAAAGTCATATGTTACATATTCAGGGAAGAACTCAGTCGAGAAGGAACTATTTCAAGAGGAAGTTGAAAGCAGCAGAAAGAACCCACGGCTGGGGGTGTTCAGGGGGCGTTTGGGGGGCGTGTGGCCACGGGGCTCCTGCACACCTGTCTGTGAGTTTAAGGACATGAAACCACCTGTGTCACCAAGCGAATTAGGTAGCTTTATGCCACTCCCCCGAGTACCTGAAGTCTGTAAATAATAGTAACGTGTTACATGGAGTCTTAAATATCATATTTTCAACTGTGGTCAATACATTTTACATCCAATATAATCTGGGCTAAGAAAAGCGTAGCTGGTTTTCAAGTTGACAAGCTGATGTTTCAGAACCCTCAGGTTCTGAATCCACTAAACTCGCATTCACGTGCAGTGATTAGGCTCCTGTACTGGGAGGAAAGGTGGTGATTAGGTGCTTACACTGGGAGGAAAGATGGTGATTATGCTCTTACGCTGGGAGGAAAGGTGGTGTTTAGGCTCCTACACTGGGAGGAAAGGTGGTGTTCAATGCAGCATTTTGCAAGGCAAGGCCGTAACTTTGCTGGAAGATGTCTGAGTCCCGGGTTCGAGTTCCTGGGGAGGAACTTAGCTCAGTAAATTTTTGCCCCATGTTTCCAGCCCAGTAGCCAGGGAAGACGTCTGGCTAAGAAGATGAGGAACATGACAAGTATTAACCCGTCCTCGGCACCCATGAGCCTCCTGATCCCCACGGCCCAGGAGCACGTGAACTCCGTCCAGCACGGCCATGGCCCGGGGAGCCACACGGCCTCCGTCCAGCATGGCCGCAGCCCAGCTGGCCAACTTCGGACGACACGCTCGCCTTTCTCTGTCCCCGACCACCTTCTCCCTGGAGCTGCTCCAGCCCACCACCCTGCAAACATCCTCAAGGGCTCCTCCCGGGTCCCTGTGACTGCACCTGGGAGACAGCACTCAGAGCCACACCTCAGGGGGCCGTTGACGAGACCACGGACTCTGACCACACCGGCTCACGCAGGCCACGCTGCCCCTGGCGTCTCCCGGCCGGTGGGAATGCCCAGTGAGCGCCGGGCACGGGAGCCGTCACTCTCAGGGCTTTCCAGACTGCTGCTTCCCTGTGACGTCACACGGAGCCTGCCCGGACGTGCCAGGGGTGCTGGGGACAAGTAGCAGGTGGAGTCTGGCGTGGATGCCACAGCTGTGGACGGTGGGTCTGCTCACGAAGCCCCGCTGGGGGCACCCACGGCTCTGGACGGGCCCCATCTCATGTGGGAAGGGCTGCATCGGCCTGGGGATCTCTGAGGGCCTGTTCCCTCCGTGTCCCGACACCAGCATCCACGGGCCTTGCTTTCCGCTCTCTGGAGGGATGGAGGGAGGAGGGGCTGCCGTCGTTCGGGAGCTGCAGCGTGGCCGATGGCCCCACGCTGTAACACTCACCAGCTCTGACATCTCCTTGCATAATAGACATGGTTTAAAGAGGGACGCAAGCCGCTGGCCACCACGAAGCAGGAGTGCACTCAGCTGTCGGGCCATCACCCCGGCTGCGGCCCCACGAGCTTCAGGTGTCTGTGATCCGGGCCTTGAGGACTGAGCGCCTGGCCAGAATCCCGCGCGCTCCTCCGGGCCCGACCCCAGGGCATCACAAGGGCATCCCCTCCTGCAGGAGCCCTGGGGAGCCGTCCCCCGTGCACAGGACTGGCCGCGGAGCAGCGGTGGGGGCCTCAGGTACCCCTGCACTGGCCTGGGCTCTCGGGTCTGTGCCCCCCGGTGGCTCGTCCGGAGGCCCCCTTCCAGGGCTCGGCGGTCTCCTCCCCAGCTCGGTGCCTTCCGCAGCCCCCAGGCCCATAAGCAGGTTCCCCAGCAGGGAGAGGACCGCCATCTGGGCCGCATCCACGGACCCTCTCCCAATGGTGCTCTTGGGGAGGTGGGACATCGGCCTCCCGCCTGCACGGTGGCAGCCACCAAAGAGACGCTGGAGGGTGTCTTTGCCTTCGTCCTCGCTGACCCCCAACACCCAGCAGCCCCCCAGGCCTGTTCTCGGGGGTAGGCGCCACTCTCCCTAACTTCAGCACCTCCATGAGCAGGGGTCCCGATGTCCCCGCCCGGCTCCTGCGTGGCCTGCAGCCCGTGGCTCTTCCCTTAATCCCTCTTTGCTGGGCCAATACCCTTGATCCGGCCTCACCCCTGCCTCGTGGAGGACAGGGCACCTGCGGAGGACCAGCTTGCCCCACGGAAACCTCCGGGCACGAGCGGGAGCCGCCAGGACACAGGGTGGCTTCCTTTTTCAACCTTTTTACTGGAGGACACTTTCTGTTTGCTTCATTTTTTTGTGGTTGTTTGTTTCAAAAACGCTGGAATGAGTAGCAGATTAGATGGCACAGGCCATGCATGCCTCCCCCTGCCCGGTGGGGGGCACCCCGGATGACACCCCACAGGTGCAGGCTGCTCCCCGGAGAGACCCTGGGTACCACTGTACAATAAAAGTGAGCAGTGACACGACCACTCGCACACGGGACCTTTCTGTCCCACCTGTGCCGAGCGGTGAACGACCCCCCACCTAGTCCCCACGACACCCCCAGAGGCTGTTAGTCTTGTTGACCCCATTAGACCTAAGAAACAACAGAGCAGGGTCATTAACCTGCCAAGGTGACAACTCGGCGAGATGTCAGGACAGGCCTCGGCTTCGGGTCAGCTCTTACCTGCCACACTGAGCCTAAGCCGAGTCTAAGAAACATGGGTCTTCAGGAGTCAGATCCAAGGTCAGACTTTCCGCATCATGCTGCGTGTGTGGTGCAGAGGTGAAGAGGGGCCCTTCCTATTGTAGGAGCTCAGCACCCACCCCTGGCGCTCCCTGCAGACAGGACGCTGGGGGGTTACTGGGACTCAGCACCCCAGTATGGGCAAGGCCACCAGTGGGAGCAGATATGGCAGTGGGGACGAGAGAAAAAGAAAGAGTGTGGCTTCCTAGATACCACAGCTATGAGACCGTGGCCCTTGAGACTGCAGCCCCGAGATCATGGTCCTGAGACCACAGTCCTGAGACCACGACCCTGAGACCACAGCTGTGAGACCACAGTCCTGAGACCACAGTCCTGAGACTAATCCTAAGACCACGGTCCTGAGGCCACAGCTGTGAGACCACAGTCCTGAGACTGTGGCCCTGAGAGCCCAGTTCTGAGACCACTGTCCTGAGACCATGGCCCTGAGGCCATAGTTCTGAGACCACAGCCTTAAGACTCCTCTAAAAGGCACAGTAAGGGGCGCCTGGGTGGCGCAGTCGGTTAAGCGTCCGACTTCAGCCAGGTCACGATCTCTCGGTCCATGAGTTCGAGCCCCGCGTCGGGCTCTGGGCTGATGGCTGAGGGCCTGGAGCCTGTTTCCGATTCTGTGTCTCCCTCTCTCTCTGCCCCTCCCCCATTCATGCTCTGTCTCTCTCTGTCCCAAAAATAAATAAACGTTGAAAGAAAAATCTTAAAAAAAATAAATAAATAAAAGGCACAGTAAGAACTGAAAGACAGGACTTGGGAAGGGGACTGAGGTCCTAGACTTGGCAGAGAGGTCTCAGTGCTGCCCCCTGCATTCATGTTTTGGTGGCCACGTTTGCTGACGGACAACAAGAGTCACCATTTCATTCTTATCCCCATGCCACCTGGTCAATGAAGAATCTTCCAGAAATTCTACCTGTAGGTTCAAACCACTTGGTAAGAGGTTCCCTCTTGGGATAAATTTATAGTATCAGGCGTATCAAAGCCTATTCCTTGATAGACCATGAAAGATACAGTCTTCATTGCCCAACGTGTCCCTGGGAACCAGTGTCCCTTCGCCGGTGCTAACCCCTCCTCGACTTTTGTTCGTTTTCTCCCTGGAATTAGACAAGTGTGTGCTCATCGGTAAGAGGAACACTGTGGGAAACCTGCACGAGTTTGTCCCAGAAAGTCACAGTCGACCCAAAAGAAGCCCCGAGTGTGCCGCCACACGTACCCGTACACATTTAGGAGGGCACGTTGAGTGGCCACGGAGGCACGAGGACTGCCTCCCCTGGACATCTGTCTGAACCTGACGCAAGACAGCCAGAGAGGTGGCAAGAGGCTGGGACTCTCGCCCCCTGGGCGCCCCGCCCCTTGCGTCAGGCACCGAGCCCGCTGAGCACGGCCACCTCTCAGGGGACACCCAGCAGTGCGCAAGGGGGAGACGCGGGGCGCGGGGCTTCTGCCCACTGCATGAGAGGGGTCTCCACGGGAGCTAGTGTGTGTGCAGGGCACGGGCACCAGGGCGTTTTAGGTATGGATTCGTTTCCTGCGGGCTTTTCTCTGTTGTTTGTCCGTCCCTCTCCGTGACATCTCCTCTGTCAACTCCACCAGGGGCGCGCTCCTCGCCTGCGGCCGGGAGGTGCGCCTCGGCGCCTTCGCCAAAGCAGAGACCCCGCCCGGAGCCCCGCGGCGTCAGATGTGACCCCCCCACCCACAGCACCTCCCCGGGCCCGGCCTTCCGTGCGGAGTGGAACAGCCCGATTCTCGTGCCGGAAACCACGTAGCACATCATCGTGTGAGCAGAACGGCAGTCAACCTGGTTACGTGGTCATAACGGCTAGCACGCGCGAGGGGCTGTCCTGCGTGGCAGGCTCACAGGATCCGGCGGAATCTTCTCAGCGACCCCCCGCAGCGAGTGTTATCCCGCGGGTGTTGGAGAGTCCACGAGTGCCCACGGCCACACGGGGCCACACGGTCCGTCGCGTTTAAGACACACCCAACCGGGGTCCTGCCCGACTACCAGCCTGTGCGCTGGGCGCCACGGCGGATCCGCTCCACCCGACCGTGTCCACACTGGCGGAGCGTGGCAAGCCGGCTTCCAGGGGCAGCTCTTGCTCATCTGCCACGTGGCGCTTTGCACGCCCGCAAACGTCCCTGACATCGGTGGGTTCTCAGGCACGCTCTGCACAACGGGACGTGTCGTGGGCGCACGGCAGGTGTTGGAGGCGGGACCGTGTCCTGCATTTTCTGTCTTGGCTCCGGTGCTGTGAGCGGAGCTTGGGGACACAGTTCCTGAAAGTGCACGCGCGAGAGGCCGCGTTGTTCTTCTTCAGAAAAGCGCCGCCAAACAGTCCATCCCGTGGGGTGAGGCTGGCCCTCTGTCTGCATGGTGCCGCTCGTAGAAGCTTAGAGCGGTTGGCAGCTGTTTGGGGCTCCGTCCCCTTATTTGTGCGACACCAGGCTGCCACTCCCAAGTCGCCAGTCAGCAGAGGACCCACCGCCCCCGTGTTTGCCACCAGAGCGCGAGACCGTGGCCGCGGCTGGCTTTCGGGGGAGCTGGGGCTGCTTCCTTGGACGCTCGGGGTCACGGGATCCTGTCCGTGTCCCGTGAGGCTGACAGTGTCCACGCCCCCAAGCTGTTTGCCGGCCCAGGAGAGGAGCCGGTTGTCACCCAGCCACGTGACCACAGCTGGAAGAGAAGCAGCTTCTGCTCCGTCAGGCGCGCCCTCCCTGTCTGCCAGCTGCTGAAACCCCTGACGACGGGGCTCCTGTCACCGCCCCCCCCCCCCAGTGGCTGCCTCCTGTCTCTAGATACACAGACGATGCCACAGCTCCTCCCGCCCCCGGGCCCCGGGCGCGGGGAGACACGGCAGGGACATGCGCCCTGGGCTGCCAATCCAGGGAGCAGAGAGGCAAGTTCTGGGCTCAAAGCCTGTTTGGAGTCTGGTTCTCTCAGCAGGAGCGGGGTCTCCTGGCGGCAGCGTGGGAAGCCTGACGTAGACGCCAACCTCACCGGGGGGGGGGGGGGGGGGCCGCACAGACGAGTCCCACAGACGAGTGCGTCCCAGGACCCTCCCACCTTCCCGCCTCTCCTCGAAGCGCACACGTCTGTGCACACGGATGGCTGGATGACGGCGCGTGCGGGCCGCAGCTGAGCCCGTCTGCAGCACAAGGGGTGCCCAGGCCACCCCCACCTCGGTCACACCACACTGGTCCCTCACAGGCCAGAGCGTGTGGGCCCGGGAGCGTCTTCCCGGGCGGTTGAGACCAGGCCAGGTGGAACCCGATGCTTCTTCCAGAACGAGGCTGATTTTTATTGATTCGCAAGGAATCTCACACCCCAGGCTGCTCTCTGAACAGACCGACAACCACTGAATACAATGTCCGAAGAGTCAGAGACGTCCTTCTCCAAAGACAGTTTCTCAAATACCAATTCATGAATGACCGGGGAATAAGGAAATGGCATGTTTCAGCTGTTTCTGTCAAAATGGGCTCTTTTTGGACACTCCTGTCCGCAAATCCCCCCGGGGAGGCTCTGAGGACACCTTAGAACCGGGACCCCCGGGGTCAGCAGCTGACCACGGGACCCCGGGACCTGACTGGTCCCTCCTCACGAGCTCCCGGATAGACCGTGCCTCGAGACCGAGGCTCGGACGCGAGGAGGCCGGGAAGAAGGGCAAGCCCAGAGCTGCCTCTGTTTGGCCCGGAGTGGCCACCGCCTGGCTCCTGGCGCCCTGAGCGCAGCCTGGGGAGACGGGACCCACGTGCCAAGTTTCACGGGGCCCCTGCGGGCTGGGGGTGCAGACCCGAGCACAGCACGCAGACCCTCGCTCTGCGGGAGCTTCACTCCATGGAGGAAGACACACACACACACACACCCCCCAACACGTGCACGGTGTGTTGGCCAATGTCAAGCGCCAGGGCAGGACCGGGGAGTAGGAGCGAAGCTGGGAGGGGAGGTGTGAGAGCGCAGAACAGGGGCTGAGGAAGAGCGGGACCACCTGCCCCGCTTTGCCCGGGACTTTCCCAGCTGGGCCCGAAACCCCACGTCCCGGGAAGCCCGGCCCCGGCGAGCTGCCAGGGAAGGTGGCTCTCGATGGAGAACAGGCCCTGGTGCCCGGGGGTCAGGCCCTGAGCAGTCCTGCCCGACAAGCCCACGGTAGCTCGCTCTTTATTCATCGCCGCTTCTGGAACGCCCTGCCGACTCCCCCGCCTCCCCCACCAACGTCTTCGACTGCAGACACACACAGGGCCTGACGGGCCGCGCAGTCGAGCCCCGCCGAGTGGGCTCGGAGGCCCCGGGGAGACGCTGGGCCCGCGGAACCGCTGTTGACCCGGGGGATGAGTGGAGTCCGCATCTCAGCCGGGAGCCCCAGGGACTGGAGAGGCCTCGGTGAGCCTCTGACGCCCTCCAGGGCCCATCTAGGGAGAGGACGGTATCACAGCCCCAGGGGACATCAGGGCGGCCCCATCGGTGGCTAGCCCGCCAGCTGCCCTTTCCCATCCTCGCCCCCTCGGCCCGTAGACAGCTTTTCTCCCTCGGGGCCCATGCCCTGCAGCCCGGTCGGTAACGCCCGCCCCCAGAATGATCCCTGGCCCCGGAGCCGGTTCAGCGAGAGGGTCGCGGCCAAGGCCCGGCCCAACCTCAACCCAGCTCGGGGCGACCGCGTCCCCGCTGTGACCGCGCTGGTCCTCGCCGACCCTTCGCTGCTCAGACCCGCGTCCCCTCCCCCCTGCACGGGCTCTTCCTGCCCCAGAGCCTCATCCCCATTTTCCACCTGGGTGCGGTCGGCTCGTGACCCTGCATCCTTGGCTCCCCTCGCTGCCCCTGCTGGACCCCAAAGTCCTCTTAGAACGGAAATCTCGCTCTCTGCCACCATCTTTCTCCCGGGGACGAAAAGCAAAGTCTGGAGGCTCCGCCCTCGAGCCCGTCCTCCCGCAGGCCGGGCTGGTGTGATGCTTCCAAGGAAACCCACATCTGCACGTGAGCCACGCATCCCTGGAGGGGACCAGACCAGGGGCCCCTCACACAGGGATCCAGCCCCACCCAGGCTGTGTCTCCCTGTGGGCGCTGGGGCTTTATTCTGTGTGGAAGGCAGAAGTCCTTACCTCTACTAGGTGCAGAATAAATACCATGGAAAAATGAAATGGTATCTCATGCTACTTAGTACATGTATCTCTAAGTTTAAGTGCAACTTTTCTACAAGTTATTCTTCTCTCATTTCAAATCAAAAAAGCCCTATCTAGGGGCGCCTGGGCGGCTCAGGCGGTTAAGGGTCCAACTTCGGCTCAGGTCACGATCTCACGGTCCGTGAGTTCGAACCCCACGTCGGGCTCTGTGCTGACAGCTGAGAGCCTGCAACCTGCTTTGGATTCTGTGTCTCCCTCTCTCTCTGCCCCTCCCCCACTCGTGCTCGCTCGCTCTCTCTCTCTCGCTCAAAAATAAACATTAAAAAAAAAACTTAAAAAAAAAGTCCTGTATCTGTTTATATGTTTTTCCCTGTAATTCTAGCCCAGATACTTTATCAGGAATGCTTGATAAAAGAACAAAAATGTTTGTGGCCCTTTTAACTACAAAGGGAAAATTCAAGAAGAGGAAAATGTTACAGAAATCATTATAAATCTGTTCAGGGAAAAATTTTGCGATAACTAGAAATGGTAATTATTTGGACTCTGCGGACATTTACTACCAGACTAAGATGTCCACATTACGCACACAGGGAGACACCAGCATTATTAAGCTCGGGATTAACTGGGATTATTTAGAATTTTTCTAAAGTGTTCCCTATCGATCTCTCATTTATTTTACATTATGAAGAGGGAGATTAATGTTCTTTTTCTCATTGTGTTGAGTTTGTATTTTATTTTCGAGAATTAAACATAATGGAGAATTAAAACTCAAACGTGTTACCTTTCAAATATTTGTGTTAATAGCAGAATTAAGAAAACAGGTACTGCCCTGTGCAGCTGGATGTTGTGTGAGCACACTGATGCTGCCCTGTGCACACTGGATACTATCTGGGCACGCTGGATACTGTGTGTGCAAACTGGATGTCATAGTGCACACTGGATGCTGCCCTGTCCTTATTAGATACTATGCAACACCTACTGAATATTCATAAAGATGTAAAACTAGAAACTATGACTTTACAGCTTTTATAAAAACTGGGAGAAAATATTCGCAAATTATGTATACGGTACAGAACTTGTACCCTGAATAAAGACCTCAAGTCAATATTAAGAAAAGAAGCGAGGGGCGCCTGGGTGGCGCAGTCGGTTAAGCGTCCGACTTCAGCCAGGTCACGATCTCGCGGTCCGTGAGTTCGAGCCCCGCGTCGGGCTCTGGGCTGATGGCTCAGAGCCTGGAGCCTGTTTCCGATTCTGTGTCTCCCTCTCTCTCTGCCCCTCCCCCGTTCATGCTCTGTCTCTCTCTGTCCCAAAAATAAATAAACGTTGAAAAAAAAAATTAAAAAAAAAAAAAAAGAAAAGAAGCGACCCAATTTTTTAAATGGGCAAGATATTTCAACAGGCACTTCGCCCCGGGTGACGCACAATGCTCAGCATCGCCGGTCCTCAGGCGGTGCAAACGTGCACAATGAGGCACAATGACAGAGCTCTGGAACAGCTAAAATTAAGACAGTTGTGCTAAGCGCTGCTGAGGGTAAGGAGAGAATGGAGTTCTCCTGCATTGTCGATGGAAACGTAAAACGCGCACCCTTCTCGGAAAACGCTTTGGTGGTACCCTGAGAAGCTGAACGTCCAGCTACGTGCGATCTGGTTCCTCCACCGCAGGTATCCACCCAAGAGAAGTGAGAACATATGTCCAGACAAAGACTCGCACACAGATGTTCATTTCCATTTTTATTTGTAACAGCCAAGGTAGCCATCGGCGGGTGACGGGAGAGGCAGACGGGCCCATCCACGCGGTAGAACGTTGCCCTGCAGTGGCACCGAGCTGTGGGGATGTGCCACCGCACGGATGAGCCGCAAAATAATCTTGCTGAATAAAAACCAGACCCCCCCCCAAAGTGCACACTTTCTAATTCCATTCGCGTAGAATTAAAGGGCGTGAAAACTAACGTGTCCACATCTTTGGATCAAGAGTCACTTGGGGATGAGAGTCGGGAATGGAGGGGTCAGAGGGGTCTGGTTTGCAAAGGGCCAGAAGGAAACTTGCAGATGACCAGAGGCGTTCATTGTCTTGATTGCGACGATAGCTTCACAGACATGCTTGTGACAAATTACACGCTTTTAATATGTGTCATTTAATGTCAACTATACCTCAGGAAAGCTATTTTTAAAAGGAGCTTATCTGTTAGAAAAAGGGCTTCACACAGGAACGAGGAGAAAATATGAGGCAGGGGTCTATGCACCAGCTCCAAGAGCCACTATGCCGACATGGTGACGGGGTCCCCACTGCCCACAGCCTGCGTGCGAGCCGCGACGCTAGGGCAGACTTTCATCGCCTTACAAAAACATCCTCATGGACTCTTGCCTCTTACGGTTACCCCGCCAACACCGATGGGCACCTTACTGTGTTTTCCATAACACTGCTTCGTCTATACCTCCTCCTGAGCCTTTTGGTAATTGATGGGAGGAACCATGTCCACTCCTTTGGTCTCCTTCTGCTGCTAAGAAGAATAAGGTTCAAATGGCTGATGCGTCCAGAACACAAAACAATGATAACAAGTGTAATTAACAACTGATATTAATAAAACCTCTTCTAAGCAGCTGGACACATGGAAAATGTGTTTGCCGGGGCTGGGGTGGGGGGACAAAAAAGAAGCCAGAGACGGAAAGAGACAAAGGACGTGACCTTCTGCCACGAAAGACGTGGAGTCTGAGTGTAGCGGGCCACCAGAGAAGTGTGGCCACCCGCACTCCAAGGAATGGCAGCACTTGGGGAGAAAGCCGCGTCTGGCATCATGGAAACAAGACGGCCGGCAGGTGGGGAAAGTGAGGTGGCCTCTGTGCAGACACAGCCTGACTCCACGTGGGGCCAACCCCACGGCACCAAGACCACCGTGCCCACGCACCACCAGGAAGGGACACACACAACACGTCCCGGGTGGCCCAGGGGAGGCCCCGGCATGGGCAAAACGGGCACAGATGGCTGTCTGCAGCTCACGGAGGCACGCAAGTGTCCATCCTGCCCGGCAAGACTCTACCGCGTGGGTGTGCAGAACCGGGTCCTGCGCGGGGAACGGAGACCGCGCAGGGGCTGCGAGCAGGGGTCACCCCTGTGAAGCCACAAAGCTGCTCACGTCGGGGACCTTGGAGGACGGAGCCTGGGTTGGGGGCTGAGTCCGGGCACTCTGAACATGCAGCAGCATCGGAGGGGTCCCCAGGAGTCACAGGGAAGACAGAAAGCTGTCCCCGAGTGTCCTGTGGCCCGGCCTCTCCAGCGCCCTGGGCCCGGTTACGTGGACCCGCACCTCTGCGAGCCCCTCAGCCGTTCTCCTGCCTCGGCCGGCCCTCAGCTGACCGCCCAGGACTCCCCTCCGGATGCCGCCCCACCGGCTGTTACCTGCCAGTCTTCTCGCTCTTCTGCACCTCACCTGGGTCGCCTGGGTGGCCAGGACCTGCTCCGGGCCACCCGACACCACAGGAGCGGCCCGGGCAGCTCAGGCAGCGGTCCGTGGGCGCGTGTGCTGGGCTCGCCCCGGGCCAGGTGGTGGCGCTGCTGTCTTGAGGCTTCTCCGGCCACCTGCACGGGGCCTGTGGGGCTCAGCCGGGAGCTGGTCCTCGGAGCTCACCTGGCCGCCCCTTGCTGCCTGGAGCCCACGCGCGGTGTGGACGGAGCGCGCCGTGGGGTCAGCAGAGCCCAGCCCCTCAGGGCCCCCCCGTCCATACAGCGGAAGTGGCATACCCGGGGGCAGGTCCGGCCACACCGCAGGCCTGAACCCCCGCCCCCGCAGGACGGACACACCCACTAGCAAGGCGTGGGGAAACTCTGTGCTGACTTAAAGCACCTCCTGTGCGTCTGGTTTTTCCAATTCTTGCATGAAAAACGTTTTCAAAAGCCAGAAAGGTGCCGAGCTCAGCTGAGGCCGGCAGAGAGCCGCCGGGTCCTCCGGCTCTGATGGAGCCTGTTCTCCTGTTTCCCGGGAAAGCCTGCCCGCCCGGCTCAGGCGGGACAGCGACGTCCCCACTGTGTGGCTGACACACTGCCTGAGTCTCCACCCGTCTGGTTCCTCCTGGCCAGAGTGTCCCCGGCATCCTTCCTGGCGCCCGCAGCTGCACATCCCTTCTCCCGGAGCCCCGTCACCGCGAGCCGGGAGGCTCCCTCCTTCCTGCGGGCCCGGGCACCGCGTCCCCGCCCCGGCGTTGGGTCCGCGAGCTTCCGTGCATTGGCATCGGACAGCAAAGCAGCAAACCCTTTCCGTCCGGTTCAGTGATGTCATTCGTCATCGGGCGACGTGGACGGCGGTCACGCGGGTCCTTCCTGTCACCGTCCGCACGGTTACAGGAATTAGCGCCCCAAAATGAAGGCACAGAGAAATACTCTTTAGACGTGGCTTTACCTTGGAGGACGCAGACCACAGTGAACACGTACGGGTCCGAGCTGAACCGCGAGTCTGCGTGGTGTCTCTGGTGACAGTCCGTGTTAACGGCACCCAGAGAGCTGGTCCCCTTCACAGCTCGCCCTGAACTCGCCAGCCAGTCCGGAAGGTGCTCGGTTTCCCGGATGGAGACTGAAGCAGGAACGCCAGCCCTCGGCGCTGTGCCGTCTCACCGTGTCTCACTACTGTCCCACTACTCACGCCGTGGCCCTGGGCAAACCCCTCAGCCCTCCCGGGCCTCTGTTTCTGCAAACGGAGACCAACATCGGCCCCGCCTGGCGAAGGCTGTTGAACAGGCGGCGTCCGATACCTGAGGAAGATCCCGGGGAAAACTGGTGCTTTACTTTACTTAAACCCTTGTGTTTAAACGTCAGCTGTCGGGACCTGGTCACCGCTCTTCCTGGGGGAGGGGCTGAGGTGTCAACGACAGAAGAAAAGGGTATGAACTAGGTTTACCCTGTGACTTCTGGGGCTGAGAGCTGCAAAATCTATTGTCGCCAAGTGTTTCGGTATCGCTCCCGAATGACAGCGGCCACGCCTGTGCCGTGGACAAGCCACCATGTGTGTTCGCCTCCATTTCCACTTTTTAACTCCCGTGCAATTGCGGAAACGATTAAAACGTTCCAAGAGCCACCGTCGTAACCAGCTGCAACAGTTCTCCCCACGCCTGGGAGAAGTGCCCTTGTCGCCTGTGTCCTGACCGCGCTGCAGACCCGGCCGGGACAGACCCCGCGCCCTCCAAGCCCGGAAGGCAGGCGCTCGTGTGTGTGCTGGCTTGCTTGCTCCCGGGGCGCCCTGTGGGCCGTGACGCCTGGGGAAGAGCGCGACTGAAGGTGCCGCTCGGCGGCTGTTCCGAGTCATCCGCGCCGTCGGTCACAGGCTGTCGTCCCCGTCCTCGCGGACCGCAGCGAGGAGGGCCCGGCGGGCTGCACGCGGTCTCACAGCCAGCAACCCAGAGGCGGGGGTCGGCACCAGCTCAGCAGATGCTCGAGGGGGACCCGGCCGTGTTTCAACCAGGACAGGAGGACAGGAGCTGAAGCGGAAAGCCACGCCCGTGATGCGTGAGCTCCCCAGTCCGCGCACGGTCCCCAGTTACCTGCAGCCGCCGCTCATGCCGGCCACACGGGGAGCCCTGAATGCCAGAATTACAGCTTTTTCTTAGTCAAATACTTAGTGATGCTTGATTGACTTTCCCCCAGGTTTAAATATTTCCAAAAATTTCAGCTTTATTTCAAGAATATTTAAGTATTTAACTACTACCTGCAACTCGTTTGTACTTTTTAACTTGTATTTTGAAATGTATTAAAAGAAAAATGACTTTGAAATGTATTTGAATGTAGCAATTTTTATCTTTGATATCTATTTTGTTTTTGATAAAAGCTGTATTAAAATGTCACGTACGTTGGATCCAGTATAAAAAAAACAAAAAGTAAAAGAACTTTTTATTTTTTTGTCTCCTATATCAGGGGTTGGCCCTCATCGGCTACAACAGGACAAATGATAGGTAGGGTTTGCAGGCCCCTGGGTTGTGCCCGCGAGTGCTGACAAGCTTGAAAGGAGCCACAGATAATCTTGTTACAAAACAGGCACAGCTGTGTTCCAATAAAACTTTATTTATACAACCGGCCGAAGGGGAATTGGCCCCTGCTTTAATCGTCAGCCAATACAAAGGAAACTATGTAACTAACAATCTTGCTTATAATAAGTGATGATATTAAAATCAAGTCCTGAAATATAACTTTCATGCATTAGACATGAAATGACTTGTGGACTCTGTTGTCTTTGTGGTATTATTTACCCAAAACTGCTGACCCATCAACAAAACATCCAGACATGCTCCACTCTCGTTCATTTCAGCCACCCTCGATACTGTTCTGTTCTGGGCATATACCCTTACATTTATTTTCCTATTTTGTCATTATGAGGGAATACTGGCCAAGGTAGAAAATACCAGGAGACGTTTCAATGGCACTTCAGCTAGATTTGCATTAAAATTTAGACATACGGTGTGTTTGCTTCTATTTGCTCTAGGGTTCTGCCCCATGACTGCTGGGGTCGGCAGTCTCCCACCCGGAGATTTAAATAACTCTGTTCCTGCAGTCACACTGACAGAGTTAGAAGGGCGTGCATGTGAGAAACACAGCATTATCCCCAGGCACAGGACTGCTTTCACGGCCGCCCTCTCTCGCACTTGAGATTTCCCACAAACCGGTTCCGTGCAAGGAGGCCTGTCGGGAAGTCCATTAAATCAGGTCATCTCTGGATGCGTTCTCCTTGCACGACAGAGACCGGTGGACAGGCGTTGTCACCAGGCGGGGGCGGGGGGGGGGGTGGTTGCGGTGACTGAGAAGTGGAATATAGTTTGTCCAAGACAAAGTCACAGAATACATTTTTCAATGTGTAGCTCCTGTTTAAGCCGGTCTGTAGAGACGAAACTATAACATAACCACCAGATTTCTCCTTTAAAAAGAAGTTATGATGTATAGAGCCAACTGAAAATCGATGCATCATGTTTGGGAAAATAAAGCATAAATATGTTTTAATTTGGATGACTCAAACTTAAATCCCCACTCACCCTTCAAGTATTTATTCTCAAATTTGTAAGTAAATATAGTATTTCAAGCACACTTTTTAATAAAATATCAATTTTTTTAAAGCCTGAAATGGAGACGTAGTGAATACTTATACACAATGTAAATGTAGAAGTCAGCTAAAATAACTCAGACTTCAAAATTTTCTCCCCGAATTGTTTGATGAATTCTTTTACAATGAGTGGGCACACTAAATAACTGTCAAATCTGCATCTTTTCATGTAGGTCTGCCATCACAGCTTCTCAGAAAATCTAGATGGGAATGTGTCTGTTATTTACCTAGATCCAAAGCTGATTTTTTTTTAATTACCAAAAAAAATTAGTCTCACCTCGGTAAAACCTTCATCTAGTTTCCTAAGAGAGTTTTGAGATCAGTAATAGTAATCCAAAAGAAATTCCTGTCTTTGGCGTGTTTCCTACATGCAGAGCCTGAGACAAGGATTGGAGTTCACATGAAGGGAATCAGGGACTGAGTGAAGCATTCGGGGGAAGGAGGAGGCGGCCAGCGAACACGGGCTTGGGAAAGCTCAGCTCCGCAAAGACCCTCTTCCGGATAAGGTCAAGCCACTGGTCCAAGCGTCGGGCCGTGAACATATCTGTGGGGCCACCATTCCATCCACCACAGCCTCGAAGAGTTTGATGTGAGCAGCCGGGGGGACACTGGTGGACAGACTTGGGGGGGGGGCAAAAGAGCAGAGTCGGGTGTGGGAAGGGACAGCAAACCTTCTGTTGTGGCCACGTTAACTGTGAAGTGCTCCTTGCACGTCCAAGAGGGACCTGGAGAAGAGACCCTCACACCGAGCGGCCAGGTCCTCACCGGTTTCCTGTGGTGGAGACCAGGGAACACCGTTCACTCCCTTGCACGTCTTTCAAAAGTCACTGGGCAACAAATGCTAAAGGAGAGAACGGTCCTTTCAACCAGGACCCGCTCGGGCGCTTTGGCGCTGGGAGGAGATGGGTCAGAAACGAGTTCCGCAGGAGCAGAGCTGTGACGAAGCCAGGGGGACACAGTCAGTCACTCAGACCGCACTCAGCCTCCTGCACCACGGGAGCCCCCGTCCCGGCTGCCCCCTCTCTGCTCCAGATTTCTCGGCTCAACCCAGAGACCTGTTCGTTCTCGTTAACGTCTATGTCTCTGCACACTCGGGCCATGAGAACACAGCGCCTCAAAACGCTTCCGCACGGGACGATTTTCTCTCGAGAGGACGTGCGGCACCCCCAGAGCTCCAGACGTACACCCGCACCCGCCCCACCCCCACCTGCGTTTAAGAGCCTCCGGATCCGGCGCCGTGAAAGCCGTTAGTTTTCAAGACTCACTCTGACTGCCTTGCCTCTTGACTGAAGGTATATTGTTGGTGTCTTCCTTGCAGTTTCCGTGTGCATTCTCAGTCTCTATTAAACTCGAAGTTTGATTATAGGTATAATGAATAATTGTTCTGTCATTTACATTCTCCAAGAAGTGCCTTCATGATCTAGCACACAATCCGACTTCTCATAAATTTTCTCTCACACAGTCATTCGGTCAGATTCACAAAAGCTTAATGTCAGATGATTATTTCTGGCACTCACTCATCAGCACCTCCCAAAAATCCACCTCGGGATGTGATTCTCAGACGCTACAACTAGAAATAATTGATCACCGTGACATTGCCTGGCTAATGGAGGTTTTCATTTTGTTCTTTCAGCAACATTTAGTCAGATACGGGCACAATAGTGCCTCACATAAGCCGTGAGTGTTTCCACTGAGCTGGAAGGACTATTCTTGGTCAACAGTAGGGAGGATTTAGCGTTTCAGGAGATAAAACCCCACTTGCCCCTTCAACCCACTAGTCTCTGTTACATAGTGGTGCTGTCACTGTCCCCCAGATCCTAACCACTGCCTGTGGCTGCACCTGGTCTCTCCCAGAAGGAAGGGAAGAAGGGCACGCCCTACAGGCTGGCATCGAGCACCCCGTCCTTCCAGGTTACATCACGTGCGAGGCAGGACTCGGGGTGCTGCAGAAACGACTGATTCCCAGGAGCGTGGTCTTTCCAGATGCCGTCTTTCCCACCTGAGTGTAGTGATTTAAGACCACCGGAACACAGGGGTGCCTGGGTGGCGCAGTCGGTGAAGCGTCCGACTTGGGCTCAGGTCACGATCTCGCGGTCCGTGAGTTCGAGCCCCGCGTCGGGCTCTGGGCTGATGGCTCGGAGCCTGGAGCCTGCTTCGGATTCTGTGTCTCCCTCTGTCTCTGCCCCTCCCCCACAAAAAAATAAATAAACATGAAAAAATTAAAAAAAACAAAGACCACCAGA
Source organism: Felis catus (assembly GCF_018350175.1). Lineage (NCBI taxonomy): Eukaryota > Metazoa > Chordata > Mammalia > Carnivora > Felidae > Felis > Felis catus. The sequence continues at coordinate 93,146,321 of NC_058379.1, forward strand.
ATACAAAGCAAACAGTGTATTGTGGAAAAGTAGACCATCCAGCCCGACCTTCGCTCCTTCTCCGGACCCAGTCACCACCCCAGCCTGCACGCCATGCACGTACAATGACAAAGCCGGGAGAGCCAAGTTACAAACACTTGTTGTACCCCCCTTTAGAATACAAACTTCCCTCGTGCATGCCAAGGTGTCCCAGGGACTTCAAGCCAAGTGTGCAGGCAGGAGCCCTGATCCCACAGAGCAGCGCTCCCCACGGCTCCCAGCCGCAGTTGCGGGTCGGCGGGGAGCAGGGCAGACGTTTCCAGAGGGATCGAGGGCGTTCAGAGATCGTCCCCAGAGAGCGTGAACCTGAGACAGAAACCCTGAAGGTGACAGTGAGCCACCGCAGGAAGCCCCATCCCTCCGAAGCCTCCGTCCCAGCGCACGGGGAGCTCTGTTCTCCGCTAACTCACGAGGCCCAGAGCCCCAGAAAGCAGAGCGGGTTCTGCCTCCGACTGTGGTCCGTTTCTCAGCGCTGGAGTTGGACATTAATTAGCACTTTATTTGCTGTTGTGCTCCTTTTTCTACAGATATTTCCTCTGGGGCCTGACAGCCATTTCCTGTCCTTTAATGTCCCACAAGTAATTGGACCCCTGGCCGCCCGCACCTGCAGGAGCCCGGGAGGAACTGCTCGTAGGAGGACCCGGGCTTTAAACGGCACACGCTGTGCCTGCCTCCGAGCTCACGGCAGGAACAGAGAGTTTGAACTGGGTTAACATCGTTTTAATAAAAGGAATAAAATATTGCAAGATATAAAAATTAATTTTGCACGCGGCAGGCTGTTAAGGAAGGGAAGCCCGAGGGTTTTCCGCTTTGGAGGACTGGAGCGCTCGTGGCACAAGCAGTGACAGTAAATTAGAACCGTAACACTAATTAAGTGCTTACTGTGTACCGGGCGCCGCCCTCCACCCCCGTGTGAGGCTTGCGGAAAGCGCACCGGGACGCCCGCGGGGTGGAGGCATGACACGCAAGCGTGGCAGAAATGAAGAAGCTTCCAGAAGCACTTTAACCACGTAACTGTCGTGCGCGATGGCATCGCCCTGTGCCTGGGGACAAGCACCCTGGCGGGGGCACCAGGATCGCGCAGGGGCAGCGGGGGCCACGCCCACGTGGGGGGCCCAGGACGCTTCCGTCACGCCACGGAAGGTTGGGGCCCGTGAGCACCCTCTGGAAAAGCAAAGAAGGAAAGACGGCTGTTTCTAGCGTTTGTGTCGTAGTCGACTGTCTCGGCTGCTCCCGACAGCACTCGCCCGGTGACGCTCTTCACACCGATGGTCCACGAAGCCGCAAGCGAAACTGGCATTGACGGCTCGCCCATCCTTCCCCGGTGGCCGATTCAGATGCTAGAGCTGAACTAGAAGAACCACGCCCCTTGTCGGCCACCCGCGTGCGTCACACTCGCCAGGGCCTCGGGGACCGACCGCACGCGGTGACAGGTGGTCACTTTGTGTCCACGCGTGAGGCTTGTCACTCACTGACGTTAACTCTTGTTTCAGCTCAGAAGCCGCCAGGGTGAGTCATCGCAGTGCCTTCCATGTTCAAGGACACAGGTGGTCCCCTCGCCTCTGGAGAAAGAGAACAGTGAGACTCGGTGTGCAGAGCTCCTCTGTCCAGCTCAGGGGACACGGCAGCGAGCCTCACAGACAGCCGCAGGGACAGCCGCACGGACAGCCGTCGGGCCTGGCAGTCCTGACTTTCCCCGAGAACACATTCTGCCTGAGAAGTGAGTGCACGTTTGTACACATGTACAAGAGGGAAATGTCTTTTTAGTGGGAAAGGGTGCGGAATATGAACTATTTCTCTACGTCCCCTTTTCGACAGCTACTTGAACATGTAGCTGATGTGCCGGGCAGTTCACAGAAAGGGGTGGGAAGCGGTGTAGACGCCGAGGTTGGGGCCCGGCACAGCCCGTGGGCACCGTGGGAAGAGCCGGCCTGGGGCACCCACTCGGTTGGGGCAGGACGGAGGGTTTGCTGAGCCCTGTCTACACACACACACAGTGGCCGACGGTCCTAGGCCACAGCCTCCCAGCCCTGCCCGTGGCCGCTCCGTCTGCAAGAAGAGAAAGAAGGAGAGATTCCATGGCGTCACCACAGACGTGGAGGCCGACAGCAGCAGAGATCTCCCCTCTCGGTTCTGGAGCCTGGAACTCGGAAATCCAGTTCGGGCAGAGCCAGCCTCCCCCCCCACCCCGGGGCCTCGACAGGAGCCCCCCTCCTGCCTCTGCCAGCCTCCGGCGTGTCCACGTGCTCCCCTCTCCTGGGGGGACGCGGCCATCAGATTAGGGCAAACCCCAAGGATAGACATTTTCATCCCGAGATCCTTAACTAAATCTGCAAAGACCTTATTTCCAAACAAGGTCATATTCTGAAGTTCCCCAGGGACGTGCATTTCGGGAGACCCTATTCAACCCACCACAGCCCGCCAGGCACAGTCTGTTCCCGAAGGAGCCGCCCCCGAGCTCCTGTTCCGCCCCCCCCACCCGCCTCCGGCGCCGAGCACCTGAACGAGGAAAGACTTCCTACAATTATTGACTCCACCGGTTTCTGGGAACAGGGCTAAATGCTTTCGATTTTTATTTCATCTAATCCTCATGATAACCCAAAAGGAGACACAATTACTCTCATTTTGCAGAGCAGAAAAGGGAGATTTAGAGAAATCAAGTAGCTAGTCAGTAGCAGACGGGGCTTCACCGGTCCTCACCCCTGCCCCGCGCAGCCCCCTTCGAAGGGAAATTCGGGTCAACTCCAGTGCCCACGGCTCACCAGCTTGGAGCGGGCGGGCCCTGCCGCGGGGCCGGGAGCACCGGGCACCCCAGCCCGTGGGGCGGCCCTTCCCGCAGCACGTTGGGAACCACCACTGTCCCATATGACTAATGAATCTCACAATCAAAAGCTAAAGTGAGTTCGCTGTAGCAGATGTTTTTACTCTGGGAACTACCAGACCTTTCTGGCCGCTCACTTATCCTTCAAGGGGATAAAACTCACCCTTCCATTGTGTGCTGTCACTGGAGCATTGCACAACTTTATCAAACTTTTTATTCTGGAAACTGAATTAATTTTCTGCAAGGGGGTTTTGTGCGGGTCTTTAATCACATTTACTGGGGAACATGTGTACCGTGGGGCTGGAGAGCCGATTACCGTTTCCAGAAAGGCCACTTTCAAAAGGAGATTGCCCTCGCTCCCGAGGCCTCCGTCTGAAGGTCCCTGGGTTTTGTGAAGAGGAAAAAATTAATTACTATTTTAATAACGAAGCCAAGCCTGCTGAAAATCCTCTTAGAGAGTAGCCGGATGACGTAATGGCTCGCAGGGGGGATATTGAAACCCGGCCACACAGCCTGCCCCCCACCCTTCTATTCATCCTCTGTAAGACGATACTGGCTGCTGGGTCGCACATCAGGGAATTAAAAATATAATAATAACACTGTTTTTTCTCGGGAAGGGGAAAAGTTGGGGTCCTGGGGCAGCAGGCGGGTGGGAATTCACGTCCGCCCGGGGCCCGCGTGAGCCCTCTGCACGGCCCGGGACAGGAGCACGCAGCCGACCTCCGACCCGGGCCCCCGGCTGCTGGGTGCTGGGGTGTGGGGGACCCCGGATCTGAACCAGCTGGTCGTGGTCCGTCTTCCTCCAGAGCTCAGCCGGACACTGGGCTCAGTCCAGTCTCCCATCCGCCCGACGCGCCTCGTCCGGCTTCCGGAAGGTCGAGCTTGTCTTCTGTCTGCTGGACAGTCCAAGTCTTGCACCAGAATGCTAACATAGGGGTGTTTGATTATCTACCCCAGGCTCCCTCGGGCCACGTCCGCAGAGGGACGGGGTCTCAGTCGAGCTGGGGGGTGGGCCTCAGGCCTGCAAGTGACTCCCCGCACGAAACCCTCACCGATTCTGACACTGCTTCTGGCTTTGCCCTGCTCCCGGCGTCTCAGCACACGGCATCCTCTGCCCCCTACCCACACCTCACAGTGCTCCTCCTCCTCCCGCCACGGCCACCCGCGGGGCCACCTGAGCCCACGACCAGCCGTGCTCGCACGCAGGGCCAGACAAGCCACGGGCCTTGAGAGACACACGGCAAATTGTGTGCAGGACACGTGGAAGGCAGGGTCCAGCCAAGTGCCGTCTTCACTGCAGAGCTGTTCTCTTTAAGAGAGAAATACTAAAAATGACCCGAGAGAGAGAGGGACGGTGCGGGTGTGTGCACACGTGTCTCTGGAGTGTGTGTCCGTGGGGGTTCTGTGTGTACGTGTGCCTGAGTGTGTGCGTGTGAGTATGTGTGTGCGTGCATTCTGTTTGGGGGGGCGGGAGGATTGCACCACACCCGCACGCTCCTGAACACAAAGCATCGCACCCAGACAAGCCTCAGAAATCAAGACCCAGCACGAGCAAACCACCGCAGGAGGCCACGGGGCACGGTAGACCCGTGCGCACAGCCAGACCCGTGTGCGGGGCAGACCCGTGTGCACGGGAGATGTGCGAGCACGGAGACCCGCGTGCAGGGCAGGCCCACGCAGGCCCTGGGAGGCCGGCAGTGCAGACACGAAAGAGAAAAGACTCACCGCGGTCCTGCCTGGCTCCTCTCCTGGTTCATCTCGGGTTGCTGGTAGCCCCGTTATGTGAATCTGGGGAGCCCGTTAATTTCTCAGCGAGTCGGGGAACAAATGAATCCACTGGGCTCATAGTAACGACCATGGAGAGAGCGCACACCTACCTGCGGGTCACCTGCACATCCGCCTCCGCTGACTGTCAGAGCAACCCTGGGGGTCGACACCGGACCTCCTCACACGAAGCCTCGGCATCGCGAGGGGGTCACGTGAGCACAGACCCGCAGAGGCCGACCGGAACCCCAGCAGCCTGGGTCTGGCCTCCACGTTCTGCCCGGGGGTCGGCCCGCCGTGGCCCCCACGCCGAAGCCTGGCGACCTCTCCATGCAGCCTGTGAACCGAGAGTGATCTCTAAGTAGTCGAAAGGATGCAGAGAATCAGACTTCATAACACGTGAAAATCACAGGAGATCGAAAACCCGCTTCCATACACCAAGCTTTATCGGCAGCTCCCGCCGCACGGCACGGAGCCGAGCTGTTGGGACCGACACCCCCGACCCACAGACTGCACGACGGTCAGGTACCGCGACCCTCCTCCGAAGCACTACCTTGTGCCACCCAAACTCGTTCCAGATTTGGCATCAGACTCCTGTGGTTGTGCTCTAAGCATCCGTAAAGCCTCTGGTCCTGAGACCCAGACACGGAGCCATCCGGCAAGACGCGCCCGCAGTTAACGGAGCAGGTGGCGGTCAGACAGCTCCTCCCGTCGGAGCCACGAGCCCTTCCCCTCCTGCAACCACACACTTCTTCAGAGCCGACGGGAGCTCTGTGACTCGGCTGAACGGAAAGAAAACGTATCAGATGAACAAATGGGCAAGTTTTATTAGCTGTTTATAACCTGTATTTTTTTCTAAATTGCTAGAGTTAGCATAAAAGAGACGTGTCATGTTGATGTGAAGTCTCCCAGTTAGGATTATGAATTCCGTGACAGCACAATTGCCTTGATATCAATATGTTTTTTCATGAATTGCAAAGAAAAGCAGGTGTATAAAAATAAAACTCACATAAAATATAAATTATCATCATGCGAGTTAATTCTATACCCTCAGGACACAATAGCTCACGCACTTTATATTTGCAAAAATGTTTGTGAGTTACTTTTTCAGATTTATTTATTTATTTCTATTTATTTAACATTTTTTTTCCCCTCGCTGAGAGAACCCTGTGAAAGAGACATCTTATTTCCATAACCGTCCCTGGAGGACAACAGTCATAAAACGTCTCAGTATTAACCTTGATATCCCAGATAATACAATGCGGATCGTGTCATACACAATGCACACGACCCTGAAGTCAGGTCTCCTCCGTCGAGGGGGCTGCAGAGGGAAAACAGAGCTGGTGACTTAGCAATGAAGACAACGCATGAGAACTCAGGGTGCCGGTGCCTATGGCCGGCTGCCAGTTCTGGGGACTGGCGTCTGGGGAGGAGCCCACGGGCTAGGGCACTGTTTGCCCCCCTCACCCAAATGTCTTACTGTGTTAAAAAAGACATTGCCCCTTTCATGTCTGAGACCTTTCCCATGTTGTCTCCATGGAAAAGAGCAGTGTGCAAACCCTCAGTGAGCAAACCTCTGTCTGTCTTACTCCAGAAACGGGCTCCTGAATCGCACCCCCCAGCCCCATGGGTCCAGAAAGCCTGGCTCTGGGCCTGAGCTTCTCACCTGCTCACGCCCAATCACCGTCACCGACGTACTTGTCAGGGGACGGCTCTGAGTCACTGGCCTGGGGAGGCCCAGGGGGCCACACTGGGAGCAGGGAGCCCCGGGCTGGGAAACCTCCCGCAGAGGCCCTCCCCAGGCAACGTCCAGGTGACCGGCCCGAGGTCCCCAGCCTGTGCCCGCCGCTGGTGACGCCAGTCTCCCTCTACCCGTACCCGCGTGATGCACTGACCTTGGGGCTGCGGGCGTCCGCTCGCAGAAGGCAGAGCTCCTCTCCTGCTCCCAGAAGGGTCTGTCCCACGGCGCGCTGTGCCCCTGGCCACGGTTCACTAACAGCCGTCTCTACGGCCACCTCATCACATCGTTCTGGTCCGAGGCAGCCGCTGGATCCCGGTTATGCTGAGGGAGGGAGTGTGGCCGTGGGAGAAATACTACAGAGGGAACACGGCCCACACAGCCGCTCTGCCCATGACTGATTCTCACAAGTGCCGTATCCTCCCTCTTGGAAAACGTTCACAGCAGCGCCAGGCGGCCTCTACAACCAGGACCAACATGAATCCGCATCAGTCTTACCAATCCGATTCCCTCCTTCTGGGACACAGCCTCTCTCCGGAACCGTGTGAACTGGGTTTCGCTCACGGAGTGTGGACGAGTTGACGCAAAGAGTCTATGTGAACCTCACACTCTTGTGTTCGCCACGGGCCCCACGGAAAGGACCCGGCAGGGCTCTGACCCCCCGAATTGGAGATGCGGCCCCCAGATGGAGGGGCCCGGCGCCTGCACCTGCGCCGGCCGGGGAGGACGGTGAGGATCTCACCCGACAGAGCCTCGCCGCCGAGACAGCTGCCGACAGCAGGTGCCCCGACTAACCCAGGACACACGCTTTGCATCACACTCCCTGTTACTGAAACAGTTTTGTGTGTTTTCCAAAAATCTAATTCACTTCTTCTTTCCGTTTCTATTTTCAGACCAAGACGGCGAATGTGTATTTGGTCACCCCAGCCAGCATTGCTCCCAAAGAGCACAGAATCTATAGTTCTGACCAAAGAAGTTAAGTTATAATATAATATGACTGGTATTTTTTAAGTTTATTTATGTATTTTGGGAGAAACAGAGACAGTGGGGGAGACGTGGGGTGGGGGGGAGGATGAGCACGGGAGGAGGAGAGAGAGACGGACAGACAGACAGACAGAGAGAATCCCCAGCAGGCTCCGTGCTGTCAGAAGAGTCTGAGGGAGGGCTCGAACTCACGAAACCACAAGATCATAACCCAAGTCTGAAACGAGAGTCGATGCTTAAGCAACTGAGCCTCCCAGGCGCCCCTGAGATTGTAATGAACCGAATTTTGTCGATTTCAGCTTGAACGGTGGGTGCACAAAAAGCGGCACGCTGGGAAGCCTCACCGTCCCGCCCACTCGGTGACACTGACCTCGTCCTGCTTCCATGATGCATGACTGTGTCGCACGAGCATTCCTTAGAAACAGAAATATATTCTGTGTCCCCGTAGCATCCAGCACCGCACTCCGCTGACACTCGATAAATATTTAATTAGTCCGTACGATATCAATTCTGCCCAAATACAGCCTCCGTCAGTCTTTTTATTGAGAATTCATTTCTTAATTATATTGATCACTCATATCATGTGCACCATAATTGGCTCTTTTCTTCCGACAATATATTTTTAATGAGGTGCTTTTGACCTCTTTGTATGTCTTCCAGATAGACTATGTCACGTACACAGAAACATTCGCCGTCCTTCCTTCAATCCTGGAGAACCGGGTTTAAACTTTGAGGGGATGTTTGTTGGTTCGCCCCCCGAGGAACCCCGTCCCGACTCTCTGCTCTCTGCTGACCGTGGATCAAGTGCCAACAATGATCATGATGTTCAGAGAAGGGAGCCGGGCCCACAGCCAGCAGGACCCCTGACCCCGAGTCCCACTCTCCACAGTCCCGGTCAGACACAAGGCCGTGAGCCACAGGCCAAAGCCTCCCGCGGATGCAACTCCCATCGCCTACATCTTCCCATAACTACCTTCACAAACGTGACCACAACTGAAATGCTCCTTTGCAGTTCTTCTTGGGTCCTGACCTACTGGAGACGAGCAGGGCCGTCGGTGTTGGGATGGCCGTGGTGACCCCGTGTGACCGCACAGTCTGTCCTCACACACAGACCCTCCTGGGCCTTCGTGCCCGGCTCACAACCGCTCCGCATCGGGCCACGCTGTCCACCTTTCGTAAAACACTCGGCCGGGGAAGCCGGGCGTGTGCCGGCCAGTGTTCCCGGACGAGCAGGTGCTGACCGAGTGGCTCCCCGGCTGCCGGGATGTGGGGCCTCCGAGCGGCTCTCCGGCTCAGCCGGGAGCCTCCACCCCCAAACGGCCACGTGAGCCAACACCAGTGATGACTCCGTCACAGCACAGGAGGGCAGCCCCCCGCCTCAGGGGTCCGGTGCCTCTGAGTCTCATGTCTCCGGGCTCCCCTCCCCTTGGGAGCTGGACCCCTTCCCACTCATTCCACCGTCCCCGAGCGCTTCCCTCCCTCCCTCCACCTGAGAACGCACCCTCCACAAAGCACCGGAAGTGGGTTGTCTCCTTCCTAAAGGCCGGAAACAGGCTCCGGGACGGGGCGGCTGGACAGCAAAGGGGACCTGCCCCCACGGGCACGGCTGGGGCTGGAGGCAAACAGCGTGCACCTGCTGGCAGCATCTCGGCTCCTGAGAAGCACGAGCGAGTAGCTGTGACGACGGCCTCGGCGTGGAGAGGGCAGTTCGGAGCTGCTGACCCTGCAGAGACAAAGACACGGGGTCGGAATCAAAGTAGGAGTCAGAGCTGTGTCCCTCGGCTCTGTAGCAAGAGACCCACCCCAGTGCGTCCAGAGGTCAGACTCGGAACAACCGGGCTGGGAAGTGTCAGCCTGCGTGGCAATGGCCATGGGCGGAGTGGCCCTCCGTGGGCCCTGCAGCGAGGGCACCCACATGCCAGCGGGGCAGGACTCCAGCCGGCCAGCCGCGGGGCCGGTGCTGAGCCCCGGGAGGGACCATCCGTGGAGGAGGCCAGCCAGCCCCTCCTCCGCAGGTCTGAGGGGCCCCCTCCACCCAGGAAAGGCCACGTTCCACCCGAGACGTGACAGACACAGATTTTAGGCGCAGCTTGCTTCTTTCCCGAGCACCGTGGCCACCGTCGGAAGGCTAACAGAGGCTCTGACGCAGCACCCAGTCTCAGGCTCAGATCGCGGGACCAAGGGAGCCGCCGACAGCTGCAGCGTAGGGCGCGAGACCTGGGACGGTGACGACGCCGTCCCCGGATGCCGCCGAGCGGCCAGCCAGAGACGACGCAGGGCACAGCGAGACCCCCAGCTGGACTCGAGTACAAACAGACTGATTATCAGGAGCTGTTAATTTCCCAAAAGAAGACTCCCAACCTCTGAACAGAAGTCTTGGGAAAGAGTTTAAACAGCATTTAACTGCTTGGTCGGTAAGACTGTGCTCGTATTTAACTAAAACAGCGCCCGCACACGGCCAGGCTATCACCGCAGATGTGACCCGGAGCATCCCATGTGGCTGTTCCGCACGTCAGCCCTCAGTACACGGGATTCTGACGCTGGGCGGCTGCAGGCCCCTTACAGCCCGGTGTGACGCTGTCGTGCGAACACACACGTGTGCACACGCGCGTGCACTGTAGTGACCCGGCCCATAGTTGTAGGAACGACACGTAAAGGGGAAAGTTCTTCCTCTCCCTTCCAGAAACCCCAATGGCCCGATGCCCCACCTCGGAACAGGCGGGCCTCTTCCCAGATTACAGGCCTTGGGAACGTGTAGGGATAATGCTGCGTAGGGTTTCCCCTGGAGCCTCCCAAGGGCCCTGTCCTACTGCACCGCGACCTCCATCACGGCAAGACGCGACACGGCACGGACCCAGGTCTCGTGTCCCAGCGTGAGGGGGAGCTGGAGGCCAAGCCGCCCCACTTGCCCCAGCTCCGCGGCTCGCCCTTTGAGCAGCCTGGACTCGAACCTGGGTCTGCTGACGGCGTCCGCTCCCCAGGGGCCAGCGCACAGTAGGCGCTTAGCGGTAAGTGAAGTGCATGTCAGACCGGGAGACGGCAACGTCTTTGTTCGACACTGATGTGCCCACGTGCCACTGGAGACTTCTGCGGCCGAGGTACACGAGTCTACTTGCCTGACTCGCGTGCGAAGCCCGGGCCGGGTGTCTGGGGGGCGCGGAGGCCTGGCTCCTCGTCACAGAGCCCGCCGCGTGGCTGAGACCCGTGTCTGTGTGGCTTCGTCGTCACTGAGAAACCGGAGAAAATTGCAAACGCGGAGGAGGGATCCAGGAAAGGTGCCCCATAGGCCTCCGTTCGCTTTCTATTTCGAGTTCAGCTGCCTGAGCAAATGTGCTTTGCGAGGGTGTTACAACGCCACTCAGGACCAATCTTGAGCACCGGGACACCCTGCCGAGGGCCCGAGGCGCTACAAGCAGGGATATAAAACAAAAGTATTAGGAGTGAAAACACTGGCTAACTTTTCCATAATGAACAAACTCTAGACCAAGAAAAGTATACTTTAATGCAATTTTCGTTACCCGTGTAGAATTTTCACCACTAAAAGTATAATAAACACTGAGAAGGAAAAAAAGTAAAACCATTTGAACGATTTTTAGAAGAACGTCACACAGCGACGATGTGATTGTTAACAACTGTCTGATGAGCCCAAATCAACAAAAAAACTAGTCCGGCTCGTTCCCTGAGCTCCATGAACTGCCCGAGCTGCCCGGGCTATAAACGCGTCCGCCCACAAAGGACATCATTGGGCTCCACTGTTTACAATAAGCTGTTCTGAACGATATCATTTATTACCATTTTTAATCTTTTATTCAGTTTTTAAAATAACAAGCTGGGTATTTCCCTCCCTACCGAGAGCAGCCCCCTCCCACCTCCCCAGAGAAAACCCGTGGGGACAGTTTCCTGTGCCCCCTTCCAGGGATGTTCCAGGGAATGGCCAGCAAATGTGTGTGCGTCCTGGGAGTCTCCTCTTGCCTTGATTCCGACACCAGCTCCTCACCTGGACGAGAGGACAGGAGTTTCAAAGCCCCTTGGCGGGTCTGACACCCCCGTACCCGGAGGGGTTCTCTGACGTCGGCGGGTCCGGCATCCACGTACCGGGATGGGTTCTCTGACACTCGTGGGTCTGACATCCACATACCGGGATGGGTTCTCTGCCATTGGCGGCATTAGGCTCTACAGAGTCGCACAGCACTGAGTTGGTGAATGCTGCACTTTGCTTCTAAGGAGACACAGGATTAGACTCCTCCAGTCCCAATGCTTTAATCTGTCAGCCAATACCTCACCTCACCTCGTGTGCGTTTCCGCCCGAGGACACCGCATCTCACACTACTGCTGATGTGCTCAATGTACCGCATGCCTGAATGGGGTTCTTCAGCACCACCCTTGGTGACGGTTTTACGTGATGAATCACCAGCAAAACACACGAAAGTATGAAGAACATGCACTAAAGAGACCGCGGAAAGGGCACGTGTTTACAGCGGGAAAGCTGACACAAGAAGGCAGAGCATCAACTTGTTCTGCCTCCGTTGGGAACAAACACGTCAGAAAACCACACTTTTGCCCCTCTGTGCACATCCACAGATGACCACAGGAGTCCTGTGAGTGTTGACTTGGTCATAAACAGTGAGCAAATGAGTTCTCACACAGAGAATCCACGAATAATGAGGGTCAGTGGTCTATATTGTGTATGTCGATAAAACAGTATTTGTGTATAATGTACATACATATGTGTGTGCGTATATATACATGAGTATGCGTGTGTATGTATGTATGTACATACAAGCATCTGTGTGTATATACATGAGTATATGCATGTACGTAGGCGTATATACATATCAGCATGTGTGTATATATACACGAGTACATGCATACATAGGTGTATATGCATATGAGCACATGTGTATATACGAGTATATGTGTGTACATAGGCGTATATACATATGAGCACAAGTGTATATACATGAGTGTGTACGTAGGTGTATATACATATGAGCACGTGTGTCTATACGAGTATATGCATGTACATAGGTGTATATACATATGAGTGCATGCATATTCGTATACGTGAGTATATATGTATACATAAATGAGTGTGTGAATATACATACAAGTGCATGTGTGTGTGTATACGTGCAAGTGTGTGCGTGAGCACTGTGTGTGTGCACGTGTCCATGTGTGTGCATGTGCGTACATATACATAACCCCACAGTATAGGGTTGCTCTGGGAATCACGGCAGACCGCCCATGCGAAGCGCCTGGTGCCACGTGCCGATGTGTTTTGGCACTTTCCCCTTCTTGTCACCACCGTCACCATCACCACCATTCCCTACACTTAGCTTCCTCAGCTCCATGCAAGAATTACAAGGTGAGTCCCTGAGAGCAAAGGTGTTCACAAAGAAAAGCCCCCAGGGTGCCCTCAGACCCTCCTGGAAGCCGGCGCGTGGCCACGGGCTCCCATGCCAGGTCCCGTTCACCATTTTGCCCATTTGACACTCAAGTCCGCCTGCCTCAACGTAGAAAGGACGGGATCTCGAAAGGACAAGAGCAAGCCCTTCAGGGGGTGTCAGCAAAGGGAGGAGTGCTCGGGAGTCCGGACAGTCACTGCGCTCCCTCAGACCCGGGCTGAGGACCTCCACAGCTCCGCACCGTCCCGGTCCTCCCTCAGGCCTGGCGACGGGCAGCCCTCCACAGCGTCTGATGCGTGACAGGGGACAGTGTGAACCAGGACCATTTGGTAGTCGTCTATGGAGGACCTACTATGCGCCAGTTACTTTTTGCTGACCCCTGGGGACAGTCTGATCACTTTCTCTCTATGTTAAAACTTTTGAACCTCTGATTCCAACAAATCCCATTAGTCCTACATACCTGTTCCTTCAAGAAGCCCCCACTCTGTTCCCCGAGACCACTGGGCACGTACACAGCCGCACAAAGCTGGTCACGCGCTGTTTTTTCCATTCCCGCTAGACTGTGCACAAAGGACAAAGGCTCTTCTCGGGTGTCTGTGAGTCGGCAGCACCTGACAATGCAACTTGGGACAGGGTCCGCACACCCACGGTGACCATTCTCGAATCAGCGAGCCTTGCCACCAGGAAATCCCTCAGTATACATTTTCTGGCTGAAATTTAAGTAAAATATTTCCTGTTTTATGGTAGAGAGATGGTTATAAAACTGTTCTCTATAATTTATGAATGAGTATCACTTAATCATTAGTTAGCTTTCTGTTCTCCAGGGTGAATAACCCAATTATTTATTTCTATCGATCAGACATATGCATGGCTCAGACCTTTATCTCCTAAATGTTGTCTTCATCCCAACTATCTGAGAGGTCAAATAAATGGGCAAGATGTCAAAAATCTGACAATCATTGAGCGGATAGAAACAACTTCAGAATCCCATGCTACCTGTTCTAGACCCAGGCTATACTGGCTGTCTTGGAGGGGTTTAAAGGTAAAACTTGCCTCACGATGACTTTCTTCAGACACTCTCTCAAGCTCAGTCTGCAACGGACCAGTCCGACCTGTCCTGAGTCTCCCGGCCCCTGCGCACACAGCAGGTGCCTGAGAGCGAATGGTGGGTCCACAGGAAGTTCCCGCGCATAACATGGCGGTGCCGCGGCAGCCCAGCATACAGGTGCTCCGTGGTCTTCGGGCATGCTGCCTGTCCCCCACCCCCCGATCAGCTATATCCACCCAGAAAACGGCAAGCAATTCTCAGGCTCCGGGTCCTTCCGCTGACCCAGATTTCTGAAGGTCCAGCTCGTGAGGCTATAAACTACAATAACCCATTTCTAAAGAAGTCAAAGACGTTCATTAGACACCTCAGACATTTGCAGTGGGGAAACAGGCCTGGACCTTCACTTTGATCCAGCCCTGGGAAAAACGTATGGTCGTGCTTTGGTTTTTTTTTTTCCAATGTTTTTTTTTTTTTTTTTTTTTTTTTTTTTGGGACAGAGAGAGACAGAGCATGAACGGGGGAGGGGCAGAGAGAGAGGGAGACACAGAATCGGAAACAAGCTCCAGGCTCCGAGCCATCAGCCCAGAGCCTGACGCGGGGCTCGAACTCACGGACCGCGAGATCGTGACCTGGCTGAAGTCAGATGCTTAACCGACTGCGCCACCCAGGCGCCCCGGTGCTTTGGTTTTAAGTTCATTGAGTCGCTCCCTAAAATACTTTCCCGGATGGGTGTGTGTTCAGCCACGTTTTCCTGTCGCCACCGTTTCTTACATCGATGAGCCACCTTTTCTTCTTCCTGCCGTTTCCTCCCTGAATCTGCATAAAATGTTTCTTTAGTTAAATACGGCTCTTTGCCCTCAGCACCCTCTCGTTGGGCCAGGCTCTGTGGTGCATTTACGTGCGCCGTGGTAAGCTGGAGCCTGGTGTCGGCCGACAGCTCGTGAGATTTTCGGTTCGCCAAGGTTCGATTTTTGTGTTGTTGTTTCCTTTCATTCAGTCACCAGGATGCTGTTTTGACTGAGGGACTTGCAGTTTGAGGAAAGAAGGCTTCCAAACCCTGAGGAGACCGGAGAGGGAGGAAATGGAGAAACAGGCAGAGGAAAGTGACGAGTGCTTGATGGGAACTTTCAAGAAGGAAAGGAAAGGAAGCCGGTCCGAATGAAAGAGGAGGAAACTGTCTGCACTGTATCCCCGGAGTCCAAGGAGTGTGAGCGGACACGGACGTAAGAGGGGGGCAGACAGTTCTGGCTCGGGGGACCATCTGCTCTACAACCATGACTCCGACGCGAGAATTAGCGGAAGTTACGTTGGGCTTCCCGGACTCCGTTCCCCGTCGGGCGCACAGTGTGTCCGCGCACACGCACCCTGTGTGCATCCTCAGCCCGTATCCTAAGCTCCTGTCTCCACACTCCTCTCTGTCCTCGGCACCGGTGCAGCCCCGGGAGCCGCCTCGGCGGGGGTCTTGTCACCAAGGGCAGCAGCCAAGTTGCGGTCCTGGAGGCACCTTGCTCTGAAGGCACGTTCCTCCCGCGGCACCTGTGCCCGAGGACACTCAAGGCGCCCGCGAACGTCACCTCTGGTGTGAACGTTCCGCGTGCTCAGGCTGAAGCCAGAAGAGCGGGGGTCTGAGACTTTGCGCTGCGGGTGACCGGTGGTGAGACGCCCCCCGGCCCCCCCACCCCCACGGCCCCGGTGCTTTCCAGACTCGTCCTCGGAGTAAGAACCACCTGAGCGGCCGGAGCCCCACAGCCCTCGCCAAGTGTCCCACTCGTACATCTGGTGAAGGGCTCACAAAGCCCGTGCGAACACGCTGCGCTGGGGTCAGCGTGCCCCGCCCTGGGAGCACATCGTGCCACCCCTGTGCACCCCACGCGGCACCAGGGAGGCGCCCGGCACCTCAGCCGGAGACCCTCAGCAGGCGTCAAGAGCAGAGCAGGAACCTGGCCCGCCAGAGCCGCCCCTCGGTGCTGGCCTTCGCGCTAAGCCCTTCGCCACAGAAACGGGGCCTGGGCAGGTGCGCTGACCCCTCTCTGCAGATGAGGACGGCGGGCTCAGGGAAGCTGGGCTGAAGAAGTCGCGAGGTAGCTGGCCTTGGAGGGACAAGACGCGGACCCCTGTCCGCGCCACGCCGAGACGCCATCCCTCTGCAGACGGAGGGGCCCAAAGCATCGCCCGCCGACGGCCGTCCTCTTGAAGCCCCGGGGGCAAGTACGCCCAGAGTCGGTTTACCCGTGAGCCCGGGCGCATCGCAGACGGGGCCGCAGTCCGGGGGACGGGGTGCCGTACGGGTTTCTTGGGGTTCCCTTCTGAAGAAGACGCCTGACGCGGAGGAGAGCAAAACAGGAGATGAGCTGTGAGAAATGCTTTCGGGCCGTGGGGACAGAACGGGGGGCAAAGGAATCCAGAAGGAGCGAGAGAGCAGCCCAGCCCCGCGCGGCCCGCACCCGGTGCCGCCTGGGCCTCACGCACTCGAGTCCCTGCACGAAATCGCATCCGCTCAGAAGAACAGTTGGAGCCGCGGTGAAGGCCCTGGATTAACGGAGCCTGAACAACTCCAAACACCACCGAGCAAGTTCTGACAGCGTCTCGGGAAGTTTCTCCTCCGCAGGCCGGGGAAACAGCACACTGTCTCTTTAACGGAGTTGTGTTGTTTTTTTTTTTTTCCTTTTCTTTTCTTTCTTCCTTTTTTTTTTTTTTTTAGTTTAAAGATTACATTTAATATCTATTTCCCAGCAGTGTACAAACTGACATCATCTACTCATAAAAGCGGAATGCTTTGCTTTTTTAAGCTTCAAGCTGAATAACAAATTACCACAGATGACAGCGTAAAAGAATAACAGAATGGAATCAAAAGAAACTTCATTGTCAACAGAAGCCCCCTGCTGAGGAATTTCAATTTCATATAGCTAATTATCCCTGTCAGTTGGAAGAACTGACAAAAAGCATTCTTTGTTCTCTTGTTCTGCCTCCCGCATCTCACTCTCAATTAATTCCGGCATACAAATATGACTAATTGTCTTTGCAGCGTTCGAGAGCTCTGTATATAAATGTTCACGAACTGAAAATGATTGGGAGGGTATTCATGCACAGATTTATGATATTCGAGCACAATAGACATGCATAATTCAGGTGACCATGTTAGCGCCCTCACACACCCGCATCACAGAGATTAGGCAAGATTCTCTTTTCACATCCTGTTTTCATATCTGCTTGGTGACAATAACTCACTTTGCACCTATTAAAAGAGGAAGCATTATATGTCTGCTGTGGCTCATTGAAATTACCATGAACAAGATTATCAGCATTTAAATAACATATGGGCAGTGAAGTGACTTGGGGGGAGAGACAGAAAAATATTAGGGACTTCTTAACGGCACAACAAGATCTCTCCGTGAAGGTTAAAGTCTCGCTTTGGATTTCCGTGTGTTGGTGCTTGTTGTCTGCCGGATTGCCTTTGGGTTTTTTTCTGTTTCTTTCCTTTTTTTTTTTTTTTTCTTCCTTGCTCCTCGGTCCTGATCAGTGTTGTCAAAATGCTTCTCAATTAATGTAGCTAATGCTCTCATTGTCTTCCCCCCCCCCCCCAATACAAGCGCAGGCTTCTCTCGCTTATTTTAAGTTAGCAACTTAGTTTACGCTATTTGTGGCAACATCTAAACAAAACACAAATGCGACTCCACACATAATAAGGAGGAAATGGCATTTGAGAGGAAAAATGCTTTTGTCACTGCAAAATGAATGTTTCGAAAAAAGCACACTTCTCTGCATTTTCACAAAATCATTTTTGCAATTATAATTTAAAGTTAACTCGAATCCAGAAAATGAAAGTTAGAGTCCCTTCCAAATGATGGCATCTGAATAGTCTGCTAAGATAAATCTATACTTCTGCAGCACATATAACAGTTACCACATATGTTCCATCGAATGCCTGATCTCAACACATAGTTTATTATCATCTGCCTTCTTTTGGTTGCAAAAAATTAAAAACTGAAGCATGCTTTGACCACAGCCAAGCAGCCTCTTTAAAGTTCAGAGCGTGAATGCAGTCACTAACAAGTAGACATTTTTTGGAGCCTAATCATATTGTCCAGGTTACTAATAAAGGACCAATATGACATTCTAAAGGGCTTAGTGTAAATTACCAAAAAAAAAAAAGTGCTTTTGAGCCATGAAAGAGATTTTTTTTTTCGTAGACTGCTTCTCCTGAATTTCTTTTAGTGTGGGAACTTTTAAAAGTGTGCTTCTGGGGTAATTTTTGTCGAGAAAGCACAATTCAAGATATATGACCTTTACACAGACAAACGTCCGCTGCTGCTTACCTGGAACAAAGAGCCGAGGGGCCACCGGGCTGACCTACCTTTCTGTTTCAAGAATTCGTTGCCTAGAATCTTCCCGAGCTGCAGGAAATACCCCCGGACTCTCCCTCCTCAACAGCCCCCCCTCTCGACAGCCTTTTTGGCTTCTGGAGTCCTGCACATCTGCCTCCGTTCGTGTTTACTGCGTGGTTCACAGAAGGGCTTGGGCCCTAACCTCAGACCTCCGTATTCAGGGACCGAGAACTAACATGAATTTTAAGTATGAGACAGCGGATTCTCAATAAGATTTGATTTTGGACATTGAAGTCGTCTGCGATGGCTCCTGGCCGACGGGACAGAGGCGGGATCGGGTCACGTCCGTTCAGAACCTCTATCTCTATATTTCTGGATTTCCTCAAGGAAGTCAAGTGTGTGTGTGTGTGTGTGTGTGTGTGTGTGTGTGTGGCTTTGCTACAAAAGAAGTTTTGAGATGAAATGTGAAGTATGTCCCTCAATTCGCTCCTAAACTCAGTCCCCAGAAGAATTAACATCACAAATCCAAGTGGATGTCAAGTACAGACGAGGTCCAGGACTGACAGTCATCACAGAGATGAACACAGAGCCTGGCCGTGTGAACGCAGTCGTTCCTCTGTAATACGGGAAGAAGTGTCCTCAGAGCAGACTCCGGGAAAGACGGGATGATTATCTTTCCCAAATAGCAAAAACCGTCATAAATGTCACTGATGAGCCACCCATCTCTTTGCCACGGTGACAAATACTCATGAACTTTGAGGCAACTTCCTGACACCTCAAGTTATCAGTTACCAGAACAAAACATTAAAACAATGCAGTAAATTAAAACTCAATCAAGAGAAAATGGGTTTGCTTTGTTCTCAAAAGATATTTAAAGTTGCCAGACTGAGTGGTGAGCTGGAGACAGAGAATGAAAGTCTAACAACACCACCAACAAAAGTATCAGAAGAAATAGCACTTTTTAGAGAGAACTGGAGCTGGAGGAAGAGCTGACCGGAGCGGCCGCTGACGGGGTGGCCTCGGCGCGGCGCCACGTCCCCCGGCCACGGGCTGGGCGTGCTGGTGGCACAGCGCTGTCGGCTGCAGCCGGTAGCACTGGGAGGCCCACCCCGGGGCCTCCGACGCCCAGGAGGCCCGGAGCAGGAGCGAAGCTAGGAGGGCGTGGAGGGGAGAGGGGGGAGAGGGGCCGTCAGCATGGCACCCGCCGGGTGGAAAGCAGGGGAGGCGTGTGGATGGCGAGAGCCACGTGGCCCCGGGCTCCAGGGCCAGGAAAACTGAAGACCTCACAGCCCAGGAGTCAGAAGGGGCCCAGGGGGAGCGGCGGGGCCGATGGTGGGGACCTTCCTTTATGCCTCCGGGACGTGGCTCGAAAACCCGGAACCTACAGTGACTTCTGTGAACGGCCATCACGTATCTGCTTCCCCGCAATCAAAACGACGCTAATGCTGAGGTCAGACCTTGCCGGAAATGAGTGCATCCTGTTCTAGCAACTTCACGTGCACGGAAAGTGGGGTGACTGGAAATTCTGCTCTCTCCTGAGGCCAAGGGTACCGATGGCAAGGATGAGCTCATGAGAACAACGCGTCACTGGAGAGACAGCTCAAGGACTTGCAGAGCCCGAGACCGTTTTTGCTGGAAGGAAGGAAAGAGCATGATCCTCGGAGCCCCACTGCTTCGTCTTGCAGACGAGGAAACAAAGACCCAGACGGGTGCGCGCCTTGCCCAAGGACACCCCGTTAGCGGCCCGCAAAACTAGACCCCAGGTCCCGGGGTTCAGCGGTGACATCCTGCCTCGTGTTGCTGCAGGGACTTTGCGATCGCCTGCCCTCTTGGCGAAGCTGGTGACTTTCTTCACAGGTTTTGCCTTGCAAAGCTGCTTCATCACGTCTTCTGCCAAGACTTTAAAAATTTAAGGTCGGAATAGAACAATTGATTGCTGGCCACTGCAGACCATATTGTATTCTGGCTGTGAGCAATAGGAGGGCTGGCGGTGCAAACCTGGAGAACGCACACCAGGGCTGGAGCGTGTCGGCTGGGGGCGAGCTTTGATTAAAGAACCAACAGCTTTAGCGAGACAGGCATTTTGCAGTCCCACCTTGGGATGTGTGTAGAAACCAGAGGTGGTCCTCGGGCACAGCGTGGCGGAGGCCCTCGTGAGCACGGAGACAAAGAAAGGGTGTCCCGTCTCTGCCTCCGGAAGAAGCAGCTCGTTGAACGCGGATGCCACCACGCAGCTCCGGTCAGTGAGGCCGTGGCTCAGGCGGCATGAGAGTCACCCCTCTCCGCCCCCCCCCCGGGGAGACATGGGGGCGTCCTGTTAAGGGAAGGAAAGAAAGGGTGGTGGCAGGACGGCCAAAGCGTAGCGCATTACTCGGAAGCTCCCAGATAGTTTAACTGCGAAACTAGAAGTTTGCTTTTCTTACAACTTTCAAATGTTTACATTAAGACCACTGTCATTCACACGCCGTTGTCAAAAATAGTAGAGATTCTGAACCCCCTTCATCCAGTTTCCCCCAACGATGACACCTTGTAAAGCCGTAGAACATCACAACCAGGAAATGAACACCGATATAACCCGTCAACCCTTTTCTAGATTTCCCCGGGTTTACACGACTCACATGTGCATGCACTTGTATCATATGAGCACATTCCTGCGACCACCAGCACAGCCAGGACACAGAGCCACCCTGTCTTCAGGGTCCCCAAGCTGCCCGTTCTTCCCCCCAGCCCCACCTCCCTCCCCAACCACTCCCTCCACCCCCACCAGCCACAGCTAATCTGTTCTCCAGCTCTATAATTCGACCTTCTCAAAAATGCTCTCTGGATGGAATCCTATAGTTTGTAAACTTCTGGGATTGACTTTTTCACTCAGGAGGGCACCGTTGAAGCCATCCACGTGGGTCCACGAGATCCGCCTTCTTACCGCTGACTCCAGAGTTTGCTCAGAGCCATCCATCTGCGGAGGGTCACTGGTCGTTTCTAGGTTTTGCTGTTAAAGATAAAGCTGCTGTAAATACCCGCGTGGGGGTGGATGGGAGAGCATAAACCTTCTCTGGGATGCACGCCCAAGAGGCTGGGGCACACGATAAGCCCACTTTTACTGTGGTATGAAACCATCATCTTTTTTATTTCACCCGACCCACGTCGTTGTGTTCGAAGTGAGTTTCTCATAGACGGGCTCTCGTTGGGTCACGATGTTTTATTTTTTTAATCTTTTCCACTCTCTCATTTTAATTGGTGTATTAGCCCACTTACACTTCAGGCAATTACTGAATTGCCCGTTTGGGCACAAGTTTGGGCACAAGTCAGTTTGGGCACAAGTCAGTTTGTTTTCTGTTTGCTTCTTCTCTTCCTCACCCTCTGTTTCTCTTCTCTTGCTCTCCTCTGAGCTACCTCCGCATCTTTTAGGAGTTCTTCCTGATTTACTGATAGTGTCTTTTGGAAAATTATTTATATAATTTTATTTTTTATTTAGTATTTCAACATAAACACAGAGTTTATCACAGTCCACAGTATCAACATTTTGCTACTTAGACTTGAGTACTGAAGCCTTTGTTCCATCTGGGTCCCTTCACGATGGTGCCATTTCCTCTGTGTCCGTCGTCGTATGCTGTTACCATTCTTGCTTTCATCATCAAGAGACACCGAATCAGAGTAACCTCCATTTCCTCCTTTTCTGAAGCCCCACACCTTCTTCTGTCACCATTTCCCTTCTGTTTGGAGACCCTCCCTCAGCCCTCCTTCAAGGACAGTCTTCTAGCAACAAACTCTTTTAGATTTTCTTCATCTGAGAATACCTTGATTTCCCCTTCATTGTTGAAGGGTATTTTCATGGGATCTAGAACTCTGGATCTACAGCTATTTTCCCAGCATCTGAAAAATACCAAGCCTCTTCCTTCCAGCGTCCCAGGTCCAGACGGGACAACGGCTCGGCGGGATCTGGGGCCCCTGCAAGCAGTATCATTTCCCTGGATGATTTCAACATTTTCTTCTTTTTGTTTAGTTTCAAGATTGCGCACAATGTCTCTTGGTGTAGTTTTCTTGCGTTTATCTCATTTAGGATTTGTTTAGCTTCTTGGATCTGTAGATTTGTGTCTTGCCAAATTTGGAAGGTTGCCAGCAATTGTTTCTTCAAATACTTGCTAAGCCCTGTTCCCTCCTTCTTCTCCTCCGAGAATCAATGAAATGTTGGCAATTTTGTCATCTACCCATAGGTGCCTGAGATTTTTCAGTTTTTTCAGTTTGGACACAGTCTATCGCTCTGTCTTTAAGTCCACTGACTGTCATCTCTATCTGCTGAGCCCACACAGCTGGATTTATTATTGTTATTGTTATTGTTATTGTTATTGTTATTGTTATTGTTATTATTTAGGTGATTGTATTGTCCTATTTTTCCATGTGGTTCTTTCCTATAACTACTACTTCTTTGCTGAGATTTTCTACTTTCTATTTGCATCCAAAAAAAGTTACAATTCTTTGTTCAAGCATTTTTATGACAGTTGCTTTAAAATTATTGTCACGTGTTAAATACCTATGACAAATGCTTGTCACGTGTATTAATGGGTGATGCATCTCAGTGTTGGCCTGCCCATCTCAGTGTTGGCCTGCCCTGGCCCCACCCCCTCGATGGTGACAGCGCCTCTCCTCCAGCTGAGATGACCAGCCATGTCTCCAGACATCGCCAAGTGTCACCCATGGAATGAGAGCACTTCCCGTTGACAATCCCGGCTCTTGAACCATTGAAAATGCTTTATATACAGGGTTTATGTATGTCCAGGGCATTTTATTCTCCTGGAAATGTATCGAATTATGGCAAATTTCTCAATATTACTACAAGTTTGTGATAAACAGATATCTTGCCAGCACATAATGGGTCAACAATGCATCTGAAAGATGTTGTATGACCCAAGAGCTCTCCGCCGGCTGCCCCTAAGGTAGTGACACCCACCAGGGGCCCTAAAACATGCACAACATTAGGTGAGATGCTCACCTGACAGGTAATAGGTTTCCTTGTGTATCCAAGCAGTGAGTTTGACTTTCCCCTTGGCATAAACAGTAACAAGACTCTTGCCATTGGTGCCCCCAGCCCATTGCCCACCCCACCTTTCTGTCTCCTTGCGTCCAGGTTCACCCCCACTCACGGCATCTCTGCAAATGGGACCATCCCCCATGGGATGTCTGGAGGTGTGCCTGCCTCCAAACATTTTCCATACCGGCCTGCCACCATGGAAGAGATTTCTACGCGGTCATTTATTCAAAGCAGTGAGTTTCCAGAAGACCTCTGGTCTACATTCATGGAATGTAAACATGCTACGTTCATGGAAAGAAAACACATGGTCACCCATTATCGAATTAGCTACCAGAGTCCCTTCTCTCACATCATAAGAGCCAGAGCCTAAGGAACTGTATCTCCAGGCCAGTGAGAGCCGTGGTGATGAGGTAGAATGAGCCCTTCATCTGGGACCAGAAGACCAGCATTTGTGTCTTTACCCCTAACTGTATGACAGCTTCTTCCACAAGCCCCATTTTCTTCGTATGTAAATGAGCATAATCATACTTCCAGACTACAGCTAAGTTTAAATTGAATAACAGGTTTATATGTTCTAAACCATATAGAGTTGTTCAAATGTGTTATTACCTCTCACCCTTCTCAAAATTCCTATACCTTTAGAGTTGCAGCATATAGATTACTAAGACACATTATTATATTGTAACTCATTGATGCATACATTAATTAACTAACTACTTAGTAATGTCACCCAAACTACACTTTTAATGTTTCAGGTGGAGAGACTTTGTGTCGAGATGATTGCCAGGTTTGGAGATAGAAAGTTAAATAAGTCATGGCCACTGGTCTCAAGAAGTCCATGACCACTCACTTTCTCGAACCAGTATTCACTGAGCGTTATTATTTACTTCTATGAAGCACTGTCCGGGTGCTGAGGATACATGTGACAGTGATCAAGACAGCCCTCCCCTCAAGGAGCTTACAGGGCAGTAGAGGAGTGCAGTCTGGTGAGCATGCCATGTGAGCGGGATGGCATGGTAAGTATTGTAGGAGTGCCAGGCATGAGGACATACCCCAGCCCCAGGGAGTCAGGGAAGGTTTCCTGTAACAAGCAAGGCTCCAAATACAAATAGAGTGTAGGCAGGTGAATATAGAGGGAAAGGTCATCTGGGTAGATGAGAACCAAATAAAATATGTAAACGTAGAAGGCACTCAATAAATATGGAACCACTGACTAATTTGACTGATTGACTGATTGGCTGACTGATAAACAGATAAACCTTGTTTGTAGGAAGCAGAGGAGAGAAGGGAGAGGAGGGAGTGAGAATATGCCAGGGTCTCAGCAGCTACAGAAAAGCCCAAATTAAAAACCAGCAAGTAGCATGAAGGGTCACAGGACATGGGGACCCAAAAACAAAAACAAAAACAAACAAAACAAGACAAACCAGAGTCCTAAGCTGCCCCATCCTCTCTGTCCCAAAAACACAGGGCCAGAACTGGCCCGGAAAAGATGTTGTCCATGCTGCTGGGTGTGCGAAGTGAAACACAAGTTCTCACCAGACAAAACACATGGTGACAAAAACCAGAGGCAGCAAAGTTAGTGTTCTCAGAAGCCTGAACCTGAGGTATCAGGGACACCAGATCCCAGTGCAAATTCAGGAGTCAGGGCAGGAAACTACATGTGAGGAGCAGGCCCAGGAGTTTGGCATCGGAATTTGAGCGGGTGCACACACATTTGGAGGGGGAAATGTCAGTTCATGAAACACCTGGAGGGTTCGGCTGCCTTAATGGACAAGCGCATCCTCGTGTGCTGGCGGCTCAAGGGCATCGCACACCCGCGGAGGTGGATGGCTCTAAAACCCGCTCTATAGACAGTCACTCAACCCAGAACCTCAGCCACACGGACGCAGTGACCACAGCAGCTTACTTCATTAAGCATTTCCTGTGTGTCAGGTGCGTGTCCAAGTGCCTTCGTGGATTATCTCATCGAATGCTCACAACACACCCACAGGATATTATTATTCTCATTTTACAAACAAGAAAACTAACAAACATGCTGAGTAATTGCCCAAGGTCACACAAAGTCAGTTAGCTGGCACAGCAGGGACTTTTGCCGAACATATCAACAGTCCCACCCATGCTCAGACCCACAAACATACACGCACACTGGGAAAACTTTGCAAGAGAAGAGGACAACAGAGAATCAAACCAGCAGCATCCAAGGGTGTGTGGAATTAAAAACAGATACCTAGCTGGGCACCTGGACAGCTCAGTCGGTTGAGCATCCAACTTCAGCTCAGGTCATGATCTTGAGGTTCCTTGAGTTCGAGTCCCGCGTTGGGCTCACTACTGTCAGCCTGTCAGTGCAGAGCCCGCTTCAGATCCTCTGTCCCCCTCCATCTGCTACCCCCCACTTGTGCTCTCCCAAAAAATAAATAAGCATTTAAGAAAAAAACCACAACTTCTGGACTATGCCCCCCCAACCCCCATTGCATTGCTGTCCATGGTCCTGGAGAATTGCCGCAAAGCAGCAATTGGCCGTGACTCCCAGACCTGGATGACTGGGGTCCTGCCCATCTTCCCCCACAGGAACACGGAACCACATGGGCAGGAGGAAGAGCCACTGGTGGGAAATGTGGAAGCAGAAGGAACCTTCTGGAATGTCATGGCCACTGACAGATTACAAAGGAGAGAGACAGCTTACTTTCAAATAACCACACATACTATTTGTTTCTGGGGGGGAAATGGAAAGAGTGCATCTTCTTCAATTTCACTCTCAAAAGAAGGAATTCGCACAGCACTTTAAGAACTGCATTTGTGCAAATTTCCTAGCTTTTCACATTAGGTCCAAGCTCCTGGGTGCTGGTCTCTCGAGCACGCACTGCCTTTGACACGGATCGTCCTAGTAAATAAAAAGCCATAATAACACCACATCAGGTTCATTCAAATGGCTGATTGCAGCCACTTTGCCTGCATTACTGCTTTTCACTCCATCTCCAGTTACGCGAAAGGTAAACTTTCCTTGTCTGTGTCCTTGAAACTTAAGTGTGCTGTGTTACCCCCTGGGCAGCTCGCTGAGCAGAGGAGTGAGGAGAGGGAGCCAGAAAAGACAGCAAGAGCCCCCAGACGGCCCGCTGCTTGTGTGCTGGACATTGGGCAGATGTACGGATAAAGCTGTCAGCAGTGAAAACACAAAGAGAAATATTGCTATTTCCTATTATCCACATTCTTCCCATGAACTGTTTGCCCAGTTGCCATGGCACAGGCAGTGAGATTTCATAACTTTGCTCCTGCCTGCCATGTGCTCATGCAACAATGTGAATTTAATCAGCCCAGACGGTTGGTTGGGTTTTGTCCATGTGAGTGGAATAAAACTTTTCTCACCAGCTAAACCCACAAAGTATCTAAAAGCCATAAATAATCGGGCACTCCTCTAACATGCACCTGCCTGTTTTATTTGATCAGGGCTGTGAGGACACAGGGAAACTGCACGGTTCCCAAGGGCTGGCTGCTGCTGGTGGCCAATGTTCCCCGAATGTACTTCCAGTGGAAAACATCCACTTTGGGTAGAGAGGTATTATTTCCTAAAGGAAGAAATAATTCTACTCCAAGCAGTCATTTTAAATGGAAAAATCCTAAAAGTATTCCTTCCACAAGGCAGAGAGCAATCAAAGAACAGAAATAGGGAGAAATAGATCAGAAAGACTATCTGCAAAGTTTGAGAATACAGTGACCACTTGTAGACCATCAGATACAGGGAGGGGAGGCTGGAACCCACATCTTCTCTGGGACGACGGGGCACACGCTTGCCAAGCAGGGGTGCTCATGGCAGAGAACTCAGACCAAATTTATTCATCACACCTAGATGGTTTATTTGAGCTATTTGAAATTATGTGGATCTTTCCAGAAAGTAATCCGCTGTATTTAGAGATGTTATTGTCAACGTGATCAAAAGGAACTTTTTCCAAAAAATGGTAACCTGATATCTTCCCATCTCAAAAGTATGGTATTAGACCTAAATTTACAGAAGAGGATATTTAGATGTGTCTATTTGTATCTCTGTGTTCTACTGCAAAATTATTAAATTAAAAAATACCTGCGCTTCATAGTCAAATGACCGGGAAATTCTTCGTTGTGTTTTTAGTGCATTAAAGAGCACAGGACAATAATAACGACATTGAAACGCTCCTCTGACGCAGCACTAGGAGGTAGGCTATAATAAATGTATTTGCTGATCCCTTTTTCAAATTAATAAGTATATTTCTGATATGCATTGCCAAAAATTGTTTTACTTGTCAGCAAAAGAGCAGGACAGACAATTGTTTAAGAGATTTTCAGTCCAGCTACAATTGAAAAGAACAGACTGGAGAGCCACCTGGAACTAACGGAACATTGTGTGTCAACGTCGCTTCAGTAAAAAAATCACAAAGTAATCACAAAATAAGCAAAGATCAAACAATGGGATGTCTGCAAATCTGTTCTTTCAGGGACAGGGCTCCGGTCGACACAGTTGTACGTTGATGAGGGGTGCAAATGAAAGATGGGCCCCCGGCAACTCGCGGCCCTGAGGAGTAAGGGGCATAAGGACAGTGGAACCACGGTGGCACCTCCACCACCTGCACCGTGCCTGCTTCTCCCGGCTCCTCTCCCTGTGACATCCCCATTCCCGCTGCCGCAGGGGACATAAGGGACTTTAACAAAACAATCCTGGTTTTCAGGGGAGGTGTCGCCAGCGAACGTTTCCTTTCACCTTGAACACGGGGGCCGCCTGGGGGGGCCGCTGGGTCAGACTGGGGCAAGATTCCCCCCAGACGGAATCAGGTAAGGATAGCCTTCCCATAATGCTGCTGGCATTCAATAAAATTGATCTGCTCATTAAAGCAAAGTAAAATCAGGGAAGATATCCTGAATGCACCCTTTTAAATGACCACCAAAAAACGTTTAGTTACTTTGAGTGAACAATGGTCTAAGGGGAAAATTGGAGATTAAATACGTACTGCCTGGCACATAGTAGGTGCTCCTTATCGGTTCTGCCTTCTGCATAGAGTTACACACGGATGAGAATAATTTTACCAGGAAACTAGCACTATTCTCTACTCTGGGTCGTATTTGGAAGTAAGAAGGCTGAGGAACTGTTTTGCTGCTGCATGCTGTGTTGTATGACATGGCAATGACACGCGTATTTAATACTATTTCCACGGAAATCTCCTGGCCTCACCTTGTAGGATTTTGAGCAACAAGAATGAAACGAAAACTAGTCTTTACCTTCACATTATCGCCTTGGCCAAAGTCTCCACTGGGCAGAAAGGGAGGGAGGGGGGAGGAAGAATAAACAGGGAGAGGGGCGGTGATGAGGGCGCACCCTGGAGCCAGGCCACTGTTCTGTGTTGGATATTTTCATCACTTTTCAGATGTGTTATTATTGGCACTTGCAAATGAAGGAGCTGAGCCTCTGGATGGCTAAATAACGCTCTGGCAACAAGTCAAAACGAAAAAGGCCTCGATCGGGATGTGTGAGACCACCTCACTCAAATTCTGGCTTCACCCCCACATGGCGGCCTTCCAGGCTCAGACCCTGTCACCCGCTGCAGCAAAGGGGTCCCTCCAGGCCTCCCTGCACCACCTGCCCCCATGAAGTAAGTAACAGACAGACCCAGTTAACAGGGCAAGATGGTGTCACCTCCCAGAACAGAGAACTCGTCCTGAAGGGGCACAGGGTTCCCGTGTGGGTGCTGCCCCCACAGCCAACACGGGCCCGTGGGCGCACAGGCCAGTCCTGCCCTCCTGAAGCTCCACAGGGCCGTCTGGAGGAGCTAAGGCCACCCTCACACTACAAATCACTCCAGTGGCTTTCGAGCAGCAGGAACATTCCGGTGGCTTTGCACCTCCTTCGTGCTGCATGCCAAAGCGTGGTGAAGGCAGCCGGTGCAACTTCAGCCCCGCCAGGGAACGTTCTTCATGCACACAGTGCACCAGCGGAGTTAAGTGGCCGTGGCGCTAAGTCCAGAGCGCCGCTTCTCTCCTATGCTGCCCGCATCTACATGTAAGTGAAAACACCAGTAGACAACAAGCCCACTGGTGGGGTCTCCCTCCATCGTATGCCCGGACACGACAATCCTCGGCAGCCTCAGTGATTCGGATACCAGGTCCGGCATGGTTTGCGGTCTCCCTGAAATTTAAATGGTTGTAATGAAAATTTTGGTTAAGCACTTCTGCCTGCTGCTAGGAGTGTGACCCTGCACCGTGGGATACTTCTTGTAATACAAGCGTGCTCCTTGTAGAGCGAGGGTGCTCCGAGTGCAGCATAGGTGCTCCTTATAGAGCGAGGGTGCTCCGTGTGCAGCAAAGGTGCTCCGTGTAGAGCGAGGGTGCTCTGAGTACAGCGAGGGTGCTCCGTGTGCAGCAAGGGTGCTCCATGTAGAGCATGGGTGCTCCATGTAGAGCGAGGGTGTTCCATGTGCAGCGAGGGTGCTCCATGTAGAGCATGAGTGCTCTGTGTGCAGCAAAGGTGCTCCGTGTAGAGTGAGGGTGCTCTGTGTAGAGTGAGGGCGCTCTGTGTGCAGCAAAGGTGCTCCGTGTACAGCAAGGGTGCTCTGTGTGCAACAAGGGTGCTCCATGTAGAGCATGGGTGCTCCGTGTGCAGCAAAGGTGCTCCGTGTAGAGTGAGGGTGCTCTGTGTAGAGTGAGGGTGCTCCGTGTACAGCGAGGGTGCTCCTTGTGCAGCAAGGGTGCTCCATGTATAGCAAGGGTGCTCCGTGTGCAGCAAGGGTGCTCCGTGTAGAGCATGAATGCTGTGTGTATAGGGAGGGTGCTCCATGTGCAGCGAGGGTGCTCTGTGTGCAGCTAGGGTGCTCTGTGTAGAGCATGGGTGCTCCATGTACAGCGAGGATACTCCCTGTGCAGCAAGAGTGCTCCATGTATAGCGAGGGTGCTCCGTGTGCAGCGAGGGTGCTCCGTGTAGAGCATGAATGCTCCATGTACAGCGAGGATGCTCCGTGTGCAGCAAGGGTGCTCCATGTATAGCAAAGATGCTCCGTGTGCAGCGAGGGTGCTCTGTGTAGAGCATGGGTGCTCCGTGTACACCAAGAGTACTCCTTGTGCAGCGAGAGTGCTCCATGTATAGTGAGGGTGCTCCATGTGCAGCGAGGGTGCTCCTTGCGCAGCAAGAGTGCTCCTTGTGCAGCAAGGGTGCTCCGTGTAGAGCATGAATGCTCCATGTACAGCGAGGGTGCTCCGTGTGCAGCGAGGGTGCTCTGTGTAGAGCATGGGTGCTCCATGTACAGCGAGGGTACTCCCTGTGCAGCGAGAGTGCTTCATGTATAGTGAGGCTGCTCCGTGTGCAGCGAGGGTGCTCCTTGTGCAGCAAGGGTGCTCCGTGTAGAGAGTGAATGCTCCATGCACAGCGAGGGTGCTCCGTGTGCAGCGAGGGTGCTCCGTGTATAGCGAGGGTGCTCCGTGTGCAGCGAGGATGCTCCTTGTGCAGCAAGGGTGCTCCGTGTAGAGCGTGAATGCTCCATGCACAGCGAGGGTGCTCCGTGTGCAGCGAGGATGCTCCTTGTGCAGCAAGGGTGCTCCGTGTAGAGCGTGAATGCTCCATGCACAGCGAGGGTGCTCCGTGTGCAGCGAGGGTGCTCCGTGTATAGCGAGGGTGCTCCGTGTGCAGCGAGGATGCTCCTTGTGCAGCAAGGGTGCTCCGTGTAGAGCGTGAATGCTCCATGCACGGCGAGGGTGCTCCGTGTGCAGCGAGGGTGCTCCGTGTAGGACCAGAACTCTCCACGTGAAGCAGGGTGCTCCCCGAACAGGGAGCGTGCTCCGCCTGGAACACGGATGCTGGCGCAGCACAAAGACGCTCCCGGGAGGAGCCCTGTGCTCTGCCCATGTCGGGCCGTGAGCTGCCACGGAGGCTTCCGCGTAAATCCCTCGATCTGGGACCCGACCACTTGTGTCCGTGTTTGCGTCTGCTGGCGCCACGCTAACAAACCAGCACAGACGGGGCGGCTTACACACCGAAATTGACTTCCTCACGGCTCCGGGGCCAGAAGACTGAGACCCAGCTGTTGGGGGCACCGCTTCCCCCCGGGGGGTCCTCCCGGGGGCGGGGGGGGGGCTGACGGAGGACCTGTCCCGGGCTCCCCTCCCTCCTGGGCTTCTGGCCATCCTCGGCGTCACGTGGCAGGTGGATGCACCATTCCTGTCCCTGCCTTCGTGGACGCAGGGCATCTCCCTGTGTGCGTGTCAGACTCTGTGTCCGACTTCCTTTTCCCATAAGGACACAGCGGGACGGGACTCGGGCCCACCCCACTGGCCTCATCTGAACCGAACCACCTGTGGCCTCCTATTTCCAAAGGAGGTCACATCACAGGCCTGGGGGCTGGAGGCCCGGACTTCTGACAGGCCCACGTAAGAGGCTCAACTCAACCTGGGCAGGAAGTGGCCCCAAGACGCCGGGAGCCGGGAAGGAACAGGGAAGCGGGCGAGGGAATTCTGCTCCGGCGATCCCCGGAAGGGGCTGAAGGGCCTCGCCCGGGAAGACTCGCCTGTCTACACTCAAGGTCTGAGCCCTAGGATCCTGCAGGACTCGGTTTGCCAGCTGGCTCACAGGGCAGGCCCCCGTTGCAACAGCGCCCGGCTGGGGCAGCAGATCCAAAGGGAACACAACCGGCCCACAACCCCGCGTCAGATGCTCCGAGCCCGGCCACCAAGTGGTCCAGACTCCAAAGGGACGACACCCCCACCTCGACACCACTTGCTGTTTATGACCTTCTGGCGGGAAGGTGGCCAGACCCGGGGAGGAAGGGGGTCCTTCCTTCACGAGCTGCCCCTTCTCGCCATCTTTATCCCACCTGCCCCCCGGATCCGGCCCCATCCCGATTCCCTCTGTGCCGGCGTGGGTTTGCCGGGCGCGTGGGCGTCCCCCCGCGTGCAGCCCAGGGCTCCAAGCGAGTTGCTGCCTGACAGCTCCTGACGCATTCGGCGGGGAAGGCCGGGACTCCTCCCCAGACACGGAGGAGAAGAGGGGCAGAGGACACACGGCTGTCCCTTACTGCGGGCCCGTCACCTGGGAAGCGCTCCGGGTATTCCGGAACAGCGCCCACACGGCCCTCGGGAGGGAAACCCGGGTCCCCGGCGGGACCGACCAGCCTTCAGAACGTGGGACCCCGCGCCCCGGCCCACGCACGCAGCCCCCGGGCCCGGCCAGGGCGACTCACCCATCCAGAGCCAGGAGGCTATTCACGCATCAGCAATTCACTGTCAAACGGCAAAGAGTTTGCCAAAGAATAATAGATACTTTACATTTTATGCATAACTAGTTCTGAGACCAGGGCTATAAAAGTTTTCTATTAACATGGAAGCACCAAGACAAGTTTTTTTTTTTAACTTGATAAATATACATAGCCCCTTCACAATGGGGCCCTTGTGTTGCTAATGGGGACCCTTAATGGAGAGTTATATTTCCAGGATTATATCTTTATTCAGTTGCAAATGATTTTTGGGGGGAGTTTTAATACTCTGTTCCCGTCTATGAATAATAGTATCATTTGAATGCGGTGGACACCTGGCACAGCGAGGGACAGTGGGGGCTCTGCGCTGACCTGGCAGCGCTGGCTGCCAGCTCCGCATTTTCCCAGCGTTTCCTATCCGCCCCATTCAGCATCTGATTTCATTCTCCCTCAGCAAAATGCTAGACACTTGTAACTTTATTCTCCCTCTGCAAAAACTTGCTCTCTTGTGAGGGAAAAATCCTGGAAAAAAAAATTGTCTCTTATCAATCTCGTCTTATATGGAGTCCAGTAATTTGAAGGCTGGCTAAAGTTTCAGGAAAAACCTTCCAATTAAATACTGTAAAAAGATAAAATAACAGTGGCCTTGCGGCCGCCCACCAGCTTTACTGAAGCGCTCTTTTGTTGATTTATTGTACATTAGCCACTGAGCCGTGCAAAGAACATTACGTTTCAGAAAGAGCTATTCGTATGCGGCCTGCATCCACTCCAAAAACAATCAGGCCTGTATTGCGTTTTGCAAATTTATACCAGGATGTTGGTTTTAGAGTGCTTCCCTGAAAAGTTTTTCAAGTAAGTGTCTGCTTTCATGGGTAGGAGTGAGGGAGACACACAAACAAGCCTTTGTTTCAAAACTCACAGATGTGTGGCCGGGCCGGGCTTTGTTTTCTGTCTAAGAAGTATGCTCAGATTTTTGTTTTCAGCACAACACAGGATTGTACCAAAAAAAAAAAAAATCAGCTTGAGGATGAATGTCTTGTATAATCTTAGGCTTTCCCCGACTTTCCCAGGGCTAAGTTTTCTGCTCCAAACTTTGGGTGTTGTGTAGATTTGGGGATCTTGTTTGTTTGTTTGTTTTGTTCTTCAAACGCAGACACACACGGAAGAGGGATTCTGTCTACTTCAGCTTCTAATGGCTTCAGGAAACTTCATTTCAAAGCTATTTGGGGGTTTGCAAGCTCAGTAAACATACTCGTGTCTGCGTCACGGTCTGCCTCTCACGGTCCCTGCGCGTCTGCGTCGTTCCAGATCATCCGGAAGCACCAGGCGTGGTGTCACGGAGCACAGGGGACAACACCGGGCCGGACGCGAAGGAAGCTGAGTGACAAAATATTTATACTCCAAGCGCGGCATCTTCAGGGACACAGGAGCAGTTCTCCCTCCCAAACAGCACACGAGATGTTTTCATCCACAGGGTCATACGTGCCGCTGCAAAATACTTGAGCATAAGTGGGGGTCGGGACCAGCGGCTGAACAGGACTCACAAGGAGTGAGGTGGCACGGCCGGCCTGGCGTCCGAGCTCGTGCAAAGGCCCCCGAGCCTCGTGCTGCTGCGGTTACACCGGCCACGGGACCGCCAGACACGCAGGGCTCAGGCCTGGGTGCAAGTGCGTGTGTGCGGGCCCCCCCCCCCGCCCCCACCAGCCAGGTCGGGGCAGCAGGACGGGCTGTGCAAGGGAGGAGGGCCGGCAGGTGCACAGGCTGAGGGCGAGGGAGGCCCGCTCGGTTCCTCGTACCCTCGCCTCTCCCCTTGCGGCGGCGTCCCACCAAACCTGTGGGCCGGTCCTCACGTGGTGTCACTGCAGATGGGGGCACCGGCGAGGGTGCAGGAGACGGGGCGGGTGGACCGAGCCTCCCCGAGTTCCCGCTGAGTAAGGGCGGCTACAGCTCGGCTCAGTTATAACTGGTCGAGCACCTAGCACGGCTTTCTCATACTGTTTTAGCTCATTTCTTATTCCATTTAACCGTGGCTCAGTCCTCCCCTCACAGCCCCGCCAGGCCAACACGCGAGTCCGATGTTAGAGACGAGGAAGTGAACACCAGGGCCAGCAGCCGCAGCGCAGCAGGGCCGGGTTTCGAACTCAGGTCTCTGCAGGTGCAAACCCACGCGGCCCGGGGCCTGCTCCCTCCGAGCCCCCAAGCCCAGAGTAGGAGGGGGCCTCTCCTCCCTCAGACTAAGAACGTGAGAGTGGAAGCTGTTGTGGGTTCTCTTCCTTTTCTCCTTCTTTCCCCCGGAAAGTGATTGACTCAGCTTCTCGCTCTCCCTGGGACCGGCTAATTTTGGCATTCAGTCAGTCTGTGCCTTTGCTTTCATTGTTTAAAGACCATGACTAAGTCGGGCTGTGCCAAATTGCACTACAGTGTGAAAATTTACTGCCGCTTTGTTATTCCAAAACTTCATCTTCATCAACTAACATAAATGTCCTGTTCACTTGGGATGCTCAAAGACATTATTAACCGCCTTTGAGATGCTAAGTGGGACATAACCTTAAATCCAGAAGGTTAGTCTTCTGGTTATGGGGTTAGTCTCTCAGGAGCAGACAGAACCAGGCAGGACAAGGAGCCAACGATCAGGCAGGCGTGAGACAGTCCAGTTACGTGTATGCGGCGCGGACACATCGTGTGCCTCCCGGTCCGACCCAGCATGAGTCTCCTGAGCTAACAGAGCCGACAAATACGGGGTTGTTTCCAAGGAATGTATTTCTCAGTGTCTAAGACGTGGTACTATTCAGTCTTCGCTGAAAACAATATAGGGGGGTTTTTTTTGCACAGTTAAAGGAAATCTTCCAAATTACAGAACCTGCTCAGGATCCCTCCTTCCCAAGAATCCCGAGGAGAGGGTACACCCTCCGTATCGCCACCCGAACGAACCACCGGAACATGCACGTGGGTGGGCAGGTTCTCTCCAGAGGGGACCGGTCCCCGTGTGTTGAGCTCACCTGCCCTTCAAATCCTATTACGTGTGGCTAAAACACCTGCCCTCTCGATCTCTAATTTCTGACCGTTCGGGGCCTGACACACACGGAGCTTCATAATCATTCAAGGTCTTCATTGTCTCAAATCCGAGACTCGAGACTGGCTCTTAGGAAACCAAAACCCTCTACTTTTTCGATATGCTAGTTACAAACCCCACATCTCACATCTCAAAGCCCTGACCCCATCTCTCACATCCTCTAAGGATCAAAAGAGCACAGATCAGCCCCAGATGATAGGGACTGTGCAGAATGCGAATCTGGCCCTGCCTTCGGGTTTGCACTCAGAATTCCAGGACTCTTCTTGGGGATTGCGCACTAGACGTTCAGTTCTGAGTTAATTTATACGATTTCTAACACAGAAGCAAGGGGTTTCTTATCAGCTGAAAGTCAATTTTCCAGCCACAAGCCTTGTAATGAAAACTTTTCCTGAGTGCGGGACAAGAGCGAGGATATAAATCTGAAAGTGCAGAGATCCAGAATTACTGGTTTATTTGTCCTTTTCGAGGAAGAAACCAGGGGCCTCTCTCAGAACCATCTCTTATCATCTTTAACGACACACGTCCTCAAAGCCAAGAGGTCACACAGGACACACTCTGGCCCGGAAGCCCCGGTCACACTCGGCCAGGTGACCGAGCTGGGGTTGTGACGACAGTCACGCCTTCCTCCATCCGGGGCCCGGGCCCGGGGTCTCTGCCCGCTAGGGGCCTGGCTGGACCCGAGGCCCTCGCCACGCCAGGTGCCCTCGGCACTCAAGCCCCCGTGCCTAGCTGCTCACGGTGTCCACGGGACTCAGTCAGCCCCACCCCCTCGGGGCCGTTCCGGTCCCGTGTCACACCCCCCCCACCAGCCCGAGGTAACAATCAGCCCATCTGGCCAGCTAATCCATGAGGCTGGATGAGGCCGAAGAGAGCCGGCCAGAGCCCCAGGTGCCATGTGGGCTTGTGCCCCGTGCCCCCAGACTAGGGTTTCAGCCACAGGCCGTGTAACCACCTTCAGCGGCTGTCGTCACCGGGCCACCCTCGCCACCTCTCCTTGGATCTATCAGCACATCCGCCAGCACGCTGAGTGGTCCAGCGAGCCCTTCCCAACAGGCAGCCCGAGAAAGCTCAGGGACAAGGAACCAGGGGACACAGCAGACACGGTGCGGAAGCATCACAAGCAGCCCAGTCAGCCCCGGGTGGCTCCCAGTGTGCGCGTCGGGACTCCTGGGTTCCGGTTCTCAGGAACCCGCCAGGAGTCTGAGTCCCGGAAGCCACCTGAGGGCCACCGGGGGATAGAGCACCAGGCAGACAGCTCTCAAAGATGTGCCTCACCCTTAAACAGAAAATCACGTTTGGCCTCCTTATGTAGGACACGGGCAGAATTCCTGTATGAAAGGCCTTTTGACGCATTACTGAGAGCACAGAGAGGATATCTGTCGCACCCCGGGCTCCAGGCACACAGCTAACGACAAGGAAATGCAAACACACGTGCGTGCACACCCCAGCAACACTTCAGGGGCCTTTCCTGAAGACACAGGCGACGTCACTGCCCAGGGGGCCCCAGGGCCACGCACCAGCGTCCCGTACGTGGCGCTGACCACGCCAACCTCCCGCCTGGTTCACAGGGGGTTCCCCCGAACTGTTCCTCTGGGGGGCTGTACGGGGAGTGCCGCTGGTCACCGAGGGCCAGTAACAGAGAGATTCCGGGACACCACCGGGCTCCCTCACGCTCTGCGGTGACAGACGGCCGTCAGGCGCCTGGTACAACGATACCACTTCTCAAAACGGAAAGCGTCGTGTGTGGCTGTCGATATCTTACGTTGAATTATTGGCCTCTGTCCTGACACCTGTATTTTAGCCAACTAGAGTCCTAGGAAATTATTTTTATTCAGGTGACATCTATGATAAAGAGCCCATCAATAAATATTTTCCGTCTGAGAAATGTGCTCAATCCGCTCACTGGAACAAGAAAGTCACGCTTTGTGCAGCCTGCCTGGGAGTCTTACCAAAGACAGAGCTTCGTGGAAAACGCAGAGCAAATCTGTCAGTTATGTTCTCCAGACCCGCGGCCACTGGCCCCCCCGTCTGCTGAGGACCGGCCAAAAGGAAATGGTGTTTGGGCCAACACTCTAAACACGGGACTCGCATCTAGCATCCAGGGTGTGAGGATCTGGGGGGCATGGGGCGCGCCTTAGCGTGCTTCCTTGGGGGGGGGCACCCCTCCTCCAGGCACTGTGGACGGCTTCAAGATCCCCACCGTGCTCCTGAGAGAGACGGGCAGTTCTGGTCCGCTGTTGAGAAGCGCTAAGTCCCCACAGGGAAATCACAAGGCCGGCCCACATCCTCAGAGGCATCAGCAGGTAGCACCCATGGACTGTGGCCAAATGGCACGTTCCCAGCACCCATTTCATCAAAACCAAAATAATATAGAATCAAAGCCCTCCAGGGCATTGTGGGGGCTCTCACTGGCAGAAGCCTGGAGATTCACATAGGGAGGTGGCCCTGTCGAGCTTATGCTTTATAAATCCGTCTGCAAAACCGAAAGACCCCTTCTCAACGTGGACCTGTGGTTTCCCGGACTAGGCGCCCCAGCCTCCCCAACACAGGTTTCCCAAGGGGCCTCCAAGGGTCTGGGGCGTGACTCATCGGAACCGCACATGGACGTGTGGTGGGCCTCGGGACCCCCACCCGCGTCCGGTCCACTCCCCTCCGGTGCCACCGTCCCCACGAACGGCAACTCCGGCCTCCGGGCTGCCCAGACCCAAGCCTCAGCTGTTCCTTTTCCCTCACGCCCCACGTCCCACCTCGTGGCATCTTCTTCAAAACGCGTCTGGACGATCACTACCCCTCACCACCCCCTCCAGGACCACCTGGTCATAGCCAGCATCCCCTGTCCTGAGATACTGCAAACACTGACGAACCTCACTGCACGTCGCGTCTGAAACCAAAGGTCTCGGTGATCACGGGGCCTCACCGTCCCTTAGCCTGGTTCTCCGGCAACCCTGCCTCCCGTGGCCTCTCTGGACTCACTTCCACTTGTGTGCCCTCGGCCCCTCCCCTCTGCCCCCCTGGCTCCCCAAGACTCCCCGATCATGCTCCCCCTCCGGGTCTCCGCACCCGCACGTCCACATCTGGTCCTCCACACCTGCTCCTGCACGCCTGCACCTCCACACCTGCCCCTGCTCCGCACCTGCTCACAGCTGTGCTCACGGCCCTGCTGCCTGGAACAGCACAGAGGGCCGACCGCTCATCTAACCTGACGTGCACATGCAAACCCACCACCGGCTCCCTAAGCTGGCTTTCTGTGTCTGCACCACTACATCATTGGTTCCCTGGGCTCATCACCTGCTGTCTGTCTTCCCGGCTAGAAGGTCCAAGAAGACAGGGACAGGTTTTGTTCACTGCTAGAGCCTCAACACTTACAGCAGCACCTGCACATACGAGGAGTTCGGTAAGCATCTGTCGGATGGGTGGATGTGTGCAGGGGTGAGCGGAAGGCAAGGAAGAAGGAGGGAAAAGAGGAAAGAGGGAGGGGAAGACGATAAGTGTGTTTCCATGTTACCATCTCAGAGCCAGCAAGGGGACGTTGCCAGGACAGGGAGCCGGCAGAAAGTTCCGGGAGGCCTTGTGGCAGATTATACTGATAACACTTCTAGGCCCTAATGTGAGGCAGGGTGCGAGCTCGCACGGGGATGGAGAGGGGGGCCAGGTTAGGCGGAAGCAGCTCAGGGTGGGGTCCCCTGTCAGACACAGCCCCGAGGTAGCCTCTCCCACAGACCCATCCGGGCACCAGGGTACAAGCTCCAGGCAGGAGGACACAGGACAAAGAAGACCTTCGCACCTCCAGCCACCGGTTTAGAGGCAGCCTTCACCATCCGCTCTTCCCACCTGCACCTTTGTCCTCGGGGTGAAGGTTCGTACCCTCATCCTACAGGTGCTGGGACCGTCGGGACCCGCAGCACGACCTTGCCGTTCACCTCGGAGCTTCAATGAAAGGTTCGGACCTCTTCCTATGCAGCTCGCTGTCAGAAAATCCTGCATTAACGAAGAAGCCGGGGCGACCAGAAGCGGCCCCACTTGGCTCACGGTGACCTCTCTGATCCCAGGGCCCAGGTAGCGGAAGGCTCCGCACGCGATCTGAACGGGAAACCGTAGAACCGTTTCCAGAAACCCGTGTTGATCTACTGAAAATGTATCTTTCTTGTTACAGCCCCAAAACATCCAGAGAGTGGTTTGGTTTACTTCCTAGGATGGCTTCCAGGAAATAGCCACTCTCGCGGTGTCTATTTTATTGTTGATTACTTCTTGGTTGGGCGGTTTCAGATTTACAGGAATGGACGCTATTATTTGCCTATAACTCTCTGGGGTCTGTTTTCGGGCAAAGAGAAAAGGGGTCTTCACAAGAGGGAGAAACAGCTCGGACACCACCCTCTGCACACCCCGGTGTGCTCTGGGGGTGTAGAAGAACAAGCCCGTCCACAGAGGTGCTCCAGGACACAGCATTTCCGGATTTCTCACGCCCATTTACAGCGACAGCTAGCGATCTTCCAAGCGTGCATCCGTCATGGCCGGTGACTCCACTTTCATTGCTGACTCTAGAGAAAGCCTCGCACGTACGAGGAAGCCATGTGAAGAACGGTCAGTGCAGAACCGTCACAAAGAAAGAAAAACCAGAAATGACCCAAGTGCCCATTGGCAGGGGAACCCTCACTCCCGTGTCAACCTGAAGACGGACCGCCACACAGCTGCTGAAATGAGCGATGTGGGGGACAGGCAGGGAGAGCCCGCGGAGGGAGTGACGCCTCCTGCAGACCTAGTGGGTGAGTGAAGCACCCCCACACACACACACACAGCACCAGGACCTCCACAGCCTGGCGGGGGGTGGGGGACGGGACAGGGGAAGCTCCTTTCAGCAAAGCGTCATTCACTTCAGGCAACACGACATTTGCTCTATTTTTAACTTTATGAAAAGCGGTGTTCCACAACCACGGGCTACCTGGCTGGTACAAGCCAAGCTGCAAACATGTGGGTTTTGCTGGAGTTTGTTTAACGGGTGCCCCTCCCATGCTCACCTGGACACACCTGGAGGCTTCCGAACAATGACAGATGCCAGGGAGGTGAGACCACCTTCCGTGGTTTCACTGGTGATTTTTCACCTAATCGCTTTTGAGTGCTAATAATTCTCCAAATACCCTGTAAACCAACCCGGACTCTCGACTATTACACCCTGCCAGCGCGGTTGTGGGGACAGAAGGTCAAGTGCATACAGGTGGCTTGCGGATGACGAAGGCGGTCACTCTGCCAGAAGGAGGCGGGTGGAGGGCGGCTGCCCCACGCGGGGACCTCACCTTGCTCCCTCCAGATCCCTCCTGGCCCCGTGACTTTGCGCCACACTGGCCTGTGGAAGTCTGTGTTTGACACGAGGCCACATCTTCGATGATTCCTGCCCCTAGGGAACAGACTGTGTTGAGAAGGGCGCTGTGCTCGGCGCATCATCAACATGCTTGACCCGTTGTCGCCGGTTACAAACCACAGCGTGAGGAGTCAGCCGTGGGAAGTGAGTCTGCTTTCTCACTGGTAAGATCTTGGCACCGGAAGAGGGCTCCATCAGGGTAACGTAACACAATCACAGTTTCCCTAAAGATCACCAGGAAAACAAGCTTTTTTCTTTGTAGCTTAGAGTCCGTAAGTTTCCCTACAGAAAAGCACAAAGTGCCCACAAGACTCCAGTGGCCACGTAGACCACTGTGTCTCGTGTGTGACCCACTAGCTCGTTACGCAGCCCCGGGAAGGACGGCTGCAGCTGACACGGTGGACGTGTGGCTCGTGGACATTGTCCCTGGAGCCTCGAAGCAGGTCCCGTGGTGGCCAAGGTCAATGACTCCCTGGCTCTGCCGCCCCCACTGTGGCGCCTTCCCTGGGTCCCACAAGCGCACTTGTGGTCCCGCTTTATACACCTTCTTGAAGTTGTCCGTGCCGGCGAGAAGCCCGCGGGAGGCCTCCGGGTGCGGCTTTCTTTGACAACCATACAAGGGCAGGGCCGAGCCAGGCCAGGGAACCGCTCACGTCAGCCAGCCAGCAGGGGTAGCAGGCACATCGGGCCCCAAATCCCAGGAAGCGGTGTGAGCATGACCTGCATAGACCCCCCTCAGAAAGGCCTGAGATGTTGCTTTTTTAAGTTTATTGATTCATTTTGAGAAAGAGAGAGACCACTGGAGGGGGAGGGGCGGAGGGAGAGCGAGAATCCCAGGCAGGCCCCGCGCCGTCCGCACAGAGCCCGACGTGGGGCTCCAACTCACAAACCACAAGATCAC
The DNA here is from genome assembly GCF_018350175.1 of Felis catus. Taxonomy (NCBI): domain Eukaryota; kingdom Metazoa; phylum Chordata; class Mammalia; order Carnivora; family Felidae; genus Felis; species Felis catus. Next base: position 93,188,004 of record NC_058379.1, read on the forward strand.
AATGTGAGCCAAAACCAAGAGACAGACGCTTAAACGACGGAGCCGTCGATGTACCGCAAGATCTGAGATGCTGGAGCTGAGGAAGAGGCGCCCTGACACCCCGGTCTCCGCCCGGGGCCTCAGAACCGGGCACCTGCACAGGCTCTGGGCGAAGGGAGTCACACGGCACGCTGTCCCAGAGGGGGCACACGCTGACACATGTGGACACCAGATACCAGACGCGGTGTTCCGCGAAGCGGACGGCTTCGTCTCCGGCCGACACCCCCACTTTGAGGGCTGTTCCTCCTCCTGATGGTCCCGCCCCCTCCCAGACTCTCCCATCACACCGCGGCCTGAATCCTAAGGGCGGGGGTCGAACTGCGCTCCTCAGAGCCGCAGCCCCTGGGAGAACGTGCTTAGGATCACCCCACTCCCCCGAAAGCCGATCCACTGTTGCCTGGCTTACGTGCTGGGGCCCTGCATGAAGTGTTATTTGAATAAGGCCTTTTATTTCCTTAATCACTCCCCACCGTGACCCCAAAACGTAAGACAAGCATACTGAACGCGAGGGACCAGCTCCTCACCAGTGAGATGGGCCGCCTGTGCCTTTCACAGGACGCAGACCGGGGTGCCGTCCGAGCGCCTGTCAAGCCCCAGCCCCTGCATCCGCTGCGGGCCGGGCCCTCCACCCGCATGGACACCCAGGGACAGGAGAGGACCAAACCAGCCAGCATGGTCCTTGAAGAGCTTCCCCTACTGTCCCCAGCTGGGCCGTTGTCTCCACAGACGGTCCCCATCACACCGTGGGGCTCTGCTCCCTCAGCGTCCAGCCAGCGGCCCGCTGGCCCTGCCGGGCGATCCCAGGCCTTGCGCTAAGCGTGGCTGGTGGAGCCCGCTTCTCCCAGCTGCACAGCGGGCCCAGTTAGGTCCCACCCCCATCAGAGGGGCTCTGTGTCCCCCCCAAACTGGGGCCGTGTGACCCCCACGGTAACAGTGGGTGCAGAGGTGATCCCGTGACTCCAAGGGGCCTTCGGCATGACCGAATCTCATCTCTCTCCCTCGCGTCCGGCAAACCCGCCGATCCCATCGTCCAAACGCACTCAGGCACAGGAGGCTGGCCATCTCCTCGCTGGCCTCCCGTCCACAGCCTGTTTCCAGTGGAACAACCACACTGGCTCCTCTAACCCATCAACCAGGACATGGCCCCAGATGGCCACGTCTCCTCGTCCCTCGGGGAAGAGCAAACATCCTTTCCGGTCCCCACATGGTCCCGCCCTCCGTGACAGCAGCCTGTCACTGCTCGACACCAGCTGCCAGGCTCTGAGCCGATAACCTGACCTCTGGGGGTCTCACTTCTCACCTTTAAAGTGGGAGGAGCAGGTCCTGTCTCCCCCGGGGCGTTTGTCAAGGCAAAGTCACGGAACGTGGCATCGAAATGTGAATCCTTCACTCTGATGCGGCCCCCCTCGACGACAGCTATCAGCTCCCACGCGCTGGCTGGCCCCGTCAACAACACAAAGCTCACTCACTCAGACTCCGTGGCACACGCTCACGTACGAGCTACATCGGGTGCCGACCCAGCGTGTGCGAGTTGCCTACGGAAACAACATGGGTTGGAAGGAAAAGTCAGCGTGACGTTTCCACTGTTCCTGGGAATTTCCATCCAGGGAAATGCGTTCTCAATGACTGCCGTTCGTCGAGTGCTGGCAATATCCCTCCTACACCCCTGCTCCAAATGCTGTGTGAGGGCTTATAGACAAAGAAAAGCCTTTATCCACAAAGGGGCGCTTGGGGGCTCAGTCGGTTACGTGTCTGACTCTTGATTTCGGCTCAGGTGGTGATCTCATGGTTTGTGAGATCAAGCCCCATGTCGGGCAGCATGCTCAGCCTGGACCCTGCATGGGATTCTCTCTCTCTGCCCGCCCCCCCCCCCCACTCTCTGTCTCTACCAAAATGAATAAATAAACTTTAAAAAAAGGAAAAGAAAGAAACCGTGGCTCCCCAAGGTCGGGTCGGTCCTGGACCGCAGACCCGGGGCCCTTCTGAACACCTGCGTGGGAGCCACCCTCAACCAGGGTGCAGAGCAAGGCCCGCCACCCACAGACCCGACCGGCTCACACCCACCGAACCTCCAGGCCCTGTCTTTCCAGCCTCCAGGCTGGGCTCAGCAGCAGTCGGGGAACAGGAGCCCCTTCCGACCTCCCACTCTGCATGCGCCCACGCATAAAAGGCTTTTGAAGACAAACTCACGCGGAAGCAAAGCCTGCATCTCTAGGGACAGGGGGGTCGCCCGCTTCCACAGAGCACTTCCTCAGGGTCCCGTCTGTGTACCGCCAAGCCGACGGGGAGAGTGCATTATACCTCCTCGCCGGCAGTAACACGGGCTGCACGGAGAGCGCCTACCCCCGGACTGTGTGACCCGAGGACAGGGCGCCGGTGGGCTCCGCGTCGCCACGTGACCGGGATCTGGAGGGCGCGATGAGGCGAAGGTGGCAGCTGGGGGCGGGCCCCGAAGCTGTCCAAGCCGCATCACGGAGGAGCTCGTGCAGGGTGGGGGAGAAGCGGCGCCCCGTCTCACGGCGCCGTGCGTCCTGCTCAGTTTCTGCAACTCGCCGCACGTGTAAATCACACACACGTCCACCGCTGTAAACTTACGTGACTCGATCTTCCGCACCGGCTCACTCACCCCCGCCCCCGACACCTGTGCAGCCGGAGGACGCGGCAGGGGCCCGCAGGGCGCTGGGACTCCTCTGTTCCGACGCTCCCGCCGCCGCTGCGGGTCTGGCCTCAGGGGTCCCTCTGCCCTGCGCTCTGTCTGCGACCCTCCCCACCTTCACGACTTTCGGAGCCGGGAGCATACGAAAGGCGGTGCGGTCAGGACACGCGCTGCCGGTGACAGCACAGAAACTACCAGAAACGAAGGCACGCATCCGCCAGGGACCGGGCTGGATGGGCTGCATCCCGCCAGCACGTCAGACGAGGGGCTCAGCCCAGGGCGGAGGCCCACGGGGGCCCCGCGAGACGCTGCTCACACGGTAACCGTCCCGAAGGCCCAGACCTAACATTTCCAGAGGCAGCGACGCGAACGGGGACACCCCGCGGCCCCAAAAGAGCGGCCTCGCTTCCCGTTCTCCGAACCCCGGAGGGTGAGTGGCGTTGGCACGCAGATGGGAGCAGGCTCTACTTCCCCGACGCAGTGGACCCGGGTCTCCCCTCAGGGTGTTCCGGGTGCGTCCCCGGAGCCGGGGAGGCCCGGGTGCCCCGCGCGGCCTGCCGGCGGAGCCCACGAGAGGCCGCTCCTCCCGCAAGCCGGCTGCCCCTGACCGAGGACACCGAGCGGGTAGGCCCGGGGGGGAGAAGGCGGGCGCCTTCGCGGGCGCGAACCCGGACACTGGAGCCTCCCCAGGACGGCGGCTCCGGAGGAGGGCGCGATCCTGCCTGGGAGGCCGCCCGAACGTCCCCCGGTTCCAGCACCAGGACGGCGGATCCGACGCCGTGCGCCCTCCAGCCCCGGCCTGGGGGGCGGCCCCGAAGGCGGCGAGGGTCGGGGACTCCGGCTCCGGCACACACGGCCCCGGAAGGAGAGCTGCCCTCCCACTGGGATCCGGTAGGGGAAAGTCCCGGAAGTCAACGTGGCACCGTCCGTTGTACGGGAACTAGAGCCCGCGGGCTCGGCAAAAACGACCTGTGTGCCGCACGGCGCCACGCCTGATGCTCAGGGGTCACACACACACACCTCCAGAAGCGAGGCCCGGCGGCGCCGGAAGCGAGGCCCAACATCACCAGAAGAGACGCCAGGCGCCACCGGAAGCGAGGCCGCGGCCACAGGAAGCGAGGCCCAGAATCCCCAGAAGCGAGGCCCGCGATCCCCGGAAGGGAGGCCCGGCGCCACCGCCCTCCATGAGCGCAAGAAACAAGGTAAAGGAAGCAGCTCATGCTGGTGACCTTCTCCTGAAGCAGGGGCTACGGCTGACACGTGATCCCTGGGCAGGGGCCGGGGGCTTCCCACCGGGACCCTCAACCAACGCTCCCGTCCGAGTGAAAAGAAACTTCTGAAAACAGGACTTCTAAAGACTTCTGTACAAGAAGGGAACTTGCCTGTGGTCCGGACTCTTTGGGGTCACTTAGCTGTATTTAACCTGAATTAAAGCCTGGGCTTTCCTGCCTGGGACACATGAGTCTCTTGGGAGTTTGAGTAGCTTGAACCGTACGAGTACAAATGCCTGCCTTTAGATGAGTCATCTCTGGAGAGAGTGGCAACCCCGAGCTGCTGGAAAGGGTCCCGGACTGTGGTCGCCCTGCAGGGCACTCCCAGACCCCGGGCTCCGTCCACACCATCACATTCACAGTCCCGCTTCAAAGCCCCGGGACGAGCGCCCTGCACTACGGGCCCACCTGGTCAACGATGTCCCGGAAAGCAGGCGACGGCGGACCCAGCCAGCTGCGCACCGTGGCGGGCATCGTGAATACTGGCCTCTCCCGGAGGCTGATTATGAGCACATTACCCCTGATGTCCATCCCTGCACCTGTAAAATGGGGCAACAGAACCGACCCGACAGTGTTGTTGGAAGAATGAAAGGAGACAAGAAGCGTGAATCACTTGGTTCCATGCACCTGCCGCTGAATTCTTTCATCTTCACTGTAAACTCAGGAGGATTTTGAAGCTACCGCTCACGGACACATCTTCAGGACGAGTCAGGAGGGGCAAGCACGTGCGGGGTAACCACCGTGAGGGGCACATCCTCGGGGATGCAGGGAAAAGGACCGTGGCCTCTCACACAGACGAGAAACACACGACAAGCATCAGTTCGCTCCGGGGCGTTTTTTCCCAAATGGTAGACCGTCGAGATTCAGGGTGAAGTATGGGGAGTGAGAAGGAGAGACGAGCGGTGCATTCAATGAATGGGACAAAGGAAGAGGAACAGGGCTCCTCCTAGAAGCCAGGCCCACAATCACCGGAAGCGAGGCCCCGCACCACCGGAAGGAGCAAAAACGCTCCAGGTGCCAAGTGCCAGTGGGGGCTCAGCGGGCGCCCCGACCTCGCGGTGAGCCGCAGACTCGGGACCAAACCACAGAGAGAAGCCGCGGTGCCTCCGTGTTCCGTTGTCCCCACTCACTCTGCATCCAGCAGCCAATGTAGCCAACACCACCAGTGTCCCGTGCAGCCTCACACGAGCCCCAGGCTCCCCACCGCTTAGCTCAAGAGAGACCGTATCCACATTTGCACACACCAGGGAGGGAAGAGACAGCAGGGCCGCAGTGACGGTCAGATGGCAGACCTCTCTGGCTCTGCCGCCCAATCTCCACTATGCTTGGTTCCAGAAACCCCTCGTGAGAGCCTTGGGTGCCTATGCTGTGCCCAGATGGGCCATTCTCAGCCAGGGCAGTGCCATCAGGCCCCTCGGTGCTGGCTGGTAGGCAGGGCGGCTTGGACAGGAGACCACAGGACAAAATTCAGGTTCTTGGACAAAACTTGGGTGTCCGGAGTCCTGATTCTCTCACGCAAGCTGACACCCAGCAGATGGACCCGCCCCCCAGCCTGATCTCCATCTAAATCCTCAGACAAGCCCCTCAGATGTCCAGATGGCCTCCAGCCAAATTTAGGTATGCTGGGGGAGGAGGAGGGGCAAGAGGGGCCGAAAAGCCAGAAAGAAAAGAAAATGGGATGTTAGTTTAGTATTTTGTTGCTGCCTGAGTTCTCATGATCGTTCACTAAAAATATTGTAATCAGAGAGGGTGGGTTCAAAATAACGTTGCAAGTGCCACCAAGGTCTGAGATGTCAGATGTAGCATACATTTTTCAGTTACACAGATCGGATGCCACGGGGAAAGCTCAAATCCACTCTCAGAAACCATCCACCACCTCCCTAGGATCTAATAACGCTCTGTGCCCAAAATGGCCTTTGTTCCCACCGAAGAAATTAAAGTCCGTTCACTTATGTCTGGGCCTGCGCTACGGAGATGTCTATGCGTGTCCAAAGTGAACACACACAGGCCTCGAATGAGACACCCACATACTGCCCCGAGTCACTGCATCACAGCCCCTCCGTCCCCATCCTTCCTGAAGGCATACGTTCCACAGATGGACACACTCACCTCCGTTCCCTCCCGTAGACTGCGGCTGGAGACCCTCAGAGAAGCCATTGGTCCCACGTCCCTCTTCCGCAAACCACACATCTCAGAACCGAAAGACGTCTGTTTAAACACAGACCCTGTCCCGAGTGCAGGCCCCCCGCCTCATCTACACAGTCAGCAGGGCTCCGGAAACGCCACTGCCCGCCACCCAGAGATCCGCTCGGAAGCCCCATCCGCCCCTCTCAACTAACCACAGGACAGCAGAATCAAAGAATTGTATCATATTCCGAAGACTCAGCCCAGATGGGTCAGGACGCGGCAGTATTTTCTCCGAGTTATCATAACCGCTCCTGGGAGGTCCAGCCCGCCTCTGTGGCGCGTCGATAATCAGCAGAAAGCCTCGCAGCATCTTTTTAAACTCTTTTTGCCGAAGTTGCCGAGCACCACGTTCGAGATGGAGCTGAGGGCCGGTAGCCACTTACTGCCGATGACCTGTCCCCTCGCTGGAAGCCCTGCCTGGTGCTGAGGGGGGCGAGCCGGTGCCTGAGACGGGGCAGGGGTCACGTGGTGAGAACCGAGGGACTTGAACTGCCGCGCTCCCCTCAAGAAGCTCACTCTTGTTCCAGGGCTGCTGCGATAGCTGGCCCCAAACCGTGGGCTCCGTGGCAGCAGGGGGTCCACGTCCCAGCTCTGCCACGGCCTAACCCCACATTGCCCACCCCTCTGTGCCCAGTGTCTTCACGTGTAACGTGTGAATTATGTGAAAGCTAAAACCGACGTGCTGGTAGATTGCTCCGATAGTGCATGTCTAACATAGCATGAATTTAGTACATACTGACTGTCCTTCCTTTCTCTTTGGTTTTTGTTCAATCATAACAGCTATGCCACTTGACATCAGCAACACCAAATGTCCCCGGCTGAGCCTGCCTCTAAAGGACCAGATGTTGTCGACGCCACTGACGGTGTGGGTGTCAGTGCGTCTGGCCCCCTCCCACGGCCAGAGTCTACGACCGGTGTCCCAGAACTCCGAATGGAAGTGTTTCTCAACCAAGCAGGTTGCAAGGCGTCACCCCGATGGGCCTCTTGAAGGTGTCTTTGCAGGAAAAATGCTCCCCACGGTCAGGAAAGGTCCTGAGACCATCTCGACCCAATGACATTCAGTTAACTAGAAGTAATGTGCTGTGGCCAGGAATTGACTGTCCCCTAAAAGAATGCAAAGAGGGTTGCCAGTGACAGGCCACCCCGCAAAGCTAACCAGACCTACAGCCTTTATTTTAAAAGGGAAGTGAGGACACCTGGCACCAGAAGCCCCTCATTTCCAAGACCGCTCCGGGAAAATAATCTGTGGATAGTGTTGGGGTCGTTGGGGGCGGGGGGCTCCGGGCCCCAACTCAAACCTCGGCAGAAGTGGCTACAGCAACAAATCAGCGGCCAGCGGCATGTGGATGGTCAGAGACGATTACGCCCCACAATCGGTCCGCATTCTGCTCAGCCAGGCTTAAGGGACTTTTGAGGAAGGCTCTTATTTGAGTGGTGGTCTCAAGCCTCGTCACCACCGAGCACCCCCAACGTGAGTGGAAGCCTCTCCATCGTCCCCAGGTTCCTCCTCGCTCACAGATGGGGGCGGGAGGCTGTGCAATTCCAACCCACTGCTCCCCTTCCACAGCAACCAAAAACGTCACTTCTTTTTATCGGCAAGGTCATAGAGGGCGCAGCACCAGATGATACCGGGTCTGGGCAGAACGTAGGTCTTGTCCCCGGCCCCCCAGAGCCCTCTCTGGAAGTAACCACCACTGCCAGCTTCTGGAGAACACTACCAACAAAATGTGTAAACGGGATTTACTACTGGAACCATTAGCCTCCCGTGCCATGTGTTTGGGGGTGGGGGGAGGGTCGTTTGTTTTCTTGGAGATCTTTCCACACGAATGTATGCAGAATGGCTTCATATTTTTAACACATCCAGAGAGCATTCCAGAAAATACATATACCGTGAATTATTTACTTGGTCCCTTCTTTGTGGATTTTTTAGATTGTCTGAATCCTTTGCTATTAAAAACAGTGTGATGAATATCCACATACACTATTTCACACATGTTTAAATGCACGTATGTGATAATTCCTGTCTGTGGACAAGCTAGGTCAAAGATTAGGCAGACTTGTAATTTTATTAGACATTACCAAATCGCTGCCACGGACACCAGTTACCCTATGACTAGCAACACACGAGGCCTCCTGTTTCCCTGTATTCTTGGCAAACCATTGTGTTACCAAAGTTTTGGTCTTTGTGTATGTGACAGGTGGGGAAAATTCAGGATGACTTTCATCATTTCTCCGGTTACCAGTGAGGGTGGGTATCTTCTAAAATGCCTAAGATCCATTTGTATTTCCTTATCTATAAACTATTCATGTGCATTTTTCTTTGGGGCTGTTAAATACTTTCTAGTTTATTTGTAGGTGATCTTCACATTCTAAGAAAATTAGCCTTGTGTCTACGATACAAATTATACATATTTTCCCTGACTTGTCCTTTGTCTTTTGATTTTGTTGTGTCATATTTGTCATTAAAAACCGTTTGATTTCAATGTAGTTGAATTACTTAATCTATGTTTTATGCCTTGTGGGTTTGGTTTTATACCTAGAAAGACCTTCCCCATCCCAAGATTCAGGGGGAGAAACACTAATTTTAGGTCGAACATTTTTATATAGTTTTGTGTTAATTTTTGATGCAAGTGGTATTTATTTTTAATGAAGGTATGAGATAAGGGTTCTATTTTAAAAAAGAGTATTACCCAGTGTTCCAGTGTCCTGTTTCGGGCAGTCCATCTTTGTCAATTAATAAATTGCAATGTACATGTGAGACTATTTCCGGACTCTTCTCTGTGCTAGTGTCTTTCCTTCCGATACCGTCTAGCGCCCAGTGTCATTCAAGTACCACGCAACTCTACAGTCTGAAGTCTAGGGGTGCTAGATTTCACTTATCGTGCCATGTGTTCCTAGCCGAAGGCATGCTTTTCTATCGTTCAGATTTTCCTCTGGATCCCACGCTTTGTTTTAAATTTCCGGACAGACCCAACGTGAGCGTTCTTTGTGAAGTGTGTCTCTTGGGATTTTTTAACTGTCGCGGTTGCAGATGGGCTCTTTTCTCCAGTAATTGTAACTGGACGTTTTCGGTATATGTGAGGAGTATTAATTTCTATGCATTTACAGCCAGCCACCTCACAAAATCCTCTCATTTGTAAGGGCTTTTCAGTCTGTTCGCTTGTATTTATTAAGTAATCGTATTTCTGAAAATAGTGATAATTTTCGCTCTTTCTAATCTTTAGGGCACGTGTCCGGCTCTCATCTGACTGTTGAAGCCTCATCTCCTGTAGGGTGTCACACAGCAGCCATGTTAACGGTTGTCGGGTTGATTTTCTCCTGCCTTGAATGGGATGCTCCCATGTTTTCCCACCACACACAATGTCACATAGTTGAACGGACGTGTTCCGACACCACGGAAATACGTACCAGATCCCGTAATAAAAAAGACAGATTCGTGAAAGTGTCTTTTAATCACATCTAGTTCTTTTCAGTATCTATGTAAATTTTTGTTCATATAGTGAACACTCTTAAAAAATATATTAATAGTGAGTTGTGGGTATTGCATTTTAGATTCCCGAAATAAATTGCCATTTGCAGAAGTTATATGATTCTTTCACTACATTACACACTGTATTCCCTAGTGCTTTGCTCAGGAAAGGTGTTCTCTTTCAAGTGAGTTTAGAGCTGCAGTTCTCTTTTTTCCTGCTAATTTTGTCTGATTTTGCTATCAGTTTTTAATCCATCAAAAGAATTCGGAAGTCTGTTCCCACATGGACACAACTGTGTCCTTGCCAACATCTCTTTCTTAAAGATTCAACACAGTTGCTTGTGAAGCCGGGCTTGGCATAGTTGCCCTATTTCTCTGGTTTCTCTATTAATTGGTCCATTTACATTTTCTATATCTTCTGGGCTCAGCGTCAGTAATTTGCACCCCCCAGAAAACTCAGCCATTTCCCGCAGGCCCCGGAGCCGGCTGCACAACTCCATGCAGATCCCTAAGCTTCATTCGATTATTCAATTTCTAACTTTTCACGTTGGGGGATTCATTGATTTTATTTCTTCTCATTTATGAGGGCGGGATAATTATTTAAGGCTGTGAATTTTCCTCTGAGCACTACTGTGGCCCATCCCTTCCAACATACCCTTTTTTATGACCGTGATTTCTGAGAGATTCTGAGATTTTGGCTTTTAGGCCCTCTGTTACCTCAGTTGTTTTATTCTTAATCTTCCAGGTAGTGAGACTTTTCTTTGCCTGGTTACTGTCTTATGACCTTGTGGTTAATGTTTGTTTTATGATTTTAGGCTTAATTTTTAGCTTTATTGCATTATGATCAGAGAACATAATCTGAACTATTGCTTTTGTTTTTATGAGATTTTGTTCCCCGTGGTCAGTTTTTTACATGTGCTGCGTTAGTCCTTAGCTACGTAAAGAAGTTGTGAGCCTATTTTCAGACCGTAGCGTTAGGTGAATAGCACTCAGACCCGCCACCATGTGCTCTGCAGGCATCACCTATGTCTTTGCGATCCTGCTGTATTTGTCCGGGGTTGAGAGACCAGAAATAACACCTATTACCAGCAAGTTTCTGTATATTCCCCCTGGGGTTTCTCGCACCCGTGTTTACTAAATTTTGGTGAATGGTATAAAATATCTAGATATTCATAAATTATGAGATCCTTTGATCACAATTGCTATTATTACAAAGTGTCTTTCTCTGTCTCCTTTAATACGTTTGGGCTGAAATTCACCTTGTTTGCTACGAAAATGCACCTCCTTGTGTTCTCTCTTTGTGTCTATTTGCTTGGTAGACCTTTGCCTGTCTCCTTTTTTTCTTTTATTTTTTTAACGTTTATTTATTTATTTATTTATTTTGAGAGAGAGACAGAGTGCAAGCAGGGTAGGGGCAGAGAGAGAGGGAGACACAGAATCGGAAGCGGGCTCCAGGCTCTGAGATGTCAGCACAGAGCCCGACGCGGGGCTCGAACTCACAGACCGCGAGATCATGACCTTAGCCGAAGCCAGTCGCTTAACCAACTGAGCCACCCAGGCACCCCGCCTGTCTTCTTAACTTCAACTTTTCTGACTTACTTTGTTTCAGCGTATGCACCATATAACTGACTTCTGCTCTGTGATGTCAAAACAAATCCTTTTTCTTTTAATATTTTCATTTAGTCCATTTACAAATATAGATGCAAGAGATATACACGGTCTTAGCTTCCTTATCACATTTCAGGATATGCTTTCTGTTTTTAGTGACTTTTCCTCTCACTATATGTTCAGTGTTTGCTTTGTTTTCTGTGTGTTTCCATACGCAGAAAGACTTGCATTTTTAGCATTTTTAACAAAAAAAACTTATATACTAATTGCTTTTAGGGAGTTTTTATTGGCTCCTACCATAAGCAAGAATGAAATTAGGGTATTTTTACTTTTTGGTGCCTCCGCGGCACGTCACCATCCACTTACAGCTGATTGTACTTTATTATTTTTTTCTAGTATTTACCCTGCTGTCTTGAAATGGAATTTACATGTACACGTGTTCATGTTGGACACTGCTCAACTTCAGGGAAGGTCAGTCCATGGACTACAACAGCTTAAATACACCTGTGCTTGCATGACTTTTATGTTCTTATAAAAGACCATGGAACCAAAGTTCCGATACCACCTCCCACCTTCCCTTCCTCCTCTACTCTCAAAGTTTGCTCTGTGATGTCTGCATTTTTAGATTTTATAACATTTGCCTTCTGTCTCCTACCCAGCCATGCCCCATCTTTTAATCTTCCAGTTAGATGAACCCTGCACCCAATGTCTGTCTTTCGCAGATAGTTTCTTCATTTGTCTCTCTCTTGGCCGGAATTCATCACAGCTAACTTTAAAATGGGTTATGAAAATGTATTAATTTAGTTATCGCAAATTCAAAGTATTTGTCTATTGTCCTCACACTCGACTCATAGTTTGCCTGTGTACAAAATTACCGGTTCCCATTTTTCTTCTTTTGAGGGCATCGTAGTGATGGCCCAGCTCTGTTCCAGTGCACAGTTGTCTCAGAGACGTCTGACACTAGTCACACAATTTTTCCAGGTGGGTATTTTGTGGGTTTTTTGTTCTGGAAGCCCAGGCACTATTTCTTTGTCTTTGAAATCCAATAACATTATTGGAGTAGGTTCCTGTCTTGATTGCTCTATGCTGTTTTATACTGGGACAATCTAAAACTTCAAGGTTTCTTTTTATTCTAGGGGGAAAAAATAATTCTATTTTACAATATAACTTACTATCTTTTTCATCAAAATTAGTTATGCATATTTTATACCTTATTTCCCATATTGCTACAGCTCTAATTTCTGTCTCTTCCCTTTAACATCATCTTCATTTTCACTTGCTCTCGCTTACCTTCCTGCTTCTGCTCTGCGTGTCCTTTCTAGAACTCAGTAGCATCCAGCCTAATTTACGCTCCTTCCAATGTGGCCTCGGTTTTTGTGATGTTTTTACTTTCCCACCTCCTTCACGAGCTCTCACAACTTGTGCGTTATCTCCTTCTGGGCCTTATTATGCTTGCCCTTAGACCCACTGTCTCCTCTTCAACCTCTTGTTTTGTGAAAGTGATTGCTTCAGGAAATACGTATCTGTTTTTAAGCCGTAAAAATATACTTTGTCACAATTTCCATCTGCTCTATGACTTTTTTTTTACTTTATTGAGGTATGATTGACATGTAAAAAGCTGTAGGTATTTAATGTGTGCAATTCAATGAGTGTGAGACTAAGTATCCATCCGTGAAACCATCATCACTCAAGGCCACAGACATACCCATCCATTCCCAAAGTTTCTTCCACTGATTTGTTATTATTATGTGTGTGTGTGTGTGTGTGTGTGTGTGTGTGGTTAAGAACACTTAAGATCTACCCTCCCAGCAAATGTTAAGTCTATCATACAGTATTGCTAGCTATAGGCACTACGTATGCTAGATCTCTGGAATGTATTCATCCTCCGTAAATGGAAGTTTACACCCTTTGACCATTACCTCCCCACCCCTTTCCCCCAGCCCCTGGAACACACAGCTCTGCTCTCTGCTTTTATGAATCTGACTATTTTAGATTTCCCATATAAGTAAGGTCATACAGTGTTTGTCTTTCTGTGTCTGGCTTATTTCACTTAGCACAGTGTCTCCCAGGTTTATCCATTGATTCGTGTTATACGTCAGTGGACACGTTTCCGTGTCGTGCCTAGGGTGGATCATGTTGCCATGAACCTAGGAGTGCCAGTATCTCTTCAAGATCTTTGTTTCAACTCCTTTGGATACGCTCCCAAAAGTGGAATTGCTGGATAGTTTTATTTTTCATTTTTCATTTTTTCATTTTTTGAGGAATCGCCATTCCACGGTGGCTGCACAAATTCGCATTTCTACCGACGGTGCTCAAGGATCCCCTTTGCCCCACCTCTTTGCCAACACCTATTACGTCTAATCTTTTTTTCTAATAACCATTCTGACAGGCGTGAGGTGATATCTCATCGTGGTTTTGATTTGCATTTCCCTGCTGATGAGTGAGGTTGAGCATCTTTTCGTGTGTCTGTTGGCCATCTGGATGTCTTCTTCGGAGAACATCTATTCAAGTCCTTTGTCCATTTTTAATTGGGTTCTTTGGTTTTGTTTTCAATTTTGTTTTCTGGGTTTTGTTTCGGTTTCTTGAGTTATAGGAATCCTTATACCTTTCCTTATCAGAAACGTTTCCTTATCAGAAACACGGTTTGCAAATATTTTCTCCTATTCCGTGGGGTTGTCTATTCATTTTGTTGACTATTTCTTTTGCTGTGCAGAGATTCTTAGTTTAAGGTAAGACCACTTATTCATTTGGCCTTTTGTTGTCCATGCTTTTGGTGTCCTACCCAAAAACCCATTGGCAAGACCAATTATGACAGCATTTTCTGATAAATATTCTTCACTTGCCATGTTTTCCTTTTATTTCTGCCTTTTTCTCAGAGCCTTTCTTTTCTAGAACCACCGCCACCTCCTTGTTTCTAAGCCGAATATTTGCAGAAAACGTGTGTGGGCGACGGGCTGGGGCTGCGCTCTTGTGGCACAAGGCTGTGTGTGTGTGAGTGTGTTATTTCAGCTCTTGCTTCTCGCAGAAGCTAATGGGCCGCCCAGGACCCAGGGTGCCTCCTGCTCTGCCTCATCCACAGACCGCTCACTGCCAGCCGAGTCTGCCTGCGTTTCTCCGTGTTCAGCCGCACCTTCCCTGACTCTTCGAGCCCACCTCCGTCAAGGCCAGCTCCGCCCTCCACCTGCTCCTGCTGGTTCCGAGCTCACTGCCCTGCAGGTGAGCGGCCCTTCTCCGGCTGGGGCGGGGGGAAGGGGGCGGGCTGTGGGTGTACGTGCCCCCTCAGGGCTGCCCGCACCGACCCCGTGTTAGCCCCCGAGCATCGGCAGCCCTTCCTCGCTTATTACTGCTCTGGGTCACAGGGGCCTCCCCACCTCACAGAAGATGACCTTTGTGTTTCTGTTTTTCAGTATCCCGGTCTTTTTGCGCATGTTCTCGGGGGAAAGAGAAATTAGCTCTCCTCACGCCGTCCTGCAGGATGCCGGAGACTTCGGCGCGTCCCTCGATGCTCGATGGATGTAGGCGACCCTGAGAGTCACTCGTGGGGCCGGCGTTCTGCCTCATCCGGCCCCGCGCACATTAGCGAGAGCCTTTGCAGATGCCTTTCTGCCTGTTCCCATTCTTCACTCATTTCTCCTACCAAGGATAGTCAAGAGGGAAAAAGGAGAGAAAACTAGGAGGTGTAGAGGTAAGGACAAGCTGAAGCAAAACACCTTGGAACAGATCGAGAGAGTGTACCTTTGTAAAGGAGGGGACCTGAAGCGTGTGCGAGGGGCAGACCAAGCCCCTGGCAAAACCAAGGCCAGAACACCGCGTTGTGGGCTTGGGAGGGAACGAGTTCAAGCGACAGTCCAGGCCACATGAGACTTGCTCATTATCTACACTGACCTAAGACTGAATCAAGTTTATCCAGTATTTTTTCCTATTAAATGCCTGAAGTCCCGAACATTTCCATCCACGGTGGTCTCAAGAGAAGACAACATCTACCGTACAGGTTCACCTTCAAGCTACTGAACTCGAGAGAACAGAACCGCACCCCCGCTCCCCCCCACCCACCACCGTGATCGCCGATCACTGATCGGCCCCTGGCTTGTTTACACGCAAAGGTCGGGGCACGGGGCACGGGGTCGGGAGGACTGCCCAGCGCCCTCGGCTCTCCTTACTAGCGGCCAGGCTGCGGGCAGAGGCAGGGGGTCCTGCCCCGAGGAGGTCCCGCTCGCTGCACGGGGCACGGGGGGGACACGGCTGTCGTTCTTCTGCTCCTTGACACCATAGTTCACACGCAGAGGACACCTAATTGGTTTGTTTAAAGCCGTGGTCGGAGGAGTCAGTGAGTCCATTCGGCTTCCATGCAGGAGACACAGACTATGCTAACTATTTCAGACAAGAGATTAAGATCTGGGCTCGGGAGGCCTGAGACTTCATCAGGTCACATATAGTCTGGCTTGGGATCAAATTGAAAAATCAATTTAAACCGAACAGAAAAGCATGTCCATAATGCTGGAAAAAACAGAGAAACAAATTAGGATTTCTCTTTGTAAGCCCTCTCTGCCTGGCCGCCCCTCCTCTTCAGAGCCCCCCCCGTCTTGGCAGCCGGGCTGCGAAGTTTGGCAGCCCCGGATTCCCCTTTCGTTTTTGCTATTATTAATCTTTCATTGCGTAGCATTAGTGCACAATATGTCTGACACCCTAACTGCGTTCTACAATTAGTTTCCGAGTGACCATGTTAATAACACTGACATTAGCCATGTTCGTCTGAGTATTATGCCCCCCTAACTGCCTGACTCGATATAGTGTTTATAATTAAAGGGTCTGGATCTCAATAATGCAGGGACATGGTACCCTAAGGTAAGAATGTAAAGACGTATTTCTTATCCCCAACACCCGCTCTGCCTTTGACATTCAGTTAAACAATATTTTACTATTTTGAGTACCATTGAATAAAATATTCTATTTTTCCCCTCTGTAAAAAGTTTACAAAACCCAGTTGAGTGGTTGATATACAGGACATGAGCCTAATAAATATTACCTGAAATTGATTATACTGAGTCCCTTGGGAGGAATAAGAGAATAAGTGTTAATGCATTATTAGCTACTGGCGAAATACTCTGTTTTGCATTTTACCACACAGATTCTGCACCCTAGTTCACACGGTTATTTTGTTCTTTTGCCAGCTTGGTAGTTATTTTCAAGGGCTTCCCGGCGGTGTTACCCTGAACTGCAAAGCAAAACTCAGAATATTTTTGAAGCGAAGATTATGTGAAATGCTCTCCAGACAGGCAAAGATCATCGCTGCCCGATACACCTCCAGCAAGTGCCCACCGATCCCTGCCTCAGACCGTATTTTGTCTTTAAGCATTTCTAAGGAAACAGTGGCCTTAAACACGATCTCTGACGTTTGCTGATCTTTCGCCAATATTTGTGCGCGGGGAATCTCGTTTCCGAAATAGAACTCACAAGGAACAGGCGGCCAGTGTGCGACGGAAGGCTTGCTCCAGGCGCTCTGACAAACCCGGGCCTCCCTCAGGTTTCCCGGATGAATTCACACGGGACGAGGAGAAGCACAGCGCGTGACACGCGGTGCCAGGGCCTGCCTGGGTCCCCGGCCTCCCAGCAGAGGCCCTGGGCCCCCAGGTGCTGCCTGGCCGGCCGCGCACAGACGGGAGGGTCTGAGCGGCCGTCGCCGCGCCGGCCCTGGGGGGGGGCGGGGGGGGGGACTGGCGCAGAGGAGTTCCCCAGTGCGCTCGAGCTGTGCCTCGTTTGTCACGGCCACGTTCTGTCCTGCTCCGTGCTAAGCCACATCTGGCACCTACACTGAGTCTTCCCGTCTTCAGATCTTTACTCAGAAACCGAAGCCTTGGTCTGGAAACGAGGGTCCCGGGACCCTGAGATGTGGAGACTCCCTCCCCCCACCGGCGGCCACTGCCTGCAGATGTCCGGAAGCCCTGTGGTACCTGCGTCCCGCTGAGCCGGCCTGCTTTCTAGTCTGATCAGAAACGAGGCTGGTATGACGGGGACGTGTGACACCCTCCTTCCCGGCGCCGTGGAAACGTGTGCTCTCGGGCCCCTACCCTGCTTCGGTTCCGGATCCATGGCTAGACTCGTCATGGGCAACACAGGTCTGAAGAAGACTCTCGACCCCACGGAGAAGGGCTCCTGACCCTCAGACAGGAATGTCTGTGGTAGCCCAGTGCCAGGCACCGCCCGCCACCCGGTTCGTAGAACAGTCACCGTCACCAAGCCGACGAGGTGTCCAGACGCTCCGCGGGCGTTTTCCTGACCCCCTGCAAACCCTCAGGAGGCACCTGCGCTACTGAGCTCAGTTTCCAGACACAGCCCTGGGCCTCGACCAGCCAGGACCACACTGGGCGGGTGCCAGAGTCCGTGGCAGAGTCTCGGTCAGCCCGACGCCAGCGCCCAGCTGTGACCGCAAGCTGGGCTGCCGTGGCTCCCTCTCAGAGCCATCCCCACCCGGACCGGCCAGAAGCCATCACCTGGAACCCACTGGTCCTCACCCGGTATCTGCTGGCCGTTACCTGGCGCTCACCATCGTCACCTGGGCCTGCAGGCATCACCTGGGATCCGTGGTAACCGCCTCGGACCTACGGGTCATCACCCAGCGCCCACCGTCATCACCTGATGCCTGGGGGTTGTCACCGGGTGCCCACGGTCACCAGTGCCCCGGGGACCAAAGGCTCACAACTTTGGAAGCTTTCCCCCGGGAATATTTTTCAGGATGGAGTTTCGCTAGCATATACTGAAAAATTTTAAAACAAAAAGCCCAGCTTGCCGCGAGCACCTTTTGTGAACATTGTTTGAGCAGAGTCCAAGTATATTTTATTTAAAACCCCAAATTCCATGCATTTTACAAATTACTTTTTGTTGTTGTTGATGTGTGTGCTTTTTTTTTTTTATTTTGGTAATTCTTAAGCATGTGGTTCCCTCTATAGGGTTTTTCTAAATCCCGTCCCTTCAGCTGCCAGAAATTAAAACAAAAAGACTGTATGACTCTCTTGTTCTGACTCCTGAGGTTTCAAAAAGGCAACTATTGTTAACTGCAAATTACATTGAATAACTCACTCGGTGTGGGTTTTTCACTCAATTCTAATTATTAATAATTACCCTAAAGTTTGGGAGCTGGGTGTAAAAAGAAATTTCTTGTTCTGCACACCAAAAGGCCATGCTCCCTTCCTTCTTACCCCCGGTGAACCTTCCCAAGGGAGAGGAAGGGGAGGAAACAGCCGTCCCTTGTTTTATGAAGGAGATTCATGGGCCACCGTGCCAACTCTATCTGATTTCTAGCGGACCAGAAGAGTCAACGGACCCCGGCAGCAAGCACTTTGACACGGCGAACGCTCTCCATAAATAATCACCCTTTCATTTCTCTGGAGGTTTTTCATCATATCTTTGTGTACTGGGTTGTAGCACACAGCCATAAAATAGGATGACTCTGCGATGCAGCAAGGATATCATTTACCAGGCGACGGTTTCACTTCGAAAGCGTAGGCCTCGCGCAGAGGTTTGAGATACAGGCAGGTGCCCCCACAGACGGGCCACCAGGCCACCTTCTGCCTGTAGGCGGAAGGTCCAAGGAACTGCCCTCCTGAGGCTGGGGCACACTCGGCCCGCCCCCCGGGCCCTCGTGGCGTGTCCTTTAAGACACGGACGCCTCTCGTTTCAGATTTGGATTCCACAAAAATGTACACAAGATAGAAATAAAGCGGGATGCACAATGTTCGGTTTTCAAAATTGCCTTTCCAGAAGAGAAAAAAGACTTGTATTGATCAAGTATTGATGAAGTTTACAGATCTGGGATTTTTGCTTCACTGTGGTTTCTCCTTCTTCCCCCCTCCTCCTCCCCCCTCCTCCTTCCCCCCCCTCCTCCTCCCTCCTCATCCTCCCTCCTCCTCCTCCCCCTTCTCCTCCATCCTCCTCCTCCTCCCCCCTCCTCCTCCTTCTTCCTCCTCCCCCTCCTCCTCCTCTTCTTTGGGTCGATTGATCTAAAACACATAACGGGAGGGAAACCCGAGTGGTCCCTCACAGCTCAGTCACAGCACTTGGAAAGGCATGGCCAAAGGTGGCAGCCGTGTTGCCATGACAATGACAATAACACCAAAGAGCGTCCTGTTTGGAGATCCTGGTGGGGACAGAGGGCAGAGAAGTCACCTCTGGGGGCCCGAACCTTCTGTAGGAAGCCATCAGCCAGGTTATGCTGCCTCCCGGAAGCTATTTCAGGGACAGACAATGAAAATCAATCACCGCCCCTGATGAGCAGAATCAGAATTCATGAACGTGGCGGTGGGGCACGTTGACAGAGCCGCTGTGCCAGAGCCCGACACGAGGAAGGGGGCCGAGCGTCCCCCCCGCCCCTCCCAGGGCTGCGGCATGTACGTAATTGACTTACAATTTTTCCCTAATATAATTCTTTATGAAACCCTGCCTTGAGCAATGGATCCGTGATTGTTCACCGAGGGCTGTGCCTCATTTGTTCCTGTAGATTGTGCCTAATTAACGCTAACTTGTCTGTACATAAAAAGTACAATAGGCTGTCCTTTCCAATTTAATTCCGACAGTTTAATCGAATCTGTATTCTTTCAAAAATAATTAGATCATTTACACTTCATTAACATGTAATGTAATGTTGAGACATTCATCATAATGATTTCTTATTTTTCTTGTGCAATATTATCTCCTCTAATGAAACCGTTAACACCATGCCTTAATTAGCTGTATCATATCACTGACAATTTCTGAATAAAGCCGCATTTTTACGGATGAAATTGAATCATCTCGGTAGGTATATTTTCTGCAGAATCTGTTCTTTGCTTGTTGAAAAACACCTTCCCACCACCCCGTCTCCGACCACGGCGGCCTCACGCTGGCCTGCTTACGAGGCAGGTTCCACAGCTCTCCCGCCGGAAAGCTGGGCAGGAAACCCACTGAAGACAGACACGCGGCCCGGGTGGGCGGGGCTGAGGGCGCTGGCCAGGCCGCGTGCAGCTGTCTCTCCAGACGCAGGGACAAGTCACCCTGGGAAGGGTCCCCCCCCGATCGCGCTGAGCTCTCAGCTGGCACTGGCCCAGCAGGACAGGTGAGTGGGTGGGAGGGGCCACAGGTGTCCTCCTGGGCGCGCGTGACTCCCCAGGGAGGGAGCAGCTCGAACCGGAGGAAGGGGAGAATGGGCAGGAGATGTGCCCTCCCAGGGAGGGGTAGCTGTGCCCAGTGGGGCTGCTGCTCTTCTCGGAACCCCAGGTGCATCCACAGCCCAAACAGCCCCAGGGAGCCGCGCTCTCTCTCTCCCGGGAGGCCACGCACAAATCCACAGCCTAACTGCTTCTAGGCAAATGACACCCGACCCATTTTCCAAGACCCAGCGCCCCCCACCCCCACTCTGCAAGCACTACCTGTGGATCTCCCGATGCCCCCCCACGACTGTGTCTCCACCTGGTGAAAAGCAGGACCATCCCATGGTCCCAGCAGGGAGCCCAGCGACACTGGAGACGCTCCCCTCCCACCTCCGGGCCCTGTGAGGTCTGGTCTCGTCGTGAACCCGCCCCTCCTGCCTGTCCAACCACGGTGCCTCATTCTGCACCGGCACCTGCCTCTTGCATCCAGTCTGGTCGGGCCCCAGTCACACCCATCAGGGGTCTGTCAGCGGCTCCTCACGCCCTCCAGGATACAGGATAACCCCTGGCATTAGCTCTGAAAGTCCCCTGCCCACGACTAGCTCATCCACATCAACACTTGGCTCCTCGCCTCTGTGCCTTCACAATGCTGTTCCCTCTGCCTGCAATGCTTGTCCTCAAGTTATTTACCCAACTCCTACTCATCCTTGGAAACATAGCTTCACGGTGCCTCCTCCAGAAACCTCTTCCAGACTTCAAGTCTAATTCCAGGGATGCCGTATTTCTCCAAAACAAACTGTTTGACATGGTCATTTACTGCCTACACCTCCAGACAGGAATCTGTAGATTCTCAGTATAAAATGCGCTTCTGGACTCACCAGATCTTTTCTCATGAACTGGTAAGGAGCTAGCGGAGTGCCCAGAGGACGGGAGATAGGTCCCCATCCTGCCCCGCCTGCTGTGGTACCTCTGCCAGCCTGAGCCCGGTGTTCTCACGTGTGTCCCGGGGGCTCGTGAGGCTCACAGGGGATCGCTCACCTGAGAGCACTGCGCAGGCTGCAGCAACGCCCCGTAAATAAGAGCTGATACCCCGGGAGCACGAGCATCATTTCCAACGAGAATTCACCGCGCACCGGCGGCGTGGGAGGCGTTGGTGGCAAGAGCACGGAGGAGACTCACGTGCCTGTCAGTCTAACTTGCGGGACGTCCAACCCTCCAACACCGTATAAAATCCCCGGATCTAGAAACAGGCTCCTAGGCACAAACGTCCTCCTAGCTCATTCTTCCGCAAGGTCTAGCTGCACAGGGCTGCTCAGGGCGGGGGCTGTGTGGTGGTGGGCGGGGGGGAGGGGGGTGGGGGTCCTGTCGTGGTCGCGCGACCCGCGTGTAGGGAACCGCACACACATCCTGGTCCGCAAAACTGTGTCCCTCCCTGTGCCACTGCCCACTCGGCTGACACAGAAGCCACAGCCAGAGGGCCGGCGGGACCCTGTGAAACACCAGCCAGGTAGAGACCTGCGCTCGCGCGGTCTTTACTGTTCTGGAAATGGTAGGAAAGAGGAAGGGAAAGGCATCCGTGCAAACCTGGGTCTGCAGGCGGCACGAGTCCGTTGGAGGCGCTGCTCTTGTCCTAAGACACGAATCCTCTGCCTTCATCCAGCGGATGGTTCAAAAGCACAAAAATTAGAAAGCCCTTTGGACCATGTGATCGTTGCGAATACATCCGCGTCCAGAGAAATGCGCCGTCCCTGTAGGGGGCGCACAAACAGCACAACCCCATTGGCTCATCCCATGGCGCCTGGGGCTCTTGGCTGTGGGGTCGCGGGACAGTCGCGGGGGCAGCGCTCAGGCCGGTGCCGCGCGAGCCACCACTCGTGCGCTGCTCTGACCGCCGGTCTTGTGTCGGAGCGCTTCGCGGTCCCGGGGCGTTCTGTCTTCTGCCCACCGAGAAACACACAGAGGCCTTAAGCAGGTTTGTATCTGGGCAAAGAAAACAGGGCGGTGTGGACGGGGACACCTCCCGTGTCATTCCGCAGCGCACGAGGAATAAGCTGGGGGAACACAGGACGGTGAGCAGAGGTAGAGAAATACCGCCCTTAAATGCAGAGCCTTTTGGAAGCAGCTCAGCGTAATTGTCCTGCAAAACATTTGGAGAAGCCAGGCTACTAATTAGCCGCTAGTGCATCAATTAGTTATAATAGCTGTAATAATACACAAACAATGGTGTGAAGTTATGTGCGGCTCGCTGGGCCTCTCTTTCCATTTGGTAAGCTTTTCCTTCTTTAAGCTTTTGCTTTGAAGATTTAACTTAATAATTTATCCCTAATGAATTTGGTCTTTGTCTCCAGTACGTAGGGCATTTAAATGGCTAGAAGAAACAATGCCGTTAGCACAGTTTTGCTTTGAAGAAAACTTTCAACATGAAGAACCATATTTTCAAATGAATGTTCCCGTTCCCGATTTCCAGAGACGTCTTTGATAAATTTAGCTAGTTTGGCAGAGACATTGGAAACAGGCCGGAGTGGGCCAAAATTAGACAAATTTGCTTTTCCTTTGGTTGGTCACTGGACATCTCATGAAAATCTGGGTCATCCTCTGTAAGATATATGAACATATGCAGCACATTGATGATCTATGAATAAAAGTAATCACAATAAAGGAGAAGGCCTAGCTTCTTCCCCCCTTTTCTCTGACAGGGAGAAAATGATACACAGAAGTAAATCTATTTGCTGAAACAAATTCCAAGTAGTAAAATCCCTTCCAAGGCGCATCTCCAGCTGTCCCGCCCTAGACAGATGTTCTCATAAACAAAGAGCCGCGAGCCACACGCGTGCCTCCCTCCTCCCAAGGCTGGATCCGACAGCAGCGCGAGGCCCCCCAGGCCCGCTCCCTCGGTGCCTGCAGACCCCTCGCGGCCGCACCCCCTCCCCTCCGACCAGACGCCCCGTGAAGGCAGCCCCTGGCTTCCAGCGCCCTCGGCACAGGGACACACAAACCCGCTCTCCCGTCGCTCGCGAGAGCAGGCCTGGCTGGAACTTAAGCAGGCGGGGTGTCTGCGTTCAGGAAGAAAGGGACTTGGCGGCATTCACATACTGATACTACCCGATTGTTTCATCTGAGGAGCAGTTTTTAAGACAGGGAAGCGTTCACATGAAATACTAACAGGGTCAAAATGCTTCAGTATTTTTAAAAAATTTTTTATTAGTTTTCTTTATTTTTGAGAAGCAGCGAGAGAGAGACAGAGCGTGAGCAGGGGAGGGGCAGAGAGAGAGAGGGGGAGACACAGAATCCGAAGCAGGCTCTAGGCTCTGAGCTGTCAGCACAGAGCCCGACGTGGGGCCCGAACTCCGGGACCCGTGAGATCATGACCCGAGCCGAAGTCGGATGCTTAAGTGACTGAGTCACCCAGGCGCCCCTAAATGCTTCAGTATTTTTGAAGCTTCGAGAAAGCGAACCCCAGGTCCCCACTGATTGAGCGCCCCCCGCCCAGACTTCAGACTCACAAGCTACGACAGCCCCGAGTCCTGACTTGACAAGCAGACCGATGCAGGCAAAATAAACGCAGCCCAGGTGGGAAAAGTATTTTTTGGTTGTTTACACTTTTGGTTTGGAAAGAGTTACAGCTTCCCGAAAGGTGGTGGAGAGCACGGCCGGCGGGGGGCGGAGGGGGGGGTGATCTTCACGCAACTTCCCCCCACGGCTGCGTCTTCGTTCCCAGCTGCACTGAGACGTAACGGACGCATACTGAAAAGGGTTTGCTAATGTAAAATATTAACACGGGAGCGTCCTTCGAATCTTTTAGTTTCTTTCTGTACTTTTTTTTTATTTTAATGTTTTGTTTTGTTTGAGAGAGACAGAGCATGAGTGGGGGAGGGGCAGAGAGAGGGAGACACAGAATCGGAAGCAGGCTCCAGGCTCCCAGCTGTCAGCACAGAGCCCGACGCGGGGCTCGAACCCACGAACCATAAGACGGTGACCTGAGCCGAAGTCGGACGCTCAACTGACTGAGCCACCCAGGTGCCCATCTGTATTTATTTTTTTTTACTAATGATTCATTAGACAGTTTTCTGGGCACCTTCTTTGACCAACTCTCAGCTCTAAGCATTAGTTGTAGAGAAGGAAACACGGTGCTGAGTGAGGCTGGGTCCCACTGTCAGGTGGCTGGGAATCCAGGACAGACAGACAGCTGTCTTTGAGTCACTTAGGTCACTCAGATACCAGCAGAGTGGCCCTGGGGTGGGGGGGGGGGGGGGGGGGGGGGGAGGGGCAGGCACACAGGAGACCTGCGTGGGTGTGGTGCTGACACCTGAGGGGTGTCCAGGGACCGATGCACAGAGTGGGTTCTCAGAATCGATGATTATGGGAAGGATGTTGCAGGATATCCCCGGACAGTCAAAGGTACAGACCTATGAGAAGGAAAAAAAAGAGCAGGTTTAGGCAATCATGGTGACATGACCATCACCGGGCACAGGTCACCGGGCACAGGGCAGCAGGACAGAATGTGCCGGAGACCAGACGGGGCTCTCACACTCCGGGCTCTGGGGAGGGGTCTCGTGCACACACAGTCCGGGGAGGGGGGGCCTCCAAAGCGCCTGACCCAGAGATAATGGCAACGATGACCGTTCAGACTCAGACCACGGACGCCGCCTGCGGGAGCAGCGCTGAGGGTGGGAAGGCGTCCGCTGTGCACCGCGGGGCTACAGCGGCAGACGACCCTGACTCCAGATGCCCCGGGCCACCACCTGGGCTGGAGCCTGACAGGCTAATGGCCCTGCTCCCAGCACTGCACCTTCTGGGTCCAGTGTCCCCACACTGTCCTACACATTTGGGAGAGGCTGGTTCGGCCACTGAACTGATAAACGCTTATCTGCAAATAGGCTTTTCTCAGATGTGAGTCTCCACACACATCACCTTCTTTCTATTGGAAAGAGCGGCTCCCGGTGGTGTGGCCGAGGCACGCTGGTGTTGCTGTGTAGACGCGGGGTCTCACTTTCAGTGTTGAGGAAGTGGTGTGATTTCAGTGGAAGAGGAGCGTTCACCTAAAACACAGGGCAGGGAACAGTGTTGGCATTTGTCTCCCGGGGCCGTACGGGTGTGCGAACTCATCATACCCGCCTTCGTGGGATCCTGTGCCTCCTTTCTAATTTTCTAAGTAATGTACATTATTCGTGTCTGAGCCATTTAAAGGACTGGCGTGGGTCTCAGGAGGAGAGCCATGCAGGGTGCAGGTGCGCAAGGACAGGAAGATCGGGTGTCGGGCGCTGGCTGGAATGTTGGTAGGGCATGCTGGGTGGGATCAGAGTGCAGGTGGGCACAGAGGACCCTTGAGCAGAGGCCCGTGTGGGCGAGAGTGGCCTGAGCTGTCGTGAGGTCCCGGTGCCTCCGGGTCCCCAGCATGGCCCCCAGCACACGCGGCCCAGCTGGTCACTGTCTGCAGCCCCAGGAGCGAGGGGCAGCGGAGGTTCTTCGCCCCTTTCTGCCGCGTCCTCGCCCGCGTCTTCAACACGCGAGCCTCCCTCGCCCGCGGGCAGGCCTCCTGTGGGCGCCGCGCGGGTGGGATGCGGCCCAGGCCCAGCGGTCGGGTGCTCCGTGGGCGCTGTGGCAGGAACAGGCACGACAGTGGCGGTCCTCGGGGTGAAGGACGACACCTCCGGGGGTGCCGACGGGGACATCGGGGACGGCACCTGCCACCGGCGAGCCTGCCGGACGCAGGTCGTAGCCACATTTGCAGGACAGGGGGTGACACCAGACGCAGATGGCCATGGGCGCCAGCCCTGCAGGCAGGTCCCTGGGAGGTGGGGACCCTCCGTCCCGCCTGCCCTGGCTGCCCCGCTGCCCGACCTGTGACCTAGGGGTCCGTGACCTATGAGCCTGTGACCTAGGGACATGTGACCTCCGGACCTGCAACCTGTGACCCCAGCTGCCTGCATGCATTCCCTGCACGTGACCCGACAGGACTGCGCTGACTGCAAGGGGCTCAGTGTGACCCCATGTGCTGGCTGCACAGGCCCCACAGGCGGGGGAGACGGGGAGCGGGCCCTTTGCCTTAACCCGGTGGGCGCTTTCCACGCCTGTGCAGCACCCCAGCCCCAACACGGCCGTGGGTGCCAGCTCACGCTCCGGGGGTGAAGTGTGGCCTGGCTCGCCCACGAAAGGACACATTCTGGGGGTGCCGGCCGCCCTCTCCTCGCCGGAGCCTGGGCCTCAGGCCATGATGGAGAAGGATGCCTGCTCTCCCTCAGCCCCTCCCCCGGGAGGGACCCCGAGGCAACGTTTAATCCGGGTCACCCCTCACCCCACCGGGGATCATTACGGGGTACCACGTGGGAAACGCGGTCATGTGGCTTTCTGGAGTGGGGACCAAACCTGACTCCACACTGTGGGCTGCAGTGAGGTGCTGTCCGCGGTGCCCAGACCGCCCGGGGAGCGGGGGGTGGCGCCAGGAGGAGCCCGGGGGTCTGCGGAGGACCCACGGCTGCCGTGCCTGGGCCTCGGGCCGCCGAGCTGGCCGCCAGAGGACGTGGCCGCCCGAGGACGTGGCCGCGCTTTGCTGAGTGCGGGGCATTGATTCTGTGTTTGATGTGAAAAAAAATTAAAGCTCTGGTCTCATTAGATAAACCGGTTATGGCTGCAGATCACAGGGAGACGCTCACCCCTTTTGTGTGACACGAAACGGCCACAGCAGGCAGCTCCTTGCGCACAATTGATTTCAAGCAGAGTTTTGTCTGAAAGATGCTTCTAGATTATGGCAAGAAAGCATTCCATAATCCTCCTGCCAATGTCGTTATGTTTAACAGACGTGCGGCTCTTATCACTGATTGATAACGCTTAACTCCCAGCCTGTCCCGGCCCTGGGAACGTCGAGGTCTGCCTCCGAGTGGGCTGACCCCACACTCCGCCTGTTTGCTAAGTGTGCAGCGTGCTTGCTGGAACATTTGTGAGGGTGGCCGTGTGGGCCGGCTGTTATGGATTTGCTATCTTAGCCTGCAGTGTTTGCTGCCGATTATGTGATTAAATCAATAATAATTTCTGCGTGGACCCGCTCCTCCCGACTCATCCGTGGGCCCCCGGGTTGGAGCAGAGCCGTGGGCCCGGCACGGAGGCCTCAAGGGCTTTGTTGCAGAGAAAACGCTGAAGGTGTGGCAGGTGGCTTGCGAATCTCTCTAGAAAGCACAATATCGTAAGGGCTCTGCAGGTAAACAAGCAGGCAGGCCTCGGCCGTGAGGAGGGAGCGTGACAGGTAGGGGACGGGGGCTCCGGTTAATCGATGTGACTGTTTATTCTGGCTTTACCTGGGGTCACGCAGACCCTCCCTTCGTTCCGTGCAGTAAACAGGCATGGGGGTCGCTCCTGTGTCTGGTGGGTCTGCCATCCAGGCGGTCGGGGTGCCGCAGCGGGCGTGACCCAGGGCACACCCGAGCTCCCTTTTGTGACCCTCTGGGGTCCAGACTTGGGTCCAGTAGATTTCTTCGTGGTTCTGCAAATGGCTTCGAAACTGCGGTCTGCTGTCTTTGACGCGTCAACGTGCATCATGTCGGCAGACCCCGGGCTCCGGGGGAGTTTTCCCCTCCCCCCCGAAACCCCAGGCACCCTGGTGGCTAGAAGGGTTTCGCGTTGCCCGTGACCATGGCGCTGGCCTGGTTCCCCGCGGGGAAATCGGGGACAATTCAACCTCCCGTTCGAAATCGCAGGGACACCAACAGATTTTTTTAAAGCGCGGAACATCTGGTCAGTCACCTTCTCCATATGGGCAAACAGAGCTTTGTTCGCAAGCCACGTTAGGAAAGCAGCCGAGGCGACGGTGGTGGCACCGGGTCCCGGACGGCCGCCCTGGGAGAAGCGTGTGCGCCACAGGCAACAACAGGGCTAATCAGTTCCTTTAAACAACAAACCGTTTGTGGTGGTGTTAAATATGACTTAAAAAAAAAAAAAAAAGGAAGACAGCCCCAGGGATTGTGTTCATCAGTTTGTTTGTAAAAGGCAAGTTTCCTGAGGTTCCTGCATTGAGAACCAATTCAGCATTTATTAGGCGTATGCAGTCGTAATTGTAATTACTGCTTATCTATCGGGAATTGGGCTTTCAAAAGAAGTATTATTTTGTCGCAAGAGGGGGCCGGGGAAGGCAGGGCGCTGCCTGCATCCCAGGAACCCAGCTGAACCTCCACGTGGGTGACCACGGAGCCGCGCCTCAGCCACGGACGGGCCACGTGTCCGACCTGCCTTCTGAACTGAGCCGGCCTGCTGGTGGGCGGGCCTGAGAGCCGGTGCCCTCCGCTGGTGCCCGGTTTCCAGCCGGCAGGCTGTGTCCCAGGGACACGCACACGCGGGGCCCCGCGCCGCCTTCACGCGCCGGGCAGAGGCCAGAGGACGGCGACTTTGGGGAACATGAAACAGGGGGGACACTCTGTAGGGCGAGCGCTGCAGTCGGAAGCAAGCCCCCAAATGCCAAGGGGGCCCCGAGGCCCTCGGGCCCTCGCCCTGTGCTCCTCGCCCGCTGGCCCGACGGCCGCTGCCCACGTGGCACCCCTCTGCACCACGCCCAGCTAGCCCCTGAGAGTTAACCTGAGCGCACCACCGCCTCCCCCACCAGGGTGTCTGCTGGGGTCACGCGGAGACACACAGCCCTGCCCCGGGCTCTGCAGCACCTCCAAGTTTACCGCAGAAGACCGATACCCCAACAAAGCTCCCGCCCTCTGGGAAAAACTTGGGCTAATGTCCTGCAGCAGAAGAGCCCAGGTCCTGCAGCGGTCGGAGCCGGGGTGGGGGACCCAGGGTGGGCAGGCTGTGCACGCCCCCCCAGAGCACCCCCAGCTCATGCCCCCTACCCGACCCCCTGCACACACCCCACCCCCTGTTTCCCTCCCCACCCAGCACACGCACGCCCCCCTACCCCAGGCACACACCCACTGGTGCACACCCCCCAGCACACCATACACCCCCTCCCCCAAGGCGAACTGGCAGTCACACCCGCCTCCAGGACTGGCCGTACCCTCGTATCCTCCAGGAGGAAGCTCACCCGGCATACCAAGCCCAGCGGTGCCACAGGCCCCTGAGGAGGTGTGGCTGGAAACAGGCTGTTGTCCTTTATTTTTAATTCGGTGACTGTCCTCCGGGCACAGAAGGGCAGCTGCTCAGAGCTAGCTCTTTTCTTTCCTGCTTACTCCTGCCCTCCCTGTGCTTGGGGGACAGGCAGGTACTGATTTGGGAAGATGAATTTTCTCCACCCGAGCAAACCTGGTGCTGCCCCCATCCAGCCCCTGGCCTATCAGGTGCACTCCCGGGGGCACATCCTGGATCCAAGTTCACGGCCGCCAATTCACACGCTCAGTGTTTTCCTATTTTTAAATGCATTCGAGTTGCATTTGGGACACTTTTACCTCCTTCCTTTGAGTTTGTACTCTCGGAACTGGAAACACTTTCACCAGACGGGGGATGTCCGCAGTCCCAAAACGGGAGGTGGCCTCACGGTGTCAGGGGAAAGCCCTACAGTGACGCCTGGCTCCCCTGGGAGCCACTGATGCGCCACCACCTTGGGCCAGCGGCCCCTCCTGCCAGAGCCCCAGCCTCACCTGCGAAAGGGGATCACAGTGCCAGCCTCCTGCGGCCTTGGAGAGCTAGAAGGGCCGACCCGGTTGTTAAATCACAGCCCACCTAAACCCCAAGTTATCCGAACTGGCTCTGCTATAAAGACTGCAGTCTGGATTTCAAAACATTTTCAAAGAAAAGGAGCTTGTCATGAATTATTATTGAGGCAAATAAAGCATTCTATTGGAATTAGCACATAATACGTGTGCAGAAAACACTTCCTGCTCTCTGTATTCCTCCCATAATTCTGTCCAGATTTTCTATTGTTAGGCAGGAACATTTTTGCTTCAATGACACACTTAGAAATTTCTAGCCCTCAATGACTTGACAGGAATTCTGAACTAAAATCCAACTTGCGTGGAGTTTTAAGTTTTACCGTTTCCACACACATCGGATCTTCTAAAACAGCTATTTAAATCTTATGGCTCAACGCGCGTCGGAAACGTGAATCCCGGTCCCCAACACTCTCACGTTCTGCCCCCACTGGACGGCTCATGGGGCTCGACCGCGCTCGGGAGGGAGGACACGGCCGCTTCTCTGGAGTCACCCTGTGGTTGCCGCCCTCGGACACTCAGCGCCGGGAGCAAGTCCCCGGGGGGGACCGCCCGCCTGGACATGTCTGTCCCTGGGGCTTTCCAAGTGCAGGGGTGCATTTCTGGGTCCCAGACCCGTGCTCTCCTCCCAGTGCTCCCGCAACTGTCTTTCTGTCCCTGTGAGGAAGTTCAAGATATGATGAGCCAGAGCCAGACAACTGAGCAATTGAGGAAACAGCCTTTTTCTCTTTCTTTCCTTTTTTTTCAATAAAATTGGCTGGACTTCATCCAAGGTGAGTTGTCCCCGGATGTGAGGCTGCAACTGACACCCAAGCTCCGTTTACCAGGCAAATAAGGAGAGAACATCACTGCTCCAAAGGCGGGATCTCTTTGAAGACTTGCATGTCACCTTCTGGAATGTTCACAGCGACTAGAGATCTTTCCAAATGCACAACATTTGCAAACTCCCAGCCTCCTCGTGAAATTTAACACCTGAGGCTTATGAACAAAATCTGGGAAAGGCCTTCCCATCCCCCAGGGGCGCTCGGAGCCTCCTGCCCCCGGTGCATGTTACTTAAACTGGGCAGGGCCAGGCATGTCACATCGCTCCCCTGGTGCAGTTAAGGAAGCACCTCCTCTGGGGTGTCTTAGGTCCTGTCAGGAGAGCAGAGAAAACAGATAAGGCAGGAACGCTCCCGCCTCCAGGGAGGGCACCTCTCGGCCTGTAAGCCGCCCGATTCCTGCCCAGGCAGGCTTTATGGCGAGAGAGCTAAGGTGTTCCCAGGGGATGATTACACCCACCGAGTCTCCTGCCGGGCTATCTTCCTGCGATCAGCAGTGACCGGAGTCCCGAGAGAGTCCTGGCCCCCGGCCGTCTCGCCAGGCAGCTGTCCCCACAGAGCACCTACAGAGGGAAGCAGGGCCGGGTGTACCTTTAGCGGGCACCAAGTGCATTTGCACATAGACTCCTGGGTCTCGTGCCCATGGTTTCTGCAGATCCGGCCCCTCGGCTCCGCTGGCCCCGCGAGGTGGCCCGCTGACCTGCGGGCCGAGGACTCAGAGAATAAGCGTTCTACGCGAGCTGCGGGAGACCGGGAAGGTTCGCTCTGCAAAACGCAGCTGTCTCACCCTGTGTCCTGGGGGAACCAGAGCCCTGAAGGTGAGGGAGCCCAGAGAAAGGCGTTGGACTTATTCATCTGCATTTCCAACAAGACGCCTCTTCGGAATTCGGGGCCTGGGGATGCACTGGTGGCTGAAACTACTAGAAGCTCCAGCAAGCTGCTACCTGGCACCCGGCCTGCACCTCCCACCCAGCGGGGAGCCCTGGCAGGCGGCTCTGGTGGGTACTGCTCAGGGTCGGACATCAAGCCACATGTCCCGTGTCATCCGCCCCGTGTCACGTGACAGTCACCGGAGGGAGGGTGCTAAGACTCTCCAGGGACACCGCCGCCCAAGGGGGAGGTGGCAAAGTCCCTCACCCACAGCCCCCTCCACCCACTCTGGGGATCAGGGAAAGTCAGAAAGGAGAGCTTCTCCGGCCCGGGTGTGGCCGGCAGGGTCAGGGCGGCCGGTCCCGTGCCAGGGGACCGATCGGCTGCCCAGCTGAAGGGTCACTGGGCATCTCTGGGGAGACGTGGCAGACACCAAGCCAGAGCCCAGGGCGAGGTGAGTTCATGAATGGCCTGCCCCGAACCCCTGGGGCCCCCGTGCTTCCCAGCACAGACCTCTAGGTGGCACGGCAGGGCGTCCGGTGGATCCGTGACCCTGAAGGGAAGAACACTCGGAGCCCCCGGGGACCCAGCCACCCGCCAAGAGCCTCTGTTACGGACGGCAGCTGCTAGGAGGAGGGCATCCGTTGAACAGGGATACCGTTCGTCCCCAAAGGGGGCATCCCCGGGGAGACCGTTTGCAAGAGAAGAGGGAGGGCCCTGTCCTGACTGCGCCCTTGTGTCCCTGGGCCCCTGTCACTAACGAAGAATCCAGGACCCTCCACCCTGTCTGCAGGGACCCTCACCCAGGGCCCTTCTCAGGGTCCCAGCCAGACTTCGTGGACCACCTTCCCGCTGGATGGGGGCCTGAACACCGCGCGTGGTGGCCCCACGCCCTTCTGACGGCCTGGCCTCACCTCTCGACAACAGGTACAGACCTCACCAAGCGTTGAAGAAAACAGAAGTTACAATATAGGAGGGAAGATCGAGACTGTCCAGGAACCATGCTCCCCTGGGCCTGCCTGTTAGCAGACGCCCCGCTCTCCCCCTGGAGAGCCCAGGGCAGGCACCCCATGCCCCGCTCCAACCCCCGCCCCACTCTGGGTAATGCTCACCCCAAGCCCGAGGCCGTCCTCCCTGCAGAGAGGAAACCAACTCTGAATGTGATCCCGTGATCACCCACTGTCTGTCCGCAAGCAGCGACCAGGAGGAACATGAGAATATTCTCTACATAGTGAGTATCTTCACCAGCAACAAGCATCTAAAAGTCGCCTACAAAGAAAACAGTATTCCCTCACGCGAAAGTCACTTGGCATTCTGGAACTTGCCACTGTAGGGTCACATCTGAGCCCAACGGGAAAGGCAGGAGCTTAAGAAGACTTGGGGTCTATAAGCTCTCCTGATAAGGTTTCTCTTCTTCTTTTCTCTCCCTTCAGACTCTTTCTTCACGGGAGACCCTGCAGAGCGGCCTGTCGCGGGGAAGCCAGCTCGTG
Organism: Felis catus; assembly: GCF_018350175.1. Lineage (NCBI taxonomy): Eukaryota > Metazoa > Chordata > Mammalia > Carnivora > Felidae > Felis > Felis catus. The sequence goes on from NC_058379.1 coordinate 93,221,175, forward strand.
TCCGGGATTTCTGGGGACCCGGCTTGGCCTCCACGACCTGCCCCGCGCCCACCCGTGGCTTCGGGTGTCTTCAAAGCAGCATTTGGGGCTGTGGGACCAGCTCGTCCCAGCACCCCTGGAGACAGCCTCATCTTTCAGGGGCCCTCCATCTGGCAAGATGACACACGGCCGGGGGCGCGAGATCGAGCACCAGGACAGGTGCCACGGTGTCCCCGAGTCAGCGAGGCCCGGGGACAGCAGCTCCCAGCAGGACAGGCCGGGCGCAGCCTCCCGCACACGAAGGGGTCTCTTCCCAGTGAGGCTTTAGGTGCGTCACGTGCCCAGTCACCGAGACTTACAGGCCAGGCCAGCGCCATCGGTCTCAGACGTAAACCGTGAAGATGTTTACGCTACGGGAAGTTCATCTGCTTCGACCGTGACATGCCTGACAAAATATCCCTTCTCCTCATTTGTCCCCAAAGAAAACCCGTCATCTCTACCTGTGAAGACCACTTGAAATCGCACGCAGGGCTGACCTAGAGGCTCTGAACTTGAGGCCAGTGCATGAGTACACGTGTGTGGTTCTTACCTACGGGAAGAGACACTCGTGTAGTGACCACGTCCACGTCAGAGGTGTCCTGGTGGTTTGTAAGTTCTCCCGCCCTTTGGACAGTAAACTCAGGGCTCCTACAAAAACATCTGCCCACCGAGTCCCTCTCAACTAGACCGTAACCAGGGCTACGCACACTCCAACTCCTGTTAAAAACTCTGAAAACAAACGTTGCGTTCGGAATGAGTAACGCGGGGAAATGCGACAAAATGTTCCTGCCGAAATCCACAGCCCGCCCTGAGCGAGGATGGAGCCCGTGTCCGCGGGGGACGCGACGCGCCTCTCGGGCTGGCATGTGTCCCCGGGCCGGGCCGCTGCGCTGCTGTCGGGGGGCCGTGGGGGAGCCCGACACACCCCGCCGCCAGCCCCAAGCCCATCCCGAGCGCGTCTCGGGACAACGGGGCAGGGAAGGGGCGTCGCTAGGTGCTCCCCGTGTCCGCGGCAAACCAGGTAGGAGGCGTTCCGATTAAATCAATAAAATAAACCAGACAGCCCTTCTCGCCCTCAGAGCACTGTCCGGTCCCTGTCACATTCCACATCACTGTTTTAGATTTTCTCCAGCACACGGGTTCTGGGGCGATTTATTTTCAAAGCCAAAAAGTACGCCGCTTGGCAATTTTATCACTCCAGGTATAATAATTAAAAAAATCCCATTATTGTATGTCCTTTGGTTAAGTCTCCATCAAAGTCCTCGAATTCAAAGCAGCCAGTTCCACAATCAGTAACTACAGCCCAGAATTAGTGATCCCATTTTTTTCTTAGAGTTAATTGAAACTGATGTGTTTTGAAATCATAGTGGGGGTTTCTCAAGAAAAGTGCTATGTGTTATTCAATCGGCAGGCATGAAACAGGTCGAAGTCAGCAAGGCTCACGCCCCAGGATTAGTCCCCGTTGGCACCACTGGGCCCAAGAACCACAGCCTCTCCCAGCGGATAAATATTTAAATTATATGTATGTCAATGCACAGAGCAACCTGAAAGAAACCTGTTCTTTTTCCTTCTGTCATCCGGCTGTGAATTTTGAATAAAACCGTAGGTCAGCGCAGACGCCCTTCTGTAAATCACAGAGCTAACTGACCTGTTGGGCTACAGCGTCCCTTCTTCTGCTCCCTAAGACTAATTTTTCCAGGCATCGTAGGGGCATTTCCAATTAACAGCAGCGTAGTTTTAGATCACAGCTTTGCAAAGGTTCAACGCTAAGAAGTAAATATGGGACTACGCAGTGGCAATAATTCATAAGCCACAGGAAGGAAAGTGCGTGCCTGTCTTGTGGGGCTGGCTGGAGCTGGTTCCATTTTATAGAATCCATGCCAGCCACACTCCATCAATTTCCCACAATGATCATAAAATTCCTTTTTATTTTACTCTCACCGCTCCACCCCTTCCGTTGCTTCCAGAGTTTATTCACGACACGTGAAGCCTGTCTGTGCGCAGACTCCTCTAGGAAATGCCCGCGGACCCCTCCTGGCGCTTCAATTTGCACTGAATGGAAAGGGGCTCCAGCCTGCTAATGTGAGGACATTGGAGCCTGCTAATCACCCCCATAGCCAGGTCACATTTGCAGCCCCGCGCGGGTAAACAGATGACCTGGGGAGTGGGCGCAGCCGAGTCGGGCGCGTGCGCTCAAGGAGGGCGGGGTGGGCCGCAAGGTTCATGGGTGCCCATGTTTGGGGCACCTCCAGAGAGACGTGGCCCCATGAGCAGATCCAGGCACTCAAAGGAGAAGGGCCCAGTGCCGGGCTGGAATCAGCAGCCGCTGGGGACGCCGCTGGGCGTGACTTACCCTGTGCTCGGGTACACTTCTGGGGCCCAGGACCAGATTCGGAGCCCACAGACTAGACAGACTTCTCAAAACCTTGTCTTTTCGCGGGTGAGGTTAAGGTCAGCACGCGTCACGGCGGCCTGAGCAGAGCGGGAGGCCACTTGTCTGCTCCTGCGATGCTCAGATGAGACCCGTGCCAGGTCCGCTCTTGTCTCGCCCTCAAGCCCCCTCTCGAAACAGGTGCAACGAGGAAGTCACACTTTGCTTTGCTTTATCAAAGGGCTCTCACTGGGCTGTTCTACCAAGAACCGGAACCCGGAGGGGAAGTGCCCTGTCCACCCCCCTGGCTGGCGTGATCGCACGGACACGGGTGCCAAAGAAGGGCCCTCGAACTCTGTCCCCTGCTGGGGCTCACCGTCAGCGGTGACCTTTGCTTCCACAGGATGAACTCAGAAGGGACACTTCCTGGCACTAGGGATCTCTGAGCAAAGCTGTACGGTCGGATGTATTTTTAAAATAAATAAACTTTGTATTTAACTGTCTAATTTAACTTAACCATCAATCCCTACTTTCCAGCCAATGTCAACCACAAACATGTGATGGTTTTTTTGTTCTGGGACAAGCGAGAAGGTGCCTCTGCTCTCTGCCACGACATGTGCGCTCAGTACAGACCCTTCCTGGGACTCTCCCGACTCCCCACTGTCCTCTGCAAACAGAAAGTCCTACAGCACGAACACCTAACTTCTCCACGGGAGAAACCAAGCTTTCCGGAAAGTTCCAGCCAATCGTGTCCCTGCTTGGCACGGTGGGAACCCGTGACATTCATGTCAACGTCGGCAAAGGCCCAGGGAGAAGAAGCTGGCCACTTTCTACCTGTGGATGCCTGTGGCTCTGATGTCACAGAGTTTTAAAAAGCTAAGGTCTGTCTCACGGGTCAAACAGAAGTTATCAAGAGTCCCTGCCCTGTGGAAGCACTTTTCCAGTAGGCAAGAGGACACGCTGCCCAGGACCACCGAGTGGGAACTGGACAGGGAGAGGTGCCGGTGGAAACAGAGGCGTAGGGACGTCTGGAGAGGGTCACAGTCTGACGCCCGCCTCTGCTCCTGTCCAGGGAGAGCCACCGTTTCCCCTCACTCCTGGCCCTGGGGCTTCTGGAAAGACCTGAGAGAAGAAAGGAGCCCAATTATGGGAAAGGTCAGATGTTCCCAAGTCCGCCAGCAGAGAGGGGCCTCCCGCAGCCACAAGCCAGGCACTCCCTTACATGCAAGCAAGCAATACGGACCGTAAAGGGAAAGTCTCTAATGTTTTTGAGATCACGATTCGCCCAATGATCTGAAATAGGTAAATAACATTTGTCTTCTAAAGCCCATAATTACACCGTGTGCTTGTGCACTGAGCCATAGCAAACCGAGAGTCGTGTGTCGGTGGTGAACCTGCTTCACTGGGAACAGCGAATTCACAAACAGCTGCAAATTCGGGAAGGTTTTCTGGAGGGCGCGGGGGCATTTGCGTTCAGCGATCTGAATGAACCGATGAAGGCCAGTGACTGACCCCCACTCACTTTAGGAATATTCAGCTAAGTGCTTCTAGGCATTTATATTTATGACCAAAACACTGCACATGATTCTTACCTTGGTTGAAGTCCAAAAGTTTTTCATTTCTCCTCAATATAAATAACTAGCAAATGAAGGGAATATTTTGTGGTTCACATAAACTTTCCACAAATTATCAACACAGCATGTCAGCCTGCAATGTAATTTTTGGTCGGGTTTGGGTTTGGATTTTTAATTATAACACTAAACCGGCTTGTATGGAAGAATCTGACCTATTTTCACTGTTTCAGTAAAGTTGCTGATGATGGAGAAGCACACAGTATTGAACCGATCCTATCTTTATCATCTCCAAATTTACCGAAGGCCTGGCCCTGAGCCCCTCAAGCATCAGACATCTTCACCAAACCTCTGGAGCCTCCACGACGCAGAACAGGTCCTCACCGAGAGGTGGGCGCACGTGCCCGGAGCTGTGCAGAAACTTCCAGAAGCTGCAGGACCCCTGGGGATAGCTCCCATCCGAAGGCTCCCTCTCCTGAGGTACGCAGACGTGTGCGTGATTGCCCTTTTTATTTAGGCCACTTGGAAACTGGAAAGGAAGGGCCGGTGAAGGAGATCCCGGGAACGAGGGCGGTTTTCAAGAGAAGCCTGACTGTAGAGACCGCGGCTTCCACGCCGTCAGTCTGAGGCGCCCCCGCCTCACCCGGACTTCTGTCCAAGATGGACGAGGACATAGCTCCCGGCCTTCCCCAAGCCGGTCACACACCTCCTGTGTGTGTCCTGTGAGCGCCGACCCACGAGCCAGCAATGGGGCCGAGCGGTGGCCAAGAGCCCAGGGAGCAGCGGGCCGGGGACGCGGGCCAGAGCCGCATCAGGCTGCGAGGCCGGGCCGGACCCTCCACGTTGTCCTGAGTGACCGTCCCCTGCGGCCCGTAGCAGGGGCACCCCTGGATCCCACACCCGGGCCTCCCAGAGGCCAGCTTCCAGGGAGTGGCTGACCCCGGGCCACTGGGCACAGCTGGCCCCGGGCCACTGGGCACAGCTGGCCCCAGGCCCTTACAACTCTCAGAGCAGAAGATCCCAAACCTGCTCTGCTCAGGCAGCACCCCCAGCCAGAGACATCGCAGACCCTTGCATTTACGAGAAGCAGGTCCTGTGCTTGGTACTCGTAGTACCAAGTACAAGCTGGTACTTGTGGCCTACAACTAGTAGCCACGGGAGAAAGTCACACCCGTACTTGTCAAGAGAAATGGGTGTGCTTTCTGTCTTAGCCCCGGTCACCCACTGTGGTGCGTGCCTGTTAGATAGCCCGGGGCCCCGGAGCCCGCAGGCTCCCGCTGACAGCCCAGCCTCGCAAACCGTGGCATCTTGAGAGGGTGCGCGGCGCGCCCACGTGGACAGCAGCCCTCTCTGCAACGTGCACAGGCCGCCAGGCTTCCGTGGCCTCCTCCACGCCGGCCACACGAGCGTGCAGGTGACCGGGACTCCAGACAAGGAAACACTCAGGTCAGATTCCAGCCGTGTCTCCCAGAGTCAGCCGAGAGGGGCGGGTGTGTGTGATGAGTAAACTGGGGGAGAGGGACGCTCCCCTGGGCCGTCCTCCCCCTCCCCCAAAATAGCCAGGACCTCGCACACACGCGGCAGGCCTGGCGTGTGACCCGGAGGTCCCGAGGGAGGTACGTGTGGCCGCCGTGGACCTGTGGTGTCCCTGGACCCGAGGGGAGACTTGTGCTGAGTAGAAACGGTCACCACGGGGCGTCTTCCCACTTGGATGCTGCGGGGTCCGGGGTAGACTCAAGGAGAGGCTTCTCCCTGAGCTTGGTCCCAGCCCTCAAAGGCGCAGTTCCCCGATGACAGAAGTTCAGAGCGGGTTCGTATTCTGCGCAGAGAGGGTACCTGGAGGACAGGGCCACCCGAAGCACCTGCGCTCTGACTCAGACCCAGGGGGCCGGCCTTCCTGCTGTGGAAAGTTCCGGGGCCCTTCCCCCAGAGAACATCAGCTTTACTCTGTGACCAGATGCCGTAGCACAGCCTGGCGCTGCGCGGATCTGCGGGGCCTCCACCGCGTGCTGGGCGCCAATAACCCAGCGGTGAGGAAGGTGTCTCTGCCCTCACCGCCCACACGGTCCGGAGGCTGTACGAGCCGGGCATCGCTTCCTCGCTGCCCCCAAAGGCCGAAAACAAAGGTGCAGGGTCGTCAGCGCACATCGTGTCTCCAGCTTCGCCTTCCTGCACGTCCAGCCTCAGCATCTTGCACGAGTAAGGGTGAGAGAACTCGGCAGAGGCCACCGCCCGCTGCAGACCTGCTGCCCAGCTCCCCCACCTGCCACTGCACTGGAGGTCTCCCCCCTGGTGGACAGGGGCCCCTCCCCCCTGGTGGACAGGGGCCCCTCCCTCCTGGTGGACATGGGCCCCTCCCTCCTGGTGGACAGGGGCCCCTCCCCCCTGGTGGACAGGGGCCCCTCCCCCCTGGTGGGCAGAGGCCCCTCCCCCCTGGTGGACTCCCCCCTGGTGGACAGGGGCCCCCTCCCCCTTGATGGATGGGGACCTTCCCGGAACTTCCAGGGTGACAGCAGCAGCAGGAGGTCTGAGAGAAGCAGATGGTCCTTTCAAGTGTCCCCAGCAGCATCCTGAGTCCGGTGTGGAGGCTGGACCGGGCGTCTGTGGGGTCCGTGCCCGTGCCTTCCTGGAGGAGCAGTGTCCAGGAACTTCAGTGGTGGAGGACCGTGTCCTCATCACCAGCCCGTTCTGACCCAGGAGCCCGGCTGGCAGCTTCCCTCCATGAAATCGCACGTGTGTGCCCCCCTCCCACACACATGTGTCCACTCAATCCCTCTTTTCGCCTCCTGCCCCGAGACCCTAATGCCACGTGTGTTATTGTTTCCAGAAATTGGACCCAGTTTTCCTCATGCTCGATGGTTGCTGGTATGACTGAGGAGCTTCCAGAAGGTAACTCTAAGCCCCCTGTGGTTTCCAGGCCTGCGAACCACGTGTGTGAGGTGAAGTCGGGTCTCACCGCACTCAAAATTACTCTGTGTGGAGTCGTCACTAAGTCCAAAGAGCAACCAAACAGCTCTTGGACAAGAGTCTCGACACTCACCCCATCCCTGTGACCCAAGGTGCCTTCTGCACAGAGCAATGGGGTCAGGGAAGGCCCCCCGCGGTGGGCGCCGGGCTGGGCATGGTCTACACCGCCAGCGAGCGCCATCCACTCACGTGACTTGGAAAGCGGGTGACGAGCATCCAGACCCACTCCAACCAGCGAGCTCTAACGTCCGTGAGCGCCGTAGACAGTCGTGAACGGCTCCTTCCGCATTTGCAGCTCAAATCACTGGGACACGAAGAACTCACAGGAAAGGAAACACATGTGGCCCACACACTTTTTTTAAAATTCACCTTCGCTAATCACTTAAGACATGAATTAAGGCTACAGTGACATGCTGTGCCTCCTCCCGAATTAGGGAGGGTTGTTTGAGACGGTGATAATTGAGGCCAACAGGTGTAGGACACTCTCACACCTGCTCCTATGGACAGAAACGGGGTCAGTCTTTCTGGAAAGCCATTCAAAACTGTGCATCGAGGGCCTTAATAATGCTCCTACTCTCTGACCCTGAAACTCCACGTCCGGCATGGTCTCTTAAGGAAACAAGCAGAAATGTGGGGAAAGATTTACGTACAAGATCTTCACAATTATGACAATGGCAAGTCACTGGAAAAATCCTAAATTTCAGGGGAGCAAAAGTTTATGTTAATTGTGTTACATGCGTGTGACAGGACGGTGGTGTGCTGGTGTGCGAAAAGAGAAAGAGCGACGACAGTCCCTGAGGAGTAAATTCTCCCACGACGGCCAATCTCCAGCTCCCGACAGTGAGCAAGGTGGAGAAGACGCGCTGTCTCGTGCCGGTGTGGACCCTTTGCAGGTTCACGTACCTGTGAGCAGGTGGCACAAAATTTTGGCACAGTGTCTCAGGATGAAGTAGTGGTGGGAGATGCCTTAGCTTTTCGCACGTCTCTCATTTCCCATTTTTCTAAAACGTGCTTGCGTTGTTTTTGATTCAGAAAACAAAATGATATTTTGGGGGGAAAAATGATTGAGGTGTCAGCTTTTTTTACAAGAAGTTCTTCGAGCGGAGCTCAGAGAGCTGGGAGACTTTACCCTTAGTGACTTAACCCTTTACAGCTCAGTCCCCTCCAGGGAATGAATCTCACGTCACACGTTTTCCCCAAATGTCCAAAGGCCACAGTCTCCAGTGCAATTGCTGACTAAGCAAAAGACAATTACCATTTCGGAAAGAGAGGAGAGGCATCAGATTCAGAGGCGGGAGAGTGGACCTCCGCGTACCCGGGGAGCCATCCCCGCGGCCCGGCGACCCGGCCCTGAGCGCACGCGGATGCGGGGGGCGGGTGCCTCCCCTGTCCCGTGTGTCAGGCTTCAATTGCTCTGTGGAAATGCGGGGGTGAGAGAGAGATTCTCCATCTCTGTTGAAGCAACTGGAAACGAACCAGAAAAAAAGGTAAACTTGCATTTCTTCAGGACCCTCCTGATCAGACAAGAGCCTTCCCCGGGGACAGACTATGAGACCATGTGTGATTTTTTTAAATGTTCACACCAGTGTGGACGAGGCCCGTGTTTTGTGCAGAGAGAAATATGGGTATTTTAACACTAACGGGAAAACCTCCCAAGACAAAGCTTGGGCTGCATTCTTCGGGAAAGTCAGAAGCCAGGGTAACTGCTGCCTCCAGGTTGGAAACAAAGACGTGAGCGGGGTGGGGGCTCCCCCCTCACTGACGTGTCATGTGATTTTGACCACCTCCAGATAAAACTTGTTGGACTGCCACAATCGCCGCTTCCTGGCTCCTCGAGCCCGTTAAACATTTATTACTTCCTACACCTGTGTAACCAGAAGATAAAAAGACAGCCTAGGATTTTACTCGAAGAGAACTCAAAGTCATTTCTTTTTGATTCCTTCCTTCACCCAACGGACGCTTGCGTTGTCCCCTTAGACCCTCGTGAATCCTGGGTTCTGTGCTTGTGCGTGTGTGTGAATCGTTCACACGTAGATATGGATGCACGCGGATGTAGGTGTGTGCATGTGTGTGTGTAGGGGTATATATGTGTATGCATATGTGTGCAGATATAGGCTTGTGCATGTGTGTGCACAGATGCATGTGTGCATGTGTGTGCAGAAATGTGTGTGCAGAGACACATGTGTGTGCATGTGTGTGCACAGAGGAACGTGTGTGTGCATGTGTGTGTGCGGAGGGGGTGGAGGAGGAGTGGTCACAGTCACTGTACGTCCCTCTCATTTCCGCATCCACCCGGGGCCCCCAGTCTCCCCACCGTACCTGTACCCCCTTCCTTTAATGGAATGTGCCCCTTCTTCCAGCACCTTCCTGCCCCCTCCCCGGCCCCACTGCCCGCGGCACCTGCTGTCTCACTGACGCTCCCGCCTCAGGAAATGCCGCTGCCGAAGCAGAGGCTGGTGCTGCCGGGCGCACGAGCCACGACCCCCTCCTCGCTGGCCTCCTCGAGCCCACTCTGGCCCCCCGCCCGCAGCCCTGCCGTGATCTTCCCCCTCTACAGACCCAATTATGCCATCTTAGCCGTGACCTTGCAATGGCTTCAAAGCGCCCTAACGGGAGCACCCCCAGCCCCTGCCACGGGATGAGTCACCAGCTGACTGTCCCTCACCCCTGCATCGCCCCTGTCCCGACCCCACCTTCCTGCAATGCGGCCGCTCCAGGGCCTGAGGCGTGTGCACCCCGACCGGCCAACGTGGGCCGGTCCTTTGCCCTCTGTGCCTTTGTCACGCCCAGACACCCTCCCGGTCACCTCTTTGGCTAAGCTCGCCGAGAGCCCCGGGCCTCCTCCGAGCCGGCTTTTAGAGCCGTGGATGAGCACGGGGGGCCTGATGCAGCTCACTCACACCTGCGCTGGGCATCGGGTTTGCCATCAACGTGGCCGGCCTCATGGTGGAAAAGGCACAGGGGGTGGGGCACGAACCGAGAAAGCAAGAAGACAGGGGCCACCAGGAGGGTGTGACGCCATCATCTCCTGGAGCACAGTTTACGTTTGCACGCGCGTACGTATCCGTCTCGTTCAGCTGGATGATGGGTCGTCAGGGGATTCTCCGCTGCTCTAGTTAGTTCTCCCCACGTTCTCTAAAACGTTTGCTCTGAGTTGTTTCTGAAAGAAAGAAAGAAGAAAGAGAGAGAGAGAGAAAGAAAGAGAGAGAGAGAGAGAGAGAAAGAAAGAAAGAAAGAAAGAAAGAAAGAAGAGAGAGAAAGAGAGAAAAGAAAGAAAGAAAGAAAGAAAGAAAGAAAGAAAGAAAGAAAGAAAGGGAGAGAGAGGAAGGAAGGAAGGAAGGAAGGAAGGAAGGAAGGAAGGAAGAAAATTTTGCAAACTGGAGTCTTCCTGTGGGGAGAACAGGGAGACCCTCCCCCACAGCCCACCCCACACTGCACAAAGTCCGGTCCTCTTGATCTGTTCTCATTCTTTGCCCTGAAAAATAACTGCCACTCTGTGTCCCTTTGGAAACTAAAGAGCTCAAAGCTATCGTGATTGGCTTCCCGTGACGCACTCCTTATGAAACATGAGGGAATGAATCTGACTTTGGGATTTTTGATGAGAAAAATAGAGGCTCCACAGGAGAAGGGGGTGGGTCATGCAACCGGGCTGCGGAGGAACCACTTTCCAATGAAGACAATATTTAACTTGGAATTTGGGATGAGATGCTAATGATAATGTGCAGTGAGCATCGAGAATAGATTTGGGACATCACTGTGTTTGCCCAAAGTAAAATTAACAGCAAAATGAAATACACAAGGTCTTTGGAAAGAAGCCATCCTGAAAAACACGTTTTGTTTCTGAAGTTATATTTCCCTCTTAGGAAATCAAATAGTTCTTAAAAACTCTCTCCATGAGAGGGAAAAGTCTCATTCTCCAGAAGAGACTCTACGTACCTCCTCCTCCGATACGATCCATCAAGACAGAGTGATTTCCCTGGTTCACCTGCGGTGCTCGTGCCACGGCTGGTGGCTCGGCCACAGTCCCCCCCCCCACCGTGCCCCCACCTCCCTCGGGGGATGAAGTGTTGACTTATAACCACTGTGGGCTGGTTCATCACAACCTGACACGTTCTGTGTTCTTCCACAGTCTTTGTGTGGAGATTCAGCCAGAGGGCCCAGAACCCCCGCATGTTGGATCTACATTGAGTATTAGTAATCGGTAATTCCATAACGAAGCCAGAATAGCCGGTGTCTGGGCCACGACACTGCCACCAGGGCACCCGGCCCTTCCAGACCCCACCCTGCAGCTCGGTTCACAGAAATGGGCCCCAGTTTCTCACCGAGACAAGATTGTGAAAGGTTTTGCTCGGAAGTTTGTGACAAAGTCAACGTTTAATGTGCTCCTTTATACTCCTTCATTCCTTCTTCTTGTAAAGTACAAGGAAAATGTAAATTTTGTCACCAAACTTCTCACGGGTGCCCCGAGCCCCCAGCCTCGCTGCCCCCCCACACTCCTCCCCCGAGTCCGCGGCCGCTCGTCTTGGTATATAGCGAGGACACAGGCAGGTCTGACTGCACTTGCTGGACCTTCGCAGAATTTTCTTTCCCGTGATGGTGGACCGAGCTCGCCTCTCAAGTCGGCAGCCCCACTGAGCCCTTCTGACTTCTCCGGGGGCGTCAGAGCACCCCTCGTCTGGGCTTCCCAGGACTGCTGCTGGGCTCGGGTGTTCTTAACTCCCGGCGCGACAGTGATGCCCCAGCCCCACCGGAGTGTGAGCCCGGGAGAGTGGGCGTCCTGGCTCCCCACGTGGCTGGTGCCCAACAGACGGACGCAGTGCTGAGCACAGGGGCCCTGGCCGTGGAGGTGGCCCGGCCGTGGTGGAGCGAGGGGGCCTGGCACCAGGACGAGCCCCCGGGGCTGCCCCTTTGCCCACTGCCCTCCTCCGGCGGCCCCGTGGCTATGTTCTCAGGACCCAACAACACGCCCATCTTACGGGAGCCTCGAGTGCAAGGCCCCGGGAGGGGTGGGTGTGGAAATGTGAGGGCTGTGCCTCCGCAAGGGGCAGGCAGTGTTCTGGCATTTGGGGGGACAGCAGTGTAGACGGCGGTCCCGGAAGAGCCAGGAATACTGCCACCAGCGTGACGAAGGTGACCCTGCGGACAGACGGTGTGCCCTTGAGATTGCTTTTTACAGGAACATGTGCACCCCACCTGCTCGCTCAGTAACTTGGCCAGACGTCATACCCAAAAATTCACGCGGTGGGTGGCAGAGGACTCTCTACCCGCCAGTCCTGTGAGCACCACACAGAAGGGGGGGGTGGGGCCTGCTCTTGGGAAGGGGGACAGTGGGGGGCAGGGCCAGACACGGCGTCACGCATGGAGAGAAGAAACGAAGGACGGGAGCTCAAAGGCAGGACAGGGCAGGGCGGGCGCTGTCGGGAATGTGGGCACTGATGCCCACCTTGGAAGACCCTTTCCAGGGTTGATAATGAGCCTGCCATCCACATGCGTGTCTTTGTGACCCCGGTCTTAGCGTCATTCACACACATAAGGTGATGGCTCATGCCACTGCCCCATGAACGAAGTCTGAGGTTTCTGCCCTGGGACAAGGAAGGGAGCATCTCATGCATGAAGCCCCGGGCCGAGGGGATCGAGCTGGAGAAGGCAGGTGCTCGGACAACCACCGGCACCAGGGCTGGAGGTAGGGACGCAGGGCTCACCGGTGGGGAGAGGTCGGGATTGAGAACCAGCAGGACAAATCAGAAAGCAGTGGAGAGCAGAGGGCGAAGGAGGGGCCTCGCAAACCGAGCACATTAAGGAAGAGGGAGGAGAAGGAAATGTCGCGGGGAGAGTGAGGAGTCTCCGGGACAGAGCCGCGACAGGCGGCAAGGCACCAGAGTTGGGGGCGCTTGAACACTGAGCCGTGGTAGCGGCACGGAGGGCCACGGGCTCCACCTCCACTAGCGGGAACACCGGGTCCTCACACGTCTAACACGCCGACCTCAGGAGGCACCTGCCCGAACGCGGTCGGCGTCCACTCTGGCCTGCGGTCCCGTGTGACTGTTCCGGCTCCAGCTTCCACACGGCCATCTGGGGTGCAAACTCCTTCCGTCTCGTGGCTCTGACCTCCCGTAGGACCCCAGCCAGCTCTCCATTCAACCACCCAGCGGAAAAGATGGTGAAGCCAGAGCTGCCAGGCACCAATGACTCTCAGACGCCCTTGGTGACAGCTAGAAACGTGAACTCGTCTGGGTGGAGCAGGACAGCACGGCCCCCAGGCACAGCCACCTCCAAGGACCCCAGACACACGGAAGAGAGACGACAGCACAGAGGGCGAAGTCACACCTGCGATCACTCGCTGGCGACCAGATACCCGCCTCTCGTTCGAGCCGCCTCAGACCCGAGCTACACGCATTCAGCTCAACCGCAGGCAGCTCCCGACGGGGTGCAGACGCGCCTCCGGGTCTGGAGACCCGGGAACACAGAGGCAGCACCTCCCGCTGCTCCAGCAGGCCGCGTGGCCGGCACTTTCGTGGCCCCTGGGTCCCCTCCCTGGAGAGAACCCACACCCCTCCGTGGCACGGCTGAGGTCCTGGGGCAGCGGCCGCTGGTGCCACCCACTTCCTGCTCGTGCAGACTTGGGGGCTTGACGCCCCAAGACCTTATAACCTGGCGTTCGCTCCTTTACCAAAACAACGCCTCGGAGGGTCAGAACGTGCCCTGCCTATTTGTGTCAGTCCCTTCGTGTCCCCGTCAGCAGAGGCAAGAGCCCTCCGCCACACAGGTCCTCACTCCTGCCGTGGCCCCTGTTTGCAGGGAGGGCTGTGCCTGCTCCTTCCCCAGACTCTTCTCATCCTATGGCTTTGCCCTCCTCCAGGGCCCTGCGCTCGGCCACGGGAGCGTGACGACCACAGCCGTTACCCGTCTCAGGCCACAATTGACGCACACACCTTCCACTCCCGTCCCAGTGGCCGGAAGTAGTCTCTGGGCCCACCGCGATGCAGGGGGGTGGTGACGCGGGCCCCCGTGCACACAGCCCTCCCTGCAACTGTGGACAGAAAAACCCAGTCCCCAAAACCATCTCTTCCGAGACCCTCTCATTTTCGTCAAAAGTAGTATGAAAAAATTCACAGGGGTCGATACATCTTGTTCTCACATCGTTCTGTGCAGAAGAATCACTGTTGGAAGCAGAATAAAAACAGGCTCCTCGGTCCCACGGCCGGAGGTGTGGGTTCAGCGAGTCTGGGCACGGGGCTCTGAGAGTCTGGATTTTTAGCGAGTGCCCCAGGAGATTCTGAGGAGGGCACTTGGAAACATAGCAAGAGGGAGTCTAAAGTGATTCATAAAAAGGATCGATACATAGCATTGATTGGCAGAGGGAGGATTTGCTTCCAGTGGGCCCAGCGTGGTGTCGGGTCTCTGCACCCCGTGCTGGGAGACCTTGGGAGAGAAGGTCATCGCAGCCGCCAGGGTGGCGTGCCTGGAGACCCCAGGGTCTCCTCTCACTGGTGAAATCAGAACCACACACGATAAACTGAGGAATCACATGCCCTGCCCAAACTTGGCTGAACATTTTGTAAGTAATAAAAATACCTCCACGAGAACAGCTCCTGCTCGGGAACAATGGAACGTTTTGCCGACACGTTTCAAAGCACACCCCAACTTCTCACAGGCGTCTAACAAGCACCTAGCAAATGTCCAACCTTGTGCTAACCGCAGGCGCTAGGGAGAGGAAAACGCAACCCGCCAGCCAAGACGGCGTGTGGAAACACGTGCGGCGAATGGCCCGTGCCACCGAGAAGCGTGAATAACGGGTTCGGGGCAGCCGACAAGGAAAAGGCTGGGAAGCGGCTGTGGGACCACTGTGATGTCCGTTCAGCCTCACTGTGCACATCGGAAGGGCACGCTCGCTGCTTTGTGACAGTCGCAACTTGAGAGAGAATGAAGGCATCAGACAAAACCTGAGCAGCTCTAGAGTGTCACCTGGTAGCCAGGACCGGCCATGGAGAGACGTACAGCTTTCCCGCTCGTTATGTCCAGACCTCGTGGTGCAGTGATGGCAACAAGGTGCCCAAAACTAAACAGGAGCTGGGGCCAGCGCTCCGCCCGAAGCTTGCCATCCTGGGACAAGTTACAACTTTGGACGGCTCCTCGTGTGTACTGTCGCTCCAGCACGCTCGTCCATGAAACCGAGATGCTCGCCACACCTTCCTGATGTGAAGACGGTGCGGCGGGAGCCCTGGTTCCTTGAGGTGATGGCTGGACGCAGAGATTCTCTCCACCCCACTCTCTTCCTGTCCCCCAAACCCACCGGCTAGCCACGGAGCTGTCCGTGGTCCTCGGCGTTCTCTGGACACATCCTCTGAAGTATCGACTTAACATTTCAGCTAAACTTTTCTTTGCGTGAAAGGTAATCACCTGTCCCCCTGGCACAGGAGTGCTGAACGACATTAGCGGGGGCTTCCACACAGGTGGCATTGCAGCAGAGATAACTGCCAGTGCGCCTGAGGGACCGGTCCTCTGGAAAGTTTATTTGCTATTCATCATCCAAGCAGAAGAAAAATAGGACAGGAAGTTTTAATTATCCTGACGGCCAGGTTTTCAAAGGCACGGAGACATTTGAGCCTGGCTGACAAGAGTATCACATGAGCTGAAGTCACCAAGGAGAACAGGTGTGTGTGCGAGGTAGAATTCTCTCATTTTTCAAAAAGATGGACCTTGATTTTTTTCTCCATGGTCTCAGTCAAAACACATTATTTCAGCCTGTTTACAATATACTCAGAATATAAGTGAGTGGAGACTGGTTCTTTATAGGGCATTTCAGTATATTCAAAAAAATGAACTCCTTCCAACATCTGCCGTCCGCTGGGCTCCCCAGGAAAAAGCCTGAGGTGGGAGTCGGTGGACCAGGCAGGGCTCCCGGAGACAGTACCCACGACGGTGAGGGAGGCAGGGACAGCAGGGCGCGTTCAGCTCGGATGCGGGTGCGGCATCACAACCTGTACGGGCTCAGGATCACTCTTGAGGACGGTCAAGGCGAGTCAGCCGGACGCTTGCCACCCATCTGAGTCAGCCTCACGGTCCAGTCTGCACGGCGCTGCCCCCGGAGGAGGGGCGGCACAGGAGGGTCCTCACTGCAAGCCCCTAGCAGCCAACACCCCAGCAGCAGGGTCTGGCCCCCAGACCGCTCATCCGGTACAACCACTACCTCTGGCGAAGCTGTTTGGTCACCGTGAAGGTGACCTTTTTGATACAGTCACCGGGCCCCCACAGCAGCTCTGGGGTCTGGCCACCGAAGACTCCCCTTCTGGCTCCTGGATCTGGATGTCAGCCCTACCGGCTTCACAACAGAGAATCCTGATTGGTTGGATTTCTTTGCAATGGTTTTCAGTCAAATTAATGGGGAATGAAAGTACAAAATTTTATCTTCTTCTTTTAATGTGATATTTTATGTACAGAATTATGTTATAATAAAAAATTCTCTGTGCTCTATAAAACAACTGATTTAAAGCTTAGGAAGAACTATCTTGGTTTCTTGGCTAACACCAGCTGCTAAAGGGCAGTAAAACGTTTATATGCACAAGAACACACATCCGAATCACCCAATCTTGCAAAAATATTCTTTAATATCCATGTGTCATTTCTTTAGAAAGACTGAAGAGTGGAGACATGTAGTGCCTGTAAAGATGTTTTTTTTCCCCAAAAGTTTTTACTTGTCTCCATCATTTCTCAATGAACCACCCCCAGGGATAATTTTAGATTTCTCTGCATTTTTCTCCACTGTCTCTACTTAAATCTATGAATTTATAAACATACTTTCTGTGATTATTTAAGAGAATTTGGGTTAATGCCTGCTTTTAAATCACAACATGGTGTTATATGTGGACAGCAATCTTAAAATCTATTTAAGTGGATGGTAGCTAGTTGACCACATTATCGAGCAAGAAAGGTACAAAGTAGAAGGGCATGAGAAAAATGTCATGAATTCACACAGAAAATAAAATGACACCAGACATGTGAAAACTTACAGAATAAATCCCAGAAAAAAAATTAGGGGTGCCTGGGTGGCTCAGTCGGTTAAGTATTCGACTCTAGATTTCAGCTCAGCTCATGATCTCATGGTTTTGTGGGTTCGAGCCCCACATCAGGCTCTGTGCTGACAGCGCAGAGCCTGCTTCAGATTCTGTGTTTCTCCCTCTCTCTGCCCCTCCCCCAGCTCTGAAAATAGATAAACTTAAAAAAATGTAATCTCAGTACGCATTTCCAGCCGGTACAACCATGCCAGCACTCTCTGGGACCCGTCTACAGGTCCTCAGCCCCCACGGTGGAGGCGCGTATGTTAAACGAGGGAGGACGGGGTAGCACTTCCTCAGGGAACAGTTCCAAGCGATAACGTGGAAGGAGGGAGAGAAGTAGGCCACGGCCATCACGACAGCACCGCAACAGCTGTGGCCCGAGACGGCCTCGCGAGACCCTGAAGGAGGTGCCCACAAGCTTGAGGACAAACTCGACATTGGTCCAGTTTCAAGTACCGCTCCCTCCCCAAGGCGTTTCTTAATTACCAAGGGAAATACAGTGACCTCCCTGTGGAGAAGTCTGGCAGTCACCACCTTAACCAAGTGGCCAGGTTTACGGGACTTGCCGACACCGCATCCCTCCGGATATGATGCCCTGGAAATCGTACAACGTCACCTGTCTGGTCCTCTGGCCAAAAATGCCAGGAGGGAACATCCCCCAAAGCTAAGCTGAGGAACGTCCTACAAGGTAACCCTCCAGTTCTCCTCACGCGCGTCAAGGCCGAGAAAGACAAAGGTGAGGGAAGCTCGTGGACCGGAGACCTGGGCTGGATCCTGACACAGGACACGGACGCACTGGGAAGACAGGTGAGACCCTGATGTGGTCTGCAGGTTAGTGGGCGGCATGGCGCCAGGGCTAATGTCCAAGTTTGGTGGCTGTACCCGGTTACACACGGTGTTCGCATCAGGAGCAAGGGCGTGGGCTTTCCGCAACGCTGTACGACCTGTGCAACTTTTCTGTGAGTCTAAAATTATTTCAGAATTGTTCTAAAAACAGCCGGGGGCCCTGGTTTCCTACTAGCCTCTTCAACGCCCTGGATGAGCGTGGGCTAACACGGGCATGAAGGGAAGCGGACTGGGGAGCAGAGCCCCAAAGCCAGGACAAGGTTCCCGCCCGAGGCCCAGCTGCAGATTCAGACCTCTGGTCTCTGCCCCGACAGCAGAGTCTTCTGACACCTCCTTCAAAAACCGCAGGCCGCCTTGGCCCCAGCCTGGCCACCGGACACGCCCACGTGGCCATCCACGTGTCCTGGCTCAGCTCTGGTTTCGCTGTGTGAGACCAGGGCTCCGTTACGTGAGTTTCGGCAAATGTGAAACCAGAAACCCCGTCAGCTAGAAAGGGGAGAGGAGTTAAGTACAGACACAGAAGCCCCGTCGCCCATATTCAGAACCGCCAGGGAGTCAAAAGCCTCCTTGTTACACCGTTAAGAGAGTCAAAAACCGTCCCTTCCAAAACTGGCCGGAGGGGAAGCGTCTGGGGCTGATTATGGGGAGAATCCTAATCACGTAAAGAGGTGGGTGGGAAGGCCGGTGATGTGATGCGAAGGTGGTGGCACAGCCCCCAGAGCCTTGGCAAGCACGTTTCAGACAGGCCCCGACCACAGGTGGCCTGCCACGACAGGAGACGTGAGTGAGGGAGGGCCGGCCCGGGGCACCCGGGGTCTCCCCGCTGGGCGCCCGCTGGGCCGCGCTCCCGAGTGCCGTCAGCCCGTGGGGTCCGCGTGCCCTGCTTCCCACGTGGTGGCAGAACGTCCGTCACATGCCTCCCCTGCCCAGCGGATCGCGTTTCCAACGCTGGGCGCGACGACCCTCGGATCAACACCCAGAAGGACGGCGACAGAGTCACAGCCCTGGAGCCTCCACCCGCCGAGGCTGCGTCGGAAGGGGCGCTGAGGGCCGTGAGCCCCGAGGAAACAGGTGCGGCTCCGTCGGGCACCAGTCAGAAGGAGAGCAAACGCTTCCTGTATGAGTTAAAGGGAGGAGAAACGGGATTTTCAAGTAAAATGGCTCGGTGACCACGCACCAAGGAAAACCAGTTCCACGGGCCTGTTCCACGCGGTTTATCGAAGATTGCAAGGGGCTGCTGTCTGTCTTTAGGCAGCTGACTCCTGAGGTGGCGAAGGGAGAACCCTGAAATACTCACGGGAATAAACCATGACGCTTAATTAATGGTGACCATCCAGTGACGCGCGTTTCGTGCTGCTGCGGGAGAGAAAGCTTCTCTCGCTGCTTTATAGGTGGCAATTCCCAGCCGGGCCCCGTTAGGCCCCTGGCCTCTCCTGTGAAGGCCGCTTGTCATTCATTGTGTGATGGATGTGCGACCGGAAATTATACGGAAAGGTAAAAAAGAAAAAAAAGTTAAAAAACGTTTCCATTTTACTCTGGGATCGTGTGGCGGTGTGACAGTTAGGTGAGCACGATGCTAACTTTGTTCACAGATTTCAGAAAATATTTTTCTTCCTCCCGAAACATTTCCATAATCTCACGTGAGCGAAGCATGGACACCGTAGCTACTGTAATTCTCTAATTCCATCGTGAGTCGTTATAGACGGTGTTTTGCCGTGACCTTTGATATGGTTTTGGTACTGGCCATACCCTGGCCCCTGTCCACCCCAGGGCGGGCACCTCGTCACGGGGGAGAGAGCCCGGCCGTCCCTGGTGCCGCAGGAGACGTGCAAGGGACACTCTGTTCTCGATGCCTGTGCACATCCCTAATTAGCGTTAATGAGAGTTACACATGCGTATCCAAAAACAGGCCCCATAATGTTTAAGTTAATGTGGGGTAAATTATAGTACAGGAAATATCAGTGCTTCTTAAAGTGAGTTCAGCAGGCGGAGACGTTCTGTCAGCCCAAGTGTCACAAATGCACCAATGCCCACAGGCCTTTGGAGAGCCAATCAGACCCACGTGACTGCAGCAAGGTGCATTTAGTGGGCATCTACTAGTGGGAGGAGAGCTGGGGGGCCCACGTTGGCATCACTGCCGCCGGCTGGCAGGCTGCAGAAGTGAGCTCACCGGGTCCCCAGGGGGGCCTCGTTCCTGGCCCCTCAATTCGCAGAGCCCCCCCCCCCCGGGAGCCTGACCTGCTTTGACCCCGCACAGCTGCCCTGCTGGGGGTCAGTCAGGGCTCGGAGATGTCAGGGTCACTGCTAACGGTTGAAAATGCATCCCGTCCGCCCTAGGATGAGGACGCCCCAGCCCCACATCATCACTTCCCAGCGAACCCAGAGCCCTGCCACGCTGCGGTCCTTGCCGAGAGCCCTGGCACCCTCCTTCTCGGGCCCGCCACCCCTCATCAGCCCTCCACTCGCTGCTCCCGGTTTGCACGCCCCAACTTCTGCTTGCGTTCACCCCCCGCCCTTAGCCACCAACGTGGCCTCGTTCTAGCTGCCACTGACACTTTCCCCCAGAACACAGCAGAGGCCTCCCCACGGAACCCCGTAGCTCAAACCGCAGCCGCCGGGACGGCCAAAGTCGTCATGACGGTCCCCACCCTCGCCCAACCTCTGCCTCTGAGAGAGGATTCCGACACTCGTCCGTGGAGCCTCAGGCAGTCGGATCAGCAGCTTACCCCTGAAGTGAGAGGCACCCAGACTCACAGACGCTTGGAAATAGAAGAGGAAACCTGAAATCAGACTTGCTCGTTAGCACAGCATGACCTGGCCCGTCCCCACTAAATGCAGCCCTTTGTCTCACTTGCCCTGCGTCTCCCCTCTTTCCTCCAGCCCACGAGGGCGGACGCTTCCCCAGATCAACTTTTCAGGGACTTAATAACCAAAATCTTTGAGGCGGGCTCCAACATCTCATTTATGGGTGTCAGGTTTGCGACACAAACACAGGCACGATCTTCTAACTGATGACTTTTTAATTTAATTTAATTTAATTTAATTTAATTTAATTAACTTATTTTATCTTATTTTATTTCATTTGCTTTTTTGGTGCTGATTTCCCTAAAGCAGCTTGGGTTGTAACATTCAAACCAACCTGAAAATATATCCTTGAATGTGAAGGTATTTTCTCAGTACGATTCCTACAGGGTCTCAGTCAACAGGTGCACACATAATATTCCTGAAACCTCACAGACCTCAGGCCGCTGACCTCCTGCTGGCGTGTGACGCCCGACCCCGTGGCCCAGGACCGACCTCACTCCTCGGGGAAGGCGGCTCAGACACCCCGCTTCTGTTGCCAAATGCCGTCAGCAGCTCTCGTCAGGGGACCTCCGAGGGGGACGCTGGTGGCCACGGAGGGGAAGTGGTGGGTGCGGGGTGCCCCCCATCTTAGGGTCGGAGGCGAGGACAGGACCCACACGGCCCTGGGGAGGCATCGCTGAGCCGCCGGCTCGGACCTTCGCCTCTACGGGCTGGTGGCCTCAGAGCCCCCCTCCCCTCGCCTTGCTGAGGCCCCCGCTCTGGGGCCACGTCCTGAACTCTGGCGGCAACGACCGGACCCCACTCTGAAGCAGCCCTGTGACCTTGTCCCCGCCCAGTGCTCACCCAGGATGGGCCCAAGGCTGCTCCCCCACCTCCTCGTTGGGTGAACCCGAGGCCACGTCACCGGCCCCTGCTGAGCCTTTGCCTGTGGGCACCAGCGGACCGAGCCTGGTGGCTCAAGGCCCCAGGGAGACGGCGGCTCGATGCTCCGCCCGCAGAACCGTCAGCGCGCTGTCGCGGGGTCGCTCAGGGCAGCAGGGTGTGACCCGCCCCCCCCCCCGGGCTGATGGTCGGCCCACGGGCACCAGGCACAGCACGACGCACCCTCTCTGCTGGCGGTGTGCCTCGAACAGCAGCGCACCGAGACCGCGAGTTCCCACGGGAGCCCGGCCCTGACCAGCCGCTCGGGGCCGAGCTGCAGAGCCGCCCTCCAGGCCCCGGTCCAGTGTCCCGCAAAACTGCAAGACGCTCAGAGAAGTGGGAAAGGCGGGCCCACGCTCCAGAGAGAACGGCTCGTTCCATCCTCTCCTGACACCGGCCTGGAAGGAAATCGCCGTAAGGAGAGGCCTGGACGCCGACCTCACCGTTCGGGCCGCAGACCCGGAGACCGGTTCGCTCAGAGCCACACACACAGGCTGACAAGAGAAGCTGGCGTCCTGTGCCCCGGGGCGTGCGACAGTCCCCCCCCCAACACGCATGGCCCTGCATCTCCAGAACGCCCGCCCTGGGGCGTGCGCCCGGGGACATCACCCACACGGTCGGGTCAGGACCAGGCAGAAGGGACCCTGAAGGTGTTTTCCTGAATGCGGGCAGGGGCCTTCGCAGCTCCGTCCCGTCGACTGGGGTCACTGGAGGTTTGCTGCCCCAGGCAGACGGCGTGACATCTGGGGTGATTCCCGGGCAGTGTCCGGGACCCTGTCCGGCGTCCCCTCGGCCGGGGGAAGGAGGGTTCGTCCTGGGGGCGGGGACTCCCGGGAACCAGTGCGCCCGGCTCCTCCCGCGTCTACAGATTCTCCTCTCTCACGAAGCTGCGAGTGAGCTCGGACTCTTCCTGTCTCTCCTGCGGGTCGGGAGGCCCCCGCCGAGCTGCTTCTAACCTCGGGGACCTCCGGTTCCCCAGTTCACGACCACGGTGGGGGTGTTACCTGCTCCCCTCCGCGACGGGACCCCGGCGCCCACTCATAGTCCGTTGCCCAGAGCTGGTCACGTACTCACAGCTTCCCGTCAAGGGGGGTACAAAGTGAGGGGGACGCGGGGTGAACGGGACGCCGATCTCTTCCGGGAGCGCCCGCGTGTCACATCCAGGATAACGTTCCTCATTATTACAACGTGACCCAGCTCCCTTTCCGTCCCGCTCCAGTTTGCTGAGACGACCCCCCTGCGGGACCACCCGGGACCATCAGTAAGGGGGCCACACTCTGCGCACCGTCACAGCGGCCCGGACACCGAGCCCTCACATCTCACCTTCGCTTCAGCGACCCCAGACTCGGCCCAAAGAGCTGCGAACGGGGGCCCGGAACGGGGCCAGCGTCTGGGTGTGGGGTGGACAGGAGCCCCAGCACGTGTGATGACCTCGCCCGCACGGCTCTGGAGTTCGCTGGCCCCGGAAAGTGTGTCCTGGGACCTCGTGGATCCACCCGACGGGCTCTCACTGAGCCCCTCTGTTCTGCCGGACCCCGTTCCAGGCACCAGGCAGCCACAGACATCAGTGCCAGGTCGTCCGGGCGAGGACAGCGAGGGACACAGAACAGGAACACGGAGCCGGTGGGTGGGAGCCAACCCAAGTGCAGGCGTGCGTGGGCGAGTTTGCAGGAAGGCTGGGGGCGAGGAGGGGCCGGTGGAGCTGGCCCGCTGGCCTCACCCAGGCCCGGCTGTCCTGTCACGGTCACCGAGAGCCACCGGGGACCCCGTAGGAAGAGGAAGGAGGAACCACCCTGTCCTCGAGGCCCAAGGCAGTCCTGATCAGCACCTGCCTCCTCTTCGCCCCGGAGGCCCCACGGGTACGGGCCTGTCACACACCAGTTCCTGCACCAGCAAGTCCCCGCTCGCCCACACCCGCTGCGTGTCTGACCCCCGCACCCCCGAGGGCATGAAACAGACACGCAGGTCAAATCCACTCCACGCCTGGGGGGAGGAAGGAACCAGGATACGGGGGATCAACTTCGTCCGTTTTCCTGTGCTTCTAGGAACGACCCAGGCAAGGAAGTACAGTGTTTGTTTGCGAAAGTTTATTTAGAGAGACACAGAGCTGGAGCATGGGTAGGGGAGGGGCAGAGAGAGGGGAGGAGAGAGAGAATCCCAAGCAGGCTCCCTGCTGTCGGCGAGGAACTTGACGTGGGGCTCGATCCCACGACGCTGGGCTCACAACCTGAGCCGAGATCAGGAGTCAGACGCTCAAGCGACCGAGTCACTCAGGCGCCCCACTCCATTTCCTCTTTGGTTCCGCCTTGGTAGGAATTCGTGGGGAAACCGGGAGTGCCACCTGCAACGTGGTCACAGTGCGTGAGGCTCTCTCTGCCCAGCGCCCTGGGGAGAGCACACCCGGCCGCCCCGCCGTCGCCTTGCGCCCACTTCCGGGAGGAACCGGGCACCGGGCGAAGCAGCAGCGACAGCTGAGGGTGACATCGTGTGTCCCCCAGGCCGGTGGCGGGAGGAGGGAACGAGGTCACCCTGATCAGGGTTATTGCACACGAGCAGACAGAACACAAACATTGCAAAGACAAGAAGCTCACTCCGCCAGGTCGACTGGCTGAGGCACTTGTTTTTAATGCTATTGATCAAATCCCCAAAGGTCATGAATCACAGGAGGAATTATTCTTAAGATATTTGCTGAGCCTGACCTCATGTAATGATTTTCCTACCACTGACTAGTTGGTTCAGTGGGACTTTTGTTCCTCGGCTGCTGTTAAAAAGGCCCCCCCTCTCCCTTGTGGGGAACCCCACTTCCCGAGGCCGACGGCGGGGGATAGACTGGATACTCAGCTCGAGGGCTGTGGACGCGTGGCCCCCGGGGACCCGGGAGGCCGCTCCCGGGGGGCGGGGGGGGGGGTGTCAGATCTCCACGTGGGGACCACCTGCACAAGGGAAACAGGCATTAGAGCGCTTCAGGGCCCCTTCGGCCGCTGTTTCACACCAGACACAAGTACAGAAGGCTTCACGTGTCCCCCCAAAGGCCCACGTTTAAAGCAAGCCCATTCTAACAGCCCCTCGCACGGAATAAGCCTGGTTTGAGGCAGGTCACCAAGTGCAGAACAGACAGCAGCTAAGAGGGACGCTGAGTCTCTCCTGGGCGTCCCCTTGCTTCGTTTACAACTGACACACAGAGCTGACGAGGAAGCACATAGTGCAGCACCACTTTGCGTGCGCCTGGGCCACCCTCCCTGGGCACAGACAGCGTCCTAGCCTGCCCGCGGGCAGATCGGGGGCTTTGTTACCTTCCTTGTAAGAGGCTTATTATGTTTCTTTCTGTGATCACTTGAAGTTTGGTAAATGATACAGTGTAATTTATTATTTATACAGTGTCCTTCATACAGAGTATCACAAAATGTTTTGCAGCAAGAGTGAGACAGAGAAGCGGAAAACTCTGCCAAGTTGGCGAGACCTGTCCCCCGACGGGGGCACGGAGGCCACGGGCCGCTCTGTCCCCACAGCCCTCTCCATCTGGGCCCACTGTCCCGAAACCGGGCCCAAAGACACACCTGTCAGAGCCTCCCAGGACCCAGCGGTCACGCGCACCCTCTGGTCCTTGCCAAGCGTGCTCTCCCTACGAGGTATCCCCTTAAAACAAACAGAGAAATGGAGCCTCTCTCTGCAAGAGCGCGTGCGACTCTGTGGGCTCTGTGATTCCGTTGTTGTTTATTCTCAGAGGCAGATCAGATTAATTTTACTGCAGTTGAAAATCATGCAAATATAGTTGAGAAAGAGGCATTTAATTCTTTATTGCTCTCGAACACAGCACAACAGCACCTCCAGCAGCAGCACCGGGCAGCGTTTTAGTGCTATTCTGCTATACAGTACATCACGATGTTAATTTCCCACATTACTTTATTCCTTCTCCAGACCATATTTTACAACAGAGAAAACGAACTGCTTGTAATTACACTGCATGCCAGGACAAATTAAGTAAACACGCATTTTTAACGCTTCGGGCTGTTAGGGTACAAAACAAAGGACTTCAGTTAAGGTCAATATCGGAGTTATGGGATTGCCCAGGGAGACAAAGACAACCCGTGATTGAACGCGGGCCGAACGGAGGCCCCTCCGCTCAATGCCGCAAACCGGGTTCCGGAAAACGGTGTCCTGCCATCGAGGCCAGGACATTCTCCTGCGTGATACTCATTTTCCTGGAGATTAATGCTAATGGCAATGATCGGAAAAATCGTAACAAACTCACAGAAAACTCCATCGTATCATTAGCAGGGACACAAGGCCGGTGAAAGAAAGTCCGCGGTCCTCCACACCTGCCTCCTAGACTCACATCTGAACCATGACGTGAGACCGATAGAACCTGCAGACATTCACAGTTCTGTTCTCCTTTCTTATCCTTTCACTGCAAAATACTAGTTTACGATCACCGCCCCCCCCCCCCGCTTCTGTCTTCAGTGTCTTCAGCCTCACCGTGGGCGGCACCCCGGGGGCCCGTGTGGCCCGGGCTCCCGTCTTCACCCACCTGCACCGAGAGACGCGCGTCATTTCCTCCCATAAAACAGGAACGTTTGGCCCCCCGGCCAGGAACTCCTGCAATACAGTCCGTCCTCCCAGCCATGGATTCCATATTGGCACATCCCCCACTCGCTAAAGTTTGTCACCTCAAAACCAACTCTCGCGGTGCCTCGCGGTCACCCACAGACGTGTGCAGGGCAGTGAGAGGTCGAGGTGCCCGACGTGCGTGCCCCCAGCGGAGGCAGAGCAAGCTGGCGGCCCCAGCTGTGACACCGTGAGCACGGGCCCTTGCGGCCTACTTAGCGCCACGGTCCGCACATTTGGGTGGTTTTTGTGGGCAATCTTGGGGTTTAAAATGGCCCCAGGTCAAGTGCCGGAGAGCCGTCTAAGTGCTGTGGGCACAGGAGGGCGTGGTGTGCTCGCGGGAAAAACACGCGTGTCACACGAGCTTCCTTCAGGCGTGAGCTCCGGCCACCAGCTTGTTAGTGAGCCTGCAATATGTAGTGAATAAGGTGTCTTTTTTTTTCAAGTTGATTTATTTTGGGAGAGAGAGAGAGAGAGAGAGAGAGAATCCCAAGCAGGCCCCAGGCTGCCAGCACAGAGCCCTGTGTAGGGCTCAAACCCACCATCACAACCTGAGCCGAAGTCAAGAGCTGGACGATTAACTGACTGGGCCACCCTGGCGCCCCCAACGAGGCATCTGTAAAGACATATAACACGAGGTCATGCGTTGGGTTTTCGACAAGTAACTTGTGACCAGAGGCCATCAGGGACCGATCCCTGTATCTTCACTGCTTGCTGATTCGGCGTTCACCGTGACTTTACGGAACCTCCCCAACTAGTGGTGGTGTCTACTTCACATAGATGTGCGGAAACACACGCGTATGTGTGTAAACACACCTATAACTGGGGACCGGACGCGAATGGGTTCTCCTTCGGAGGAAGCTCACGCCGTCGACAGCGTTGGGCCGCGACCCGCCTGCCAGGCCGCCCCCTCCACCCGGGCCCCGGCTGCCCTCACAGTCACCATCACACAGACAGTGCCCGGGGTTCACACCCCATCCTCACACCCCAAGGAGCAGCTCATTGGAACGCCCAAGGCCACTGCTGCTCAGCTAACTTTCTAACCCAGGATTTTTAGGTCTGTGATCCCCTACCTGGCACTGAAATTTGTTTTTGCACACCAACGCCCCACTCCACGGTCCCGTCCCCAGCAGTCACACACACAGATGGATGGCCTCTCCTTTATTTCACTGTCTGCTTGATTCTTTGGTTTCCCACAGCAAAAATTAAGGTGTCTTATCTTCAGTAATGAGGACAAATCTGGGCTTAACAGTGATGAGACGGGGCTAACGCCACAGTTGTCTTAACTATCAGCAAAAAAGATTCTGCCTGTGCAAGGACCTCGATTTTAGCCCCTGAGGGCCATCTGATAGTTTGGGGGCGGTGAAGGCTCCCTTGGCCATTTCTCAAACCTGTGGATCCCCGTGGAAAGGCTGTGCGAGCGGAGCGTCTGGAAGGTTCCCCCAGAAGGCCCAGCACCACCCCAGGATCTGAAGTGGTTTCTCTTACTTAGCTCCAGATTTCTTCGGCCGCCCCCAGTATTTCCAGCATCAGAATGTGGGCGTGAGCAAATGGCCATTATGGAGACAGACTCCCTCCAAACGGCCCCAGCAGCTCAGTGACCATCCCAGCAGTCACCATCAAGTCGCGGAAGCCTTTCAGACGGGAGGCAGACGCATGGCGAGTCTCAGAGACGGGATCACATCCTGCTTCTGGGCATCCTGAATCCGACCCAGACTGCCGGGACCTGGAACATCACAAAAGCCCCCAGGACACGCTCTCCGTCCGTCCGCAGGAACCACGTCGTCCTTTGTTAAGACATCCGAATACTCGCCAGCTTGTCAGCGAGACCCGGTTACTGAAGTCCTTGCTTGTGAGATGACTTTATTCATGAGTAACTACACAAAGCCAGACGATATGCAGCTAAATCAACCCAACCCAGCAGCATGCACCACACACGTGCATGCACACTCATGCACACACCACTCACAAATTTGCACACATGTGTACACACACAAGCACACATGCACACACTCACAAACATGCAGTACTGTGTGCACACATGCACACCACACACATGGACAGTCATGGTCGTGCCCGTGCACATTGGCACACACATGCACTCACTTGTGTGTACTCACTCACACACGTGCCCACACATGCACTCACACTCACACACACATGCACTCGCACACGCATACACTCACACTCACACACGCATGTGCTCACACTTGCACACTCGCATACACATGGCACGCACGCATGCACTCACTCGTGTGCACTCACTTACACATGCACCCACACATGAACTCACACTCACACGCACATGCACTCGCATGCACTCACACTCGCACACGCATGCACTCACACTCACATGTACTCACACACACAGGCAGGCACTCACACTCGCACACACATGCACTCGCACACATGCATTCACACTTGCACACGCATGCAGATTCACGCACATTTATCTGCCAGAGGCGACTCAGGTGTTTTCAAACATTGTCCGGAGAGATAGCACTTGTTTAAGGAATATTTTGTGCACAACCTCGATTTTTCAAAGTGAAGGAGAAACCCCAGACAGCACTCCCTCCAAGTCACTGCTGTTAGTGGTGTTACTGGTGTGCAGAACCACCTCCCCCGCGTGCCCCACACCTGAGTCCGGGTCTCCTCACGGGCCCCACGGGGCAGGAACTCGGAGCAGCTTCAGAAGGGAAACACCCTTGCCTGGCGGGGTCCAGGCCCGCACGGGGATCTGTCAGCGGTGCCGCCCCAGCGGGCAGCCCGCGGAGTCGTGGAGCACATCCGAGTCTCGGATGAACGTGAGCAGCCCCACAGCGGTCCCCGGAGAGCTTAGGGCCGCCCAGCTTCACGTGCTCACAAAGTTGTCACCCGCACACGCACAAAACCTCTCTACCATGAGAAGTTCATCCACAGGAGAATTTGATAAAGATTTGCGTTCAAGGAATCGCACCAAACACACCTGATCTGATCACAGAGCTGCCGCTGAAAGGGGGCCACCTGCCCAGCCGTCTCACCTTACAGACGGAGAGAGTAAGGCCCGAGACCGTGCGATCAAATACACCCCAGCCCCGTATCTTCTTCCTTTCTGGAGGTCTCTGCTGGGAAACATGTAAATTTAGCAAGGAGATAAAATCGGGGTTTCCTGGGCCCGGAACAACGTCGTTCGTGCCATCAGGGCAAAGTTCTGCACCAAAGTCAGGGCAGCGTCTCCAGTCAAACAGCAGTGTCCAAAAATACAAGGGTTCATAAATGCTAGCAACTTGGGTCCCTGTCTGCTACCCCAATTAAATCAACAAAACTCTAACTAGTTGTCACAGGGAAAACCGCAAAGAGCAAGCCGCCAAAAACGCAGACTCACATCGTGTGTTGGGGACCTGGTAAGAAGAACAGGCAAATTTCAGGGTGGGAAAGTTTCACAGGTACTCACAAAGCCAAGGAGCTGACCTTCCTCCGGCTGGAACATTCTAGAACTCACCCTCTTCTTCCAGACCCGACTCTGCCTGTTTGCACCACACGATTCCCACCCCCACCGTGCTCCCACAGCTCTGACCCGGGTAGACCTCCCAGGCACCCGCGTCCTTGTGCAAGTGGCCCAACAGGTCCTACGCGAGACCCAGTGCAGCACATCCCCGTCCCCCCCAAGGAGGGCAGGCACTCGGGTATTGGACGCACCCCTGCTGGACTGTGCCTCTGCCCATGCCGCTTGTGCGTGCAGGACACCCCAGGGGACAGGAGTCTGGGGACCGGCTGTGGGACAGGCTCCCGGCCATCACAAGCCCCACGGCCTCTCCTTGGGAAACGTCAGCCCCCCACTTGCTAACCTGCAGACCAGAGAAGGTTCACGAAGAACGCCTTCCTCGTCTCTGTGCTGCCGTCTCGCTCACGTCCACGTGCCGGCTGCGCTCCTCCCATGGGCCGTGAACCCGAGCTTCACGGGCGGAGGGCACCTGGGAAGGTGCCCCTGGGGAGTCTACACTCGGTCTCAGACCCGGGGGTTGTGCGGACGATGTCCGGGTGGAGGCAAGGGGGCCCAGGCAGGGGCGAGTGAGGAGGGCCCTCAGGATGCCCCCCCCCTCAGCCCACAGTGGCTCCAGACGGCCCGTCCTGCCGGTGACACCCCTGGGAAGGTGCAGTTCACAATTGCCCACGGGGGTGATTGTCCCCAGGTGATGTGCTGTGTGACCGAACGGCGCCCCTGAGCCCTTGGGAGACACACGCGTGTCCCCGGTTTACTTGACTGGGAAGGGCACGTGGGGCCGGGACTCGCCCTGAACGCGACACAAGGGCAGAGGCCTTGGGTCCACGCGGGACCGTGCGGGTTACCAGGCACTTCCACGGAAAGGCGCCTGCGCCGGCCGCGGCCTCGAACCGCCTGCTGAGCCACCTGACCTCCCCGCCCCTGGGAAGTAGCAGGGCTCAAGTTCCTGCCTCCCCGCTGCTCAGAGACGGAGGAAGGCCGGCTGTCAGGTGCTGGCTGCTGACCATGGGCCGTGTCGTCACCGTGACGCCCACAGCAGTGTGGGCAGCAGGCGTCCCCGGGACATTTTTACACGGTCAAAACCGCGTTATTTGGGGGCAAGACTGCAAATGATCTGAGCAAGTGTGCAAGACAGGAAGAGTGTGTCTGTTGCCCTGCCACCCGCCTGTGTCTCGAGGGGCATCTTTCTCACTCTACGAACCCCCGGCTGACTGCCCTCTGCTCATCCAGGGCGGCCGCCTGACAGCTCCCGGGGCCCCAGAGGGTGAGCCTCCACCCCCAGTGCTGACAGAGAAACACCAACTCTAAGGCCATAATCTGGAAGCCACAGTCTCATTCACCTGCTGTTGGCAAGCTAGCAAGCTTTCAGAGTCAAAGACATGGCTCATACTTCAGCAGCCAAGTAAACCTGCAGCGCATAATTGCTGCACCGCCACTGACCAGATCTGGGGAGACGCGGCTTTCCCGTCAATCGGCACAGCCTGCCGCTGAGTTTTGTCAAATAGTACGTCCAGAACATATATGACAGCAAAAGACTTTAACAAGTTGTTCATTAAGGCTGTCCTTGAGTTAAAGGCAGTAGATCTAAACATCCAGAACTATTTGGTCCTCAGAGGACATTGATGGCCTGAAACGAAACGTTTACGCTCTAGCCCTGGACAGCACGGCCGGCTTTCAGGATGGAACCGCTCCGAGATTCGCGGGGCCTCCGCAGGCTTGGGCAGCAGGGCCCGGGCTCCCTGAGCCCCGTCTCTACCCGCCCCCACCACACCCCACTCTCGCGGGTTCACAGGGGCCGCCACACCGGCTGGCCACTGCCCAGGGCCTGGAAGACTGAGAATTCCATTTTTAAAAATCTAGTTAACATATCAAAGAGCAGTAAACGTGCAAATTGCTGTCCTAAGGGGTCCTTTATTGCCGTCCCTTTTCAGATAGCCTCCCCGCCCCCACGGGCCAGAAGAACAAGCTGTTTACCTTCTTCAGATGTTACCTTCCGCAAAGACACTTCAAAGAAGGCCTGTGGCGCTCACCCGGCCCAGCAAACACTGAAAACCTTCTGCCCTGATGGATGGAGCCTCTCCCCACATTTAATAAATATAAGCGGCGGCCTGCTTCCCTTTCACAGCAGCTGTTTTCCTCATGGGCCTGCAGCTCACGGGTGGCCTGGCTGGCACGGCCCGGGAACGAGGGAAGGCCCGGCGACAACCCGGGGCCCCGTGTCTCCCAGCCTCCCCCCCAGAGCAGGGGCCCTTTGTTAATGTTTTCTGCCCGAGCATTCCACAATCTTGACTTAATCTTTCTATAGTAGACGATCCCCATAAAGATTACTCCTTCTCTTAATATCAAGTTGCCCAAATGGATTGGATGAGCATCCTTAATTAAGTATAGAATGTAAATACTTCCAAATGGGACCTCACCAAACCCATTAAGCTGCTGTGCAGACTCAGGCTGGAGCCCTGGGCAGCTCCCGGGGGCGCGTCCGTCCCCTGGCCGAGCGCTCCCTGCAGGGCGGACCCCAGCACTAACCACCGCTCCTGCCTGCCGCGGAGGGTTTGCAGAGGGACGTGGCCTCTGGGGGGCTTTGTCCGGAAGGCAGAGACCGTCTTGCCACCCATGCCCATAATCACAAAAGCACCAACGGCTCCCAGGACGCCCAGAACACCTGACCTTGACTCACCTTCACAATCCCTGTGTTGCTTGTCCCCTTTCAAAGTAAAGAGTCTGAGGCTCAGAGAGGTGAGGAATTGTGCTCGGGATCAGCTAGCCGGCAACTATCTCCTCGAATTTCTGAACCTCAAAACGTGCCGTCTTTCCGCTTGATACGCGTGGCTTCCCGATGGCCCTTGACACCCTTGCCCCTTGCCTGGCGGGGCGGGGGGGGAAGGACCCCCAGAGTCGCCACGGACGTGCCTTCCGGGGCAAGTACCCCAGCCAGGGGCACACTCGGGGCATTCAGTGTGCTGGGTGGGACGTCGCCCTCACGCCGACCCTGTGCCGAGACTGTCCCCATTTTGCACGTGAGGAAGCAGCCACACGGGTTACAACATTTGCCCAGGGTCGTATGGCCAGAGGCAAAGCTGAGATTTGAACCCGAATTCAGCTCACTTGGCTGCTAAGCCGTGCTCCTAACTGAACAAACAACTGGCCTAAAAAGGTTTGTGTCTAAATCTCCCATCCTCGCGACGCAGGTGCAGAGCTGACCCCCAGAGCGCCCAGGCCCGGCGGAGGTGAGAGGGGCTCCCAGCAAGAAGGCCAGCCCCTGGCTGCTATCGCCCAGGGGTGAATTCCACAAACGTCGTTCATCTGTGTTCGAGAAACCAGCGCATGTGGTGGGGCCTCCGCTCAGACACCCACTCTGTCCCCGCTGCCCTGGTTCCCACCGTGGCCCCTGTCATTCACGCCCCCCACTTCGGACACTAACTCTGCGTGCAGACCACCCTGTCCCCACGCAGCTGCGTCCCAGGAGAGGGTCCTCGACTACCTGCCCCGGCCCCCCGTGCTGGCCCACCACTTCCTGGCTTGACCTTCAGCTGCTCGGTCAGCACACTCCACCGTGCACTTGCTGTGCGCTGGGACCAGGGACGGGCTTGTTCCGCGTGAAGGCCGTCCCGAGCACAAACAGCAGGTGTGCAGGCCCTCCCTGGCCCCATCACCTTATCCGCAGTCTCCCGCTGGCGGTGTGGGAACCCAGGGCAGGGGCGGTTTCTCCGTGCCGAAATGTGCTGCGGTGTCGCTGAGACGATTAACCGCATTAATCATCAACATTATTATCGTTATTATCCTTCAACAAATAGTAGTCGTGTCTCTTTAAGAGGAAGCTTTTAGGGCAAAGACTTTGGACATTGCTCCTTAAGTAGACGTCAAGATCATAGAATAAGTCAAACCCCGAAGACGAACACGCCGGCATCACCAGGTTGGAGAACGTGCCTGAGCTCGGCCGCGATTTGTGGACACGCTGGTGCGGACGGGAGGGCTTGTGCGTCTCTGCCCCGCCACGGATCCGCTCTGAAATCCTGAAGTCTGAGCACAAAGTCCATAAATGAGCCCTAACAGAGTGTGGCCCGAGTCTAGTGATGGGACTCTCCAAGGCGCACAGGCGGTCCCTGGCCGGGCCCTGCCTGTGTCCTTCCCAGTCCGGCCGCGTGACACTTCCTCAGATCTATTTGATCAAAGCGCAAGCGGCAGTAAAATAGCTGAGTGGCAAAGTACTTGTCAAAAGGATCAGCTTGTAATTGAAATCTAAATTTAATTAAAGGGAGAAAAATACTTGCCACGTGCTTAATGAAATGAAGGGGGTCCGCGCATCGGGCCCAGAAGAGTGTGCCGCCCGCGCCTTCCAGAAAACGCGGCGCTCACGCCCCCGCCGCTGGTCCCGCCTTTGCAGATGAAGGACAGGAGGGCCGCGTGGACCCGCGACGGCCAGAACCTCCAGCGGTGTGTGCCAAGAGTCAGGCGGGAAGGGACCAAAGCGACTTTCCGCCCGGCGTGGGGCCCGCTCTGTGCAGAACGTGCGGACGCAGCACCGGGCTGTGGGAAGGCCACCGTGCGGACCCCACGGCGTTGACGGGCTCTTTCCCGGGAAGCCGCCCGGAGGGCCGCACTGCAGCCAGGAAGGGGCCACACCGAACGCCTTCCATCCACAGAAACTGCCTGTTGGTTCCCGTTGGTGTTTGTGCTTCCTCCAGGCGTTTGCTGTGCTGCCCTGCTGGCCGCGAATGGGGGACAGGGAGGGCTGGGAGGACACAGTGGGCAAGGGCGACCTGGAAAAGGCGGGTGAATGTCGTCCGCTACAGCAGCTCATAAACACCCCCGGAGCCCTCAAGAAGCACGAGGGCCAGGATGACCCCTCTGTCCTCTTGCCTAAAGCCAGAAGCCCCCCGTCCACATGGCCCCCGGCCCCACACAAAAGGGACGAGGACGCCTGCCATGCATGAACGAGGTTCCCTCCCCAGGGATGGACGGGCCAGCTGGTGGGGGGGCTGGGAGGGGACCCTGGGAGGCCCAGCACTGTGCAGCCGGTCTGCCCCACACCCCCACTCCCAGGGAAGGGACAGAAAGTGCAGGACCCCCAGGATGCGCCCGTCAGCGTCAGCTTGCCTCTTCGTCGTCCCCACAGAACCACGGTCCTGGGGGCTCCGGGTCCAGTCCAGGGGAAGCAGGAGCTAGTGAGCAGGAGCCTGGCCGGTGCCCCTGCGGTGGGCCCAGCCAGCGTCGGCGTCCCCCTCGGCCGGGCAGGCGTCCGCTCCTGCCTGGGTCTAGGGCGGCGGCCGGGCGTGTCCCGCAGGAGTGTCTGTGGAGGAGACACCCAGTCCCCGCCCGGATGCCCAGCCCGTGCACACGGCCGTCGGAAGCGTCGTGGGGCTCCGCAAAGCGAGGAAGATGCTTGAGGACCGGCAGGACACGGCGGGTGGGGGCGGGGGGCGCATCTGTGCCGGTTCCAGGGCCCCGTCAGCGCCAGAGGAGCCTCAGCCTCGCTTCAGGCTCACACAGGGTGTGGCGTGCGCACGGCCCCTCGGAGGGGAGCCCTGAGCCCCAGGTGCCTGCCCGGCCCGCTCGGCCACCGCGCGTCCTCGTGCCCCTGACTCTTTCCGGCAGCGTCCGAGCTGCTCCCGACTCGCACACAGACCACGCTCGCCGTCCCCTCCCTCCCCGCAGCCCCCACTGCCCCGTCGTCCCGAGGATTTGCTTCCCGCCTCCCCCGGCCCCCGCTCTGCTCTCCTCCACCAAAACAGCACGAGTGAGGGGCCTGTAATCTTATGCCTTCGCTTTGGAGACTTTTCAGTAGGAACGTCCTACCCACCCGCGACCTGAGCGCGCAGGATGGTCGGTCGACGGGGCGGGAGTGTGCGAGGCCAGGGCGCCCTGCGCACACGTCCGAGTCACAGGAACCCGCACGAGCCCGGCCGTCTGCAAGCAGCTGGCGCGGGAGCCCAGGGGAGCCCAGGAGCGAGCTGAGGAGCGGAGCCTCGTCGGCTCGTCCACGGAACACGGCTTCGTGCAGCGGCGGGAGGGCCGCGTCCGAGGCAGCAGGCAGCGAGCCCAGAGCAGGCCGCAAACCGCGAAGCTGCCCTCGGAACACAGGAAGCCCCTTCGGCGGAGGGAAGGTGCGTCTGGGGCGCCCGCTGCCGGGGCGGGGGAGGGAGGGCCGTGAGGCCTGCAGGGCGCAGACGCTGGCAGGAGCCTGTCCGTCGGCCGCACGGCCCCCAGGCTGTGCCCCCCAACCAGCCACGTGCAACCGGTGCAGGGCCGCGGGCGGCTCCGCGGCCGCAGCGGCCAAACCCGCGTGGCGAACGGAGAGGTCTTTCCGATGCGCCAAGAAGACCAGTCCCTCGAGGAAGCTGACACTTGAAATCCCCGTGCAACGGCCCCTCCGGCGCTTTCCTCCCCTGCTGCCCCCGCTCCCAGGCCTGGTCCTGACGAATCCGTCTCAAGTTCAGGGAGGTAACTTTGATTCTTGATACGGGTCAAGAGCAGGAGGCAGGGAAGCAGATTTCCGAGGCTTCCGGCCACCGGGGCCCGCTCTGTCCGCGGCGGGTGCTGGGCCCCCGCCCTTCTGTGCTCGAGGGCGCAGCCGCCTTCCCGTGAAGACAGCCCTTCCGTCCAGGCTCCCCCCCGGAGGGCGGCCCACACGTGCACAGAACGAACGTCTTCTTCAGTCAAAATGAATCCTATTCTATT
This sequence comes from Felis catus, assembly GCF_018350175.1. NCBI lineage: Eukaryota > Metazoa > Chordata > Mammalia > Carnivora > Felidae > Felis > Felis catus. The sequence continues at coordinate 93,257,499 of NC_058379.1, forward strand.
TCCAGAAGGCTGCTTCTCGTTAAGGAAACCATTGTAAGTAAGAATTTTAAAATGCAAGAAATGTAAAACTCAGGAGTCCAATTGGGGCTGCAAGGTAATTATTAGCTTTCTGATTATAACTGTGTCTCACCTATAATCCTGTCCACTTGGTCATGAGTGTTATTACCGCCATCGCTGGAGTCTGATGCTAAACACACGTTTCCATCGGCTAAAACGGCAATTGGCTAAGCTACCTCCTTTCCCTGTCCACTTGACCACAAATGAGCCCAGGAAGGAGCCCTACGCCCAGCAGAATATCAGCTGCAAAAAAAGGGTCCTAAAAATGGGGTCTTCGTGGGGCGAGGGCAGGAGCGGGGCCCCTGGCCCCGGGGATCGGGAGTGAGGGTGGGGAGGGGCAGCCCTCCACTACCTTAGGGAAAGTGGGCTCCTTCCAGACAGTCCGCCATTGCTGACCTTGAGATCAGCTGGCCCCCCCTTGGCTCCGATGTCCACTCTGCGCCCGAGCTGGACGGACAGGGGTCCCGGGAGGCGAGTGTGAAAACCACTCTCTGCACAAGTGCTGCCAGGTGTCCGGGCTCAGGCTGTCCTGCCGGAGCCATGGCGGTGAGCACGGCGGGGGGCACGGGCAAGGGCGCGGGGCCGCCCCCAGCCCCCAGCAGATGATGACAGCCGATGTGCGGTGGAAGGCATTCACCCCACGCCACTCCGCCGCAATTACAACTTTGCAGCCGATGCCCCACCCTGACGGGCTCCATCCCGTCTGCCCCGTGGCACCCTGGCACTTGCTTCGTTCTCAAGAGCGTGTCGGGGACGGTGAGCGTGCGGACATCGGGCGGCAGGGACAGCTATCCCACAGGAAGCCGGCAGGGGCACGGGGCAGGCGGGGCCACACCTGCTAGAGCCAGGCTTCCAGGCGCCCACAGTGCGCGTGTGCAGGGGGAGGCGGCTGAGGAGAGCCCGGGAAGCACCTGCCGGGGCCACCGCGATGCCCACGGCGGCCACTGACCGCACCTCAACCAAGTCTGCACCGTGTGGCCTGAGAGCCGGGCGCCAAAACCCGGAAACAGAGCCACTCCCTCCACCTCCCTCCTTCCCCTCGGGTCCCCTGAACACTCTCCCACAGGCTCCTGGGACACGAGGGCAACGGCCACGACATCTCATCCTTCCTCTACCCACCACGCGACCCGCGGGCATCCTGCCGCACGGTGGACACGGAGGGATGCCGCGGCGTATGGAGAAGCTACAGGCGCACAGCTCACGGCACAACCAGGACGTCCTGAACATCGTGGGCACCGGGCCACCCAGGACTGCTCTGCCCACGTACAGCCCGAGCCACGGAACGCTCCTGAGAAAATCACCACAAAACGCAAGGCTCGGAGCCCCATATCTGAGAGACGAATCACCTAATCACGTTACAGGAAAGTCTGCACGTTCCATTTAGTAACCCATTTAAAATAATTTATTTAAGCTTCGAGAATCACACCTTACCGTAATTTAACGCGTAAGCGGCTGTGACGCGTGCTGCAATTCCACGTGCATATCCAGAGCGTGAGAAAGGGAGCGTGAGTTTTTGGGAAAACTTGTCTCGGCTCACGCTGTTCTGTGGGTTAGTTGGTCCATCCGTGACACGGTGTGACGGCACAGCCCCCACGTCGTGTCACCGTGGCCCTGCCAGGGGGCAGCTGAGCTGTTCGGAGAAGGGCCCGGAGCACAAGCAGGGTCCTCAAAGCCTCCCGTGTGTCTGCACCTGAGCAGACGGCCGTGAGTAGGAAATGCTTTCTTGTTTGCAGGAGCATCGTCGCCGCATAATCACCTGTGGCTCCTGAACGTGGGAAAATGTTTACAATCGCCGAGCGGTTGGAACAGGCGACCAGCCGCCAGCGTGACACAGCACCGTGGAGTATACAAATACACACATAAGAAGGCTTGCGCGGGAGCACCGAACTCTGAGTGACGTCACTTCCTTTTCGAGACCTGCTCACGCAGGCACCCAGCGCCTCCCCCTCTCAAGCGCCTTCTGGTTTGAGAAAAACCCTTGGGATTTCTGCCTCACTGAGAAAGACTCATCAGGACTCTGTCGCTTAACAGATGGACACGAGCACCCTTCTCTTTGCCTCAAGAGTGAGCAGTGTCCACCTTCCAGCCGTGACTGTGACCCATGGCACTCTGCCCCTCACCTGTCAGGGCCGGGGCGTGCTGGGAAGGAAGAGACCCCAGAAAGGGGCAGCTGTGGGGTCTCGAGGTGGGGTTAGGGATGAACCGTCAGAGGGGGAGCGTCCCAGCTCCGAAAGGGATTCTGGGTCCCTGCCTGTGCCGGGCCACCGTGTGCGAGGGACGGTTGGCTCCGGGTCGCCAGCCAAGCGTCCCCAGGCTTCACTTCCAGCTCAAGCACAAGAGGATTCACAGCTGAACAGAAAGGGAACAGAACTTCCTCTTCCTCCTTTGAGCACGGTGCGCTCAAAATCCCACCAGCCAGGTCGGCGGCACAGGGACAGAGGGGACTCCTGGAATCAGGGTTGGGTGGCCGGCAGGCATCCTCTGGCCGCGGTCTGCGCAAATCCCAGTCAGATTTAGAAAGTGACGCGTGAGGAGATAGCCTGCTTTGGTTCCTGTAAGGCAGTGAAGATTGTCCGATGACACCGTCACTCTTAGGGGAAACGAATGGTAATTGCTGTCTAGACGTTTTATTACGACAGCCAGGCATCGGCCGTTGGCCACCTCCTGCTTTCCGCGTGAAGCACTCAGCCGGCCTGAATTGCTCGTTTCAGAAGAGCACAGCCCAGGCTCAGAGCGGCAGGGAGCTGGGACCCCTGGGCCCCTCCTCATACTCTGGCGGGGGGCCCCCACGGTCTGCCTCAGGGCCCCGGGCACAAAACCCTCTTGTGTTGACCTGGCTGTTAGATGCGGACTGGCCCCTGGGACTGTGAGCAGAACCCACCAAGCATGTCACTTGTCTTCAGCTTTGACACTTGTGTCCTCTCATTATCGTCACCAGAGTTTTGTCCAGAGATCGCTTTCAACCGCTTTCCAAGCTGTGCCTCCTTCGGGGTTTGAGACGCGCTGTGGGGACCAGGGACTGAAAGGGCCCCGCTTCCTGCTAATGCTGGGCCGGACAGAGCTGATGCTCTGGGAGGGCCTGAGCGCCTCGGGGCCAAAGCCACCAAAGCCACCGCCAGCTGTCCCCCTGTGCCTCGCCACAGGCTCCTCCTATCCCCTTGAATTGCAGCGGGTGGGAAGGGCCAGAGGGAGAGACCCTGGAGGCTAGTGGCCGACGCGTCCTACAGAAATTACAGGGGAGGAAAACAGGGGCACCTGGGTGGCTCAGTCGGTTAAGCGTCCGCCTCTTGATTTCAGCTCAGGTCTGATCTCACGGTTCATGGGATTGAGCCCTGAGTCAGACTCTGACCTGGCGGTGAGGGCCTTCTTGGGATTCTCTCTCTCTCCCTCTCCATGCCCTTTACCCCCTGAAAATAAGTAAATAGAAACTTTAAAAAAAGGGGGGGGGGAGTGCCTGGGTGGCTCAGTCGGTTAAGCCTCCGACTTCAGCTCGGGTCGTGATCTCACGGCTCATGGGTTCGAGCCCCGCGACGGGCTCTGTGCAGACAGCTCAGCCTGGACCCTGCTTCAGATGCTGTGTCTCCCTCTCTCTGTGCCCCTCCCCCGCTGGTGCTCTGCCTCTCTCTGCCTCTCAAAAACAAAATAAATGTAACAAAAATAAGAAAAAGAAAAAGGAATTACGGAGGAGACGTTCCAGAGCCGTGCACATGGTGTTACGGGGGCTCTACTCTGTCCCCACGGCCACCTGAGGGGCAAATACCGACCAAGAGGCAGGAGCGGCCCTGGGAGAAAGCACAGCATGACCGGAGGTGTTTGGTCTGCGCGTGCATGGTGGCTCCATGGTCGCTTCCCAGTCCCGTGGCCCGTGACACAGCCTCGGGACAGCCCCCGGCCCAGCTCTGAGCCTCGGGACGGGGGTGCCTTCCCCCCCCCACCCGGGTTCCCGGGCACACGCACCTCAGGGCTTCCCTCCGGCCTTGCCCCCCGCACCCTGCACGCCAGCCCGGAGGAGCCCCCAGCCCGGCGCCTGGACTGTCCTCGGAGCGGAGGGGTCGCCTCCGGCCGGGCCACAGCTGCTGAAGCGACTTCGCAACCATCTGGGCCGTTCTGTGTCCGCGCGCCTGAGCGCACGTTCCCTCCGCCGCTTAAAAAGCCAGCACGGCCGGCGGCTGTGAGCCCACCGGCCCGAGCGGGCACTGGCGCTCCGGGCCGCCTTCGAGAACGACCAAAGCGGGGTCCTGTCGGGGCCCTGCTCACGTCATCGGCGACCCCCGAAGCCCTGCACGCCCCCCACCCCCAACAGAGGGAATCAGGGGAAGGGAGCCAAGCCCCCCCCCCCAGCGGGGCACCGTGGCCCCACCTGCTCCTCCCCGACACCGACACCACAAGCGGCGCCCCCTGGCGGGATCCCGCGGGCTGGGGCTCCCTGTGACCTTGGCCACACGCGCACCGACTCGCTCTTTGGAAGAAAACCCGAGGTTCTGTGTCCCAAGCACCAGAGTTCTGTCCCGCGAAGGCACGACACGCTTGGGTCTGTCTCAGTGTGTCCGGGGCCACGTTCACCAGCCGCCCCGGCGGTGGGGGGGCCGGGGCTCCACTGACCCGCAGAGGAGCCCGTCTAGAAGCCCGTCCGTGTGCCGTGGCGGGAAGATGCCCAAGCGTGTGGAGGGACGCACCCCCCCCCCCAGGCCGTGGCAGCGCGAGGCTGTCCGCAGCCGGCAGTGGACACGGCAGAGGAGGGTCCACGGGGGGTCGGCTCCGGCATGGGCCATACAGAAGACCCACGAGCGGGGGTGCGTGTAGAGTCTGAAAGCGCTAACAAGGGCAAAGATCTTCAATAATCAAAGTAAGGTGCTCTTGACTTGTTTGGACACGTTTCTCGTCTCTGACAATTTTAGAGATACAACTTACACGCCACACAGGAGCTTAACGTGCCCAATTCGGCGTCTTTCCAAATTCTCAGACTTATGCAGCCACCACTAACTGCCGATGCTGGAATGTTCTCACTCCGAGAAGAAAGCATGTGCCGCCCCCTTCCCCACCCCCCCCCACCCCCGCCGGGCGACCACTGATAGACTTTCGTGTCCGGATTGGCTCTGCTGTGCATTTTACAGAAATGCTACTGGACCACACGTGGACTCTTCCTGAGCAGGATGTGTTTGACGCCATCCAGGCTGCAGCGCCTGTAGGCCCCTCGCTCCTTTCGTGGCCGGACGGCAGTCCGCTGTGTGGACGTGCGTTTGCTTCTGTGCTCATTGGCTGGGCCCTGCCTGGCAGTCGTTTCTACTTCCCCACGCTCGTGCACGATGCCGCCCTGACCTCGCACGAGCCCAGCGTGGACGCCTCTGCACCGGGGAGCGGGGCCACTGGGCCACGTGGTGACTCCGTGTGTAGCATTTGGGGAAGCCTGTCCAGCTCCAGACCTTCTCAGAGCCCCCCGGCCTCTCCCTGCCTCATTATCTGGGCCAGCAAAGCTGTCACCTGCGACTTTGGTCCTGGTCTGCATGTTGCAAAGCCCCCGCAACACTCCAGTTCCACCCTGCAAAGTCCCCAAGTGTTCGGAGCACAAGTCCCAATTAACCCGAGTTAGCACAAGTGTGGCTACAAGGGACCCGGACAATGGGTGTTGTTTTATTTCCTAATCCACGGAGGGTCCCGAGAAGGGCCTCGGTCTGAAATGACCTAAGAGGCACTTGTCCCAGAGGCTAACTTGAAGCATCTCAGTGACGCGAGAGCTTTTCATCCCAATGCTTTGTGCATTCCTTTTATGCATAATCTGCTCCCGACAAGGTACCTGCTTTTGCTAATTCCTTTCTTCTAAAAAAAGCAACGGGAGAGTGTAGATGTTCACCATTCTTGTTTGCATGCCACAAAGGAAACTTACTTTTCAACGAGGGAAAGACGAAAAGAAACGTGTTAGCTCCACCCTAACAGTACAATTTGTAAGACCAGTGACCCAGGTCTGAGACCGCAACACTTCTGCCAACTGCCTCGGTGCTCACAGCTTTGCAAAAACACCTCCTCCCGCTTCGGGAGGCAGCGTCCGCTGAGCCCTGCCAGCGCCCCTCCCGTGGGCCGCGCCTGCCCTGCTCCCGTCAGGAGACACGGCTCAGCCACCGGGTGTCAGATTTTCGTGACCAAGTCAAGCAAGTGAGTGAATAAAATCGTTGTGCAAGTAAGAGCCTCTGGTCCTGGGATGTTTTCGGTCACGGCCGCCAAGGAAAAGCCAGCCACGCACCGCCTCTGCCCAAGAATGTTCTCAGGAACTGGGGGAAGGGCACAGGCCACCGTGCATGTCCCCACGGGGACCCCGGGGGGCGAGGCCAGGAGCCTCAGGGTGCTCCTGGTTCACGCTGGCCACGGCCCGCGTGCGCCCGTCTCCGGCGTCCCGGGTCTACGGAAGGAGCCGCGCTCTGCGTCCCTGGGCTCCGAATGCCCTGCGGCACGAGGCCACTGGACCCTCCTCGGGCCGCCTTCGTTGGGCAGAGCTGCGCCCCATTGTCCACATCTAAGCTCCGTGGCATGAGGACAGTGAAAGCTTCAGCCGATTCATGGCTCCTTCTTTCCTCGTCTCAAACTGAGGCGTCACCAACTCCTCTTTTCTCCGGCCGCGTGAGTCCGTCGGAGGGCAGAGGAACAGGGGACCGGGAGGTGCGGCCCGTGAGAGGTGCAAACACCCGGGGGCGTGCAGCTCCTCACCGGCCCCCACGCTGGCCACCTCCACCCGTGAGGCCCCGTGGAGACACCGAGGAAAGGGGGCCCCGTCCAGCCGGGCCCGCGGCCATCACACACGAACGCCAGGGCGGTCACAGGAGGGGCCGCCTCGGGTCACGGGTGCGCTGGCGGCCCCTCGCCTCGCCCGTCGGCCCCGCGGCCAAGCGCGCACCGGTGACAGCCCGGGGCCGGCACCGCCACCGGCACCGCCACGGGCGCTGGGGCTCCTCCGCGGAGCACGGCCGTCCGCCGCCCTCCCGGCCACCACCGGGGGCGCGTCCAGCACTCGCACCTGTAGCGTCGCAGACCTTCCCCTCCCCCGCCGGCAAGCCCCACGGTTCACACCTGCTGCCGGTGAGCGTGGACGTGCAATGAGCCTCACACGGGGTCCCCGCGGACCTCTCCCCGTCCGCGATTCTCAGTGCTTAGGGCTTATTTTCATCTTCTGTGCCTTGTCCCTGCTGGGTTTTTGTCCCGGTGTGTGCTCTTTGCTCTTAAAATGTATTTTGCCTTTTACCCACCGTCATCTTCTAACCCCTGGTATGTTTCTCACAGAACCTACTTTTATTTCAGCCCGTTCATTTCCTCCTCTGCCCTCAGTCCTCACGCTCAGCATCCGCACCCACACGTCCGGTCAAATCCTTTCTGGAACACCTGCTGACCGCACTCACGGCCCCACCCCAGCTCCTGGGGCACATACACACACTCACATGCTCACACTTGCTTACGTGCTCACACGCTCCTACCCCCCACACACTTACATGCTCACACACGTGCTCACACTGCTCACATTTTCTAAAAATAGATGGAAAAGAATGCTTCCTGGAGGTCCAGCATCACTTATTTAGAGTTATTGTCCCATAAGAATCTCCATGATTACTCGAGTGAAGGGACCCGTGAGCTGAGCCCAGAGAGGTGACAGGCGCAGTCACTATGTGTCCTTCTCCAGGGAGCCTAAAGGCAGTTTTTTGAAAACACAACAGTCCACATCTTCAGAGATGGAGAAATCTTGGAAGTCGATGCAACTGTCTGGAGGACAGGGTGGGGGCCATAGGGGCCAGGAGAGCAGCCTTCATGGAATTCTCTGAGGTGTCATTACATCCATTCCACGGACAAGGAAACAGGGACCTCAAGGAGGAATGACTTCCTCAAGGACACACGGCAGGTGGCCGGACGCGGCCCTGGGCACCAGCCTGGCACACTGACCCGACCGGAGCTCGGGCAAAGAGGCAGGGACCTCCCCTTGGCACAATCACAGACAGGCATGCTGCCATTCGATTAATAATAATTTACAGCATTGAAAAGATGTCTTCCTCTCTCTTTTGTCGATAATTAGTGGTTAAAAACTCCAAGTATTTACAGGCATAGGCAAGGAGACGGAAGAAAGAATGAAACTACTTTTGCTGTATAGAAAACACATCCTGGGGCACCTGGGTGACTCGGTCGGCTGAGTGTCCGACTTTGGCTCAGGTCATGATCTCACAGCTCATGAGTATGAGCCCCGCATCAGGCTCTGTGCTGACGGCTCGGAGCCTGGAGCCTGCTTCGGATTCCGTGTCTCCTTCTCTCTCTGCCCCTCCCCTGCTCATGCTCTGTCTCTCTCTGTCTCAAAAATAAATTTTAAAAAAAATTTTAAAAAATTAAAAAAATTAAAAAGATACTTTCCATGCTAAAAAGTAGAGGAAATACGTTTTGATAATGTCCATCAATGTGCCCCAGTCTTAACATCACTCAGCTGCATATTATCAAAGTGAAATTTTGTTGATGGTTTCTGATACAGTGTAGCTCACAGATAAAAACAGATCTAGAATGTACATGATGAATCTGGTTTTCAAGTGGGGTAAAATCAGGGGCGCCTGGGTGGCTCAGTGGGTAAGCGTCAGACTTCCGCTCAGGTCATGATCTCACACTCTGTGAGTTCGAGCCCCGTGTCAGGCTCTGTGCTGACAGCTCCCAGCCTGGAGCTTGCTTCGGATTCTGTGTTTCCCTCTCCCTCTGCCCATCCCATGGTCATGCTCTGTCTCTCTCTCTCTCTCTCTCTCTCTCTGTCTCAAAAATAAACTTAGGAAAACACGTCCTATGACCTCACTGGAGGCTTCACACATCGGCCCAGCCAGGCCACGGCTTCTGCCCACATGGGCTGGCTGTCCAGCCCCTAGACCTGATTCAGTCAGGCATTCGGTCGTCGCAGCTCTGGAGGCAGATCTGGCATCTGGTGAGGGCCCAGTTCCGGGTTCACAGACAGCTTCTTCCTGTTGTGTCCTCACTGCTGGAAGGGATGGGGGGGTCTTGTGGAAGGGATGGGGGGTCTTGTGGAAGGGGGGGTCTCGTGAAAGGGATGGGGGGGTCTTGTGGAAGGGACGGGAGGTCTTGTGGAAGGGGGGGGGTGTCTCGTGAAAGGGATGGGGGGGTCTCGTGGAAGGGACTGGGGGGGTGGGTCTCATGTAAAAGCCCCACCTACTAATACCATCATCTTGGTGAATAGGTTATAATATATGAATTTGTGGGGGACACAAACATTTAGACTATAATAGCCACAACACCTAGGTATTTGGTTAAATATGTTTCTAGAGGTTTCTGTGAAGGTATTTATTAGATGAGATTAACATTCAAATCAGAGACTTTGCCACAACACCTAGGTATTTGGTTAAATATGTTTCTAGAGGTTTCTGTGAAGGTATTTATTAGATGAGATTAACACTCAAATCAGTAGACTGTGAGTAAAACAGACTGTTCTGTGGTGTGGGTGGGCCTCGTCTAATCAGTTGAAAGTCTTAAGAAAAAGACTGACCTTTTCTTAAGAACAGGGGATTCAGCTCCGTGTAGTGTGAGCCCCTGCATTCTTGCACCGCACTAGATGGCGTAAATCTCCTGATGCGCCCACAACCCCAGTGGGGACGCAGCCCTCAGGGAGCCACACTTGACATCACAGGACTATCTGGATCAGGAGTGGACTCCTGACCCAAGAGCAGAAAATCAAAGGTGGGCAACGGCCTATGAGGAGCGTGAGCTTCCACATGCTCCCTGGCGGAACCGTTTGCGTCTAGAAGTGGTGAGAGAGAAGGGCTTGACGCAGGAGGTGGAAAACTGAGGTGGGGTGGGCTCAGAAACCTGGGGTGAACAGTCGGCATGCAGGAGGTGACACAGAACAGAAGAGAGAAGGCGTCTTCTGGTGGCGGGCTGCACTGGGCGCTGGGGGGGGGGGCCGGGGGAGGGCGGGTAGGGGGTGCTGCACTCCCAGGGGTCGGGGACTGGGGGGTGCACACGGGCACTGGGGCGGGGGGCTAAGGCGAGGCTGAACTAGGACAGTGGTGTGACAGGGGCCGGTGCTGAGCATCTGGGCCAGGGAGGGGGGTGGTGTTGGGGGTGGGGGAAGCTGGGGGGGTCAGGCAGGCTAGGGGAGTGGGGAGGCCTGGGGGGTGTCAGAGCCCGGGTGTGGGCCACACTCGGGCATGGGGGGAGGGGTGGTGAGGGGGGCTGGGTGTCCAGGTCGGGCTGGGCAGGGGAACAGTCCCCTCAGCTGTGCGGACAGGATGAGGGGCCTCCTGAGGGCCGGGGCAGTACCACCCCGTGCCCCCGCGGAGGAATCACCGAAGCCCCGCGCCCCACACGGGCGCCAGAGAGCCCTGCCCTCCAGGCCGACACCAGGGCTCTCGTGGCTCTCCTGTCAGGTGGGCACACGTGTGACAGGCCGGCCCTGCGGAGTTCGGGGCCCAGGGAGGAGGGCATGGGGAGGAGCTCTGCAGGGGCTCCGGGTGCCCACAGCGGGTCTCAAGCCGTGTCCCGCATGGGTCCCGCCGGCCAGCAGCCGGTCCGTGCGCCGGGAGCAGAAACCCCTGGCAAGACGCAGACGGCACCTTGCCAGACCACGTGGCCTGTCTCTCACGGTCACGGGCCTTTAAGGCCCTGTGTGTCGCCATGGCATCACCTTCGCGGGACAGGAGCCTGACCACAGCCCGCCCCCCGGGCCACAGCCCTGCTCCCCCGCCGGCCGCGCCCTTCATGGCAGAGCAGAGCGCCGGGCCGGGGTCTTGGTAAGCAGCCGCCTCTTGTCCCCTAGATCAGACTCTAGCGGGAGCTTCGTCCTTGAAGATTGTCTCCGCCGATTCGCGTGAGCTCTGATATTGGGTGGCACAGAAATCACGAAGAATGTCAGAAATGATATCGGAAATCCGCTTCTCGGCCGCACACAGGGCTTCCTCGTTCTGTTACAAAGACCAAAAAGATTCCCCTTCAGATGCTCCAGATTTGCCTTAAAAAGCTGTAGGAACGTACAACCGTCTGAGAGACAGCACGAGATCATTAGTACAAGCACGTGCTCTAGAATCGGGAATCCCAGCCTTGAAACCTCGGACAAGGCCCTGACTTTCCACGAGCCTCCGCTGTAAAACGGGCCCATTCATACCTGGAAAGCCCGCTGTGAGCGTGAGAAGTTATGTGTGTCATTCACATACGCTTCTTTCGGTCTTTACTCTGGTTATGTTCGCGGAAGCACAAAAGCCAAGCTGCGTGAGTCCAAGATGCTCTTTTCGTACTAACTGGGGACCATTTCATAAGTGGCCGTGTTGACGTCTTTAGGCTCCTGGGCAGGGAAGGAAGCACATGCTTGCCGCATTTCACCTGAGTAATCACGTGGTTGGAAACTTCGTGCACTCACAGGTACTTTGCACGCCACACTCGTGTGTGTGGGAAGGGATGTGAGAGGCGTTTGGGAGCCCTCTGTGGACGGACGTGTCCCCCGGCTGTGCTAAGAATGTCCCAGTGTGGGGTTAAAATGTTTTCACCCTCTGTGTCACCTAGCCGATATCCTGACAGCCGGCGGGCATGTTGGAAGCGTCCCGGGATAAAATTCCCTGTCGTGATCATCTAAGATGAATTATAGATAAACGGTGGGCTGTAGGTCCACCCAGTACTTTTCTGTGAAGGGCCGGACTGAGCAGTTCTGGCTTTGTGGCTGGACGTCTCGGTCACAGCTTCCCAGCTGTGCTGCCATAGCCAGGAGCAGCCGCAGGCGACAGATAAATGCGTGTATGCTGTGTGCCAATAAAACTTTATTTACAGACACGGAAATGTGAACCCCATATACTTTTCACTTGTCCAGAAATTCAATTCTTCTTTTGATTTTTTTCACCCATTAAAAAATGGAAAAACCATTGTGAGTTTGTGGGCTGTGCAAACACAAGCAGTCGGTGGGTTTTGCCAGTCACCAACCTAGAAGATTATTTCGTATATCGTCAGATTCTCCATAATATCCCCAGCTCACATTGGCATGAGCAGAAAATGTCAGTTTGCTAAAACTGTGATGTCTTGCTGTAAACCTCAGTTGTCCGTGTAACAACCCAAAACAAGCAAACCTCCTGTCGGGACAGAACGAGTTCCAATCTGGATCTGTGGGACCCGACAGTGGAGACACCAGTCTGGGAAGGGAGGGGTTTCGGGATTGCGCTGCAGGGGCGAGGGGGAGCCTGAGAGGGGCCAGACGGGGCTGGAGGCTGGAGGAGGAGAGGCCCTGACCCCCAGAGCCCCCCAGGCCTCTGGCCTCAAGCAGCTTGAGGCTCGGCGGCCGTCCTGCCCGCAGCTCTGGGGCCTCACGTGCCGTGGCCTCGGCCTGTCCTCCCAGAGCCCGTCCATAACACCATGGGAGGCCTGGCTGTACCGGCTCCCGGCAAGCCCTGCCCCAGCCACACGGGCCCATGACGCCCAGGCAGGTCACTCCTTGTCACGTGTCGTGCCCCCAGCTGGCTGTCCTAACACCTGAGATGGGAGGGGCGTCCGCAGGTCCTGTGGCCGCTGCTGTCCTTGGGGCGGATCCCCGCCTCCAAGCTGGAAAGCCTCCGTCAGGGCCTTGGTGCAAGTCAGAAAACGCCGAGAAAGGTCTGCCAAAATGTGTTGCTTTTCTAGACATTTAACAAGTGGGCTATGAAAGAGAGGAGATGGAGCCCAAACATTAATCAGAAAACCGAAAAGAACTAAACTGAAACCTAAATTTGAGGGAACAAGTTTCAACCTTTTTTTTTGAAGAAATAAAAAGAGAGCAATGGAGTGTGTGTGTGTGTGTGTGTGTGTGTGCGTGAGAGAGAGAGAGAGAGAGTTTCTGTGTGCGTGATCATGCATGTGTGAGTTCATATATGTGAGTGTGAGCTCCCGCCCGCGGGTGTGAGCCCACCTCTGTGTGCGAGTTCACGCGTGCGTGTGAGCTCCCGCCCACGGGTGTGAGCCCACCTCTGTGCGTGTGAGTTCATGCGTGCGTGTGTGTAAGCCCACCTCTGTGCGTGTGAGTTCACGCATGCATGTGAGCTCCCGCCCGCAGGTGTGAGCCCACCTCTGTGCCTGTGAGTTCACGCGTGCGTGTGTGAGCCCATCTCTGTGTGTGTGAGTTCATGTGTGCGTGTGAGCTCCCACCCGCGAGTGTGAGCCCACCTCTGGGCGTGTGAGTTCACACGTGTGTGTGTGTGAGCCCACCTCTGTGCGTGTGAGTTCACGCGTGCGTGTGAGCTCCCGCCCGCAAGTGTGAGCTCTCCTCTGTGCGAGTGAGTTCACGTGTGCGTGTGAGCTCCTGCCCGTGAGTGTGAGCCCTCCTCTGTGCGTGTGAGTTCACGTACCTGTGAGCTCCCGCCCACAGGTGTGAGCCCACCTCTGTGCGTGTGAGTTCACGCGTGCGTGTGTGAGGCCACCTCTGTGCGTGTGAGTTCATGCGTGTGTGTGAGCTCCCGCCCGCAAGTGTGAGCCCTCCTCTGTGCGTGTGAGTTCATGCGTGCGTGTGTGTGAGCCCACCTCTGTGCGAGTGAGTTCACGCGTGCGTGTGAGCTCCCTCCCACAAGTGTGAGCTCTCCTCTGTGCGTGTGAGTTCACGTGCCTGTGAGCTCCCGCCCACGGGTGTGAGCCCACCTCTGTGCGTGTGAGTTCACGCGTGTGAGTGTGAGCCCACCTCTGTGTGGGGCGGCCTGTCCCTCCTTCGGTGCCTCTCGGCAGAGCCGCGGTCTCCGGCAAGTTCTCCGGGTGTTGGCTGCGAGGAAGGGCAGGGGCGGTGGCGGGAGCAGCGAGTGACGGGGTGCAGCCCCTCTTTTGGCGGGGGGGGGGGGGGACACACAGCCAGGCCGCCATCAGTGCTCCGTGGTGTCCCGCTCCCGCTCACCCCTGGGACTGCTTTGGGGCAGGACGAAGCCACGGGCCCCTCTGACGCCCACGTGTCCTGGCTCAGAGCGCCTGCGGCTTCTTTGCGTGACAAGTTCGGGTCAGAAGAAAACAACTCTCAGACCGCACTTGTACTGCGTCCGCGAGCAGCCCCCCAACGACTGAAAACCGCAGGCCCTCGCCCTGGGGACACGCTCGGCGCTCTTCAGAAGCGGCGAGGGCCCACGGGCTTCTCTCTGTGCTGGTTGCCCGCCCGTCGATATGATCGAACCAAAATTTAAAACTGAGAGGTCTTTAAATCGTTTTCATTTGAGAATAACAATAACGAAGCCATTCCGCATTAAGGAAAAATAAGGTTTTTACTCGCAGATTGAATTTCCAGAACCGACAAAGGGTCGTGGGAATACGAAGGGGTGGTGGTCCGGGCCGGCCCGCCCCCACCGCCTGCCCTCGGCCTGCGCGCCGTGACCCCCCTTCCAGCCCCGGCCCTCACCGCCTGCCGCCAGCGTCCCGCCCACGTCTCCGCCGCCCCCCACTCGCTCTGGCTCAGGACCCGCAGGGAGGGCACACACACTTCCCGCCTACGGGCTTCACCCTTCCGACTGCAGGTGTCGGGGTGTGAGACCCCCCCAGACGCCCCAGAGTATCCGCTCTGACCTGCGCTTGCCCGGACGGGGACTTGCTCCCAGACGGCCCTCACCCTGGGGGCCTTTCTCCGGGCTCCCTCGCCGCTGCGTCCTGCCTCCGGTTCCGAGCATCTTCCTCCACCAGACCCTGGGCCCCAGGAGAGCAGAGTGGTGGCAGTCTTGTCGGGGGGCCTGGCACCACGTGGCCACGTGGAGAGCCCCAGTGGGTCTTCTGCAGGAAGGAGTGGGGGACGGGCGGGGTGCGGCGTCCTCCCCGTCACAGAGCAGGTGCCGCGCACGGGCCAAACCCCACTTTCCCCACAGCGGTTGCTTTTCTCGGGCCGCCCTTCAAACCCACTGCGGTGGTCAGTGTGAACCACGAATTAATGGACTGAAAACACCTACTTTCCAAAAGAAAAGCCATTTGTGTCCAAGAAGTGGGGAAGTAGCCACGGGAACTTCCCCAAAGTGCCTCTAGCTGCAGGGATGTCCCCCCCCTCCCCCCGTGGATGCCCGTGGGCGGGGAGCGCCAGCTCTAATGGTCCCTCCGTGAAAGCATCCAGCGTGAATCCCGAGACGGGGAAAACACCTGAACCCTGGCTCTGGTCGAGGCCTGACTGTTCCAGCTTTCAGTGCGGAGGAAACCGGGTATCGCCTTGCAGGCGTTTGCCAAAGGAAGCCACGGAACGGGGCTGACAGTAACCTTCCAGGCCCCCAAAACACGCGTTCTCTCTTTGCCGCGAAGGAACGCGTCAGGGCGGGCCCACAGAGGCTGCCCGTGTGCCCTCCAGCCTCCCCCACGCCCCGGGCCAAGCTCCCCGTGCGCGCAGCCTGAGCGCTGCGGGGTTTATTCTGCTGCGTGTGCTCGGGGCACACAGGCCGGCCGTCAGGCGGAGCTGGACGGGGAGGGCGGGAAACGGCCGGTCTTGCTTTCGGAGAATTTGCGGCCTCGCGGGAGCTTCGCGAATGCAAGTGCTGGAAGGTAGCAAGTGGCCTAATGACGTAAGGAAGTGCCCCCTGACTTCAGCGAGGAGGGGGCTGCTTGCAGCCGGAGGGTCGTGAAAGCTTCCACAGAGGGCGGCTCTCGGGGGACAGGCTCAGCGTGGACGGCCCGGTGGGGCAGAGGGCCTTCTGGAGGGAGGCGCTGTTGAGCGGCAGAAGAGGTGGGGGGTTGGGAGGTGCGCCCGGTCGAGGGTGGGGAGGGGACCCCTGAGGACGAGGCTTCCTCGGGGAGGCCCCGTGCACCACACCTCCAGCCACCCCGGGCACCGATAAAGCACAGGCTGCTGACCCCGTGCAGTCTGACGGGTGTGCCGTTAAATTAAACCAGGTGCAGGTACCAAGAGACAGCCGCTCTTGGCAGGCGGCCTGCCGCGGTGCCCTCTGCCACGCCGGCCCCTCCAGACCCCCACACTGCAACCGTTAGAATACAGGAGAAAGCCATGCTCACCTGGGTGAGGCGGCCCCTCGACGCGGCAGGAGCCCCCAGGCTCCAAGCATTTTGCCAGCCACATTCTTCGTTCTTCTACTGAAACCGTATTTCCCGTAACGTGCACCTTTCGTCATCCGAACTCCACGGAGAAATGGGGCGGCCGGAGCAGCAGGACCAGAGCCAGAGCAGACACCTGCCGCGTGGAGCCAGCTCACCGGCCCTCGTTTCCCACACTGACGCGGGCACACAGGCGCTCGCGGTGATGAGGGGCTCCCACGACTTTGTTTCGGAGGCCGGGGTCCTGCACTCTTCGAGCCGGGGAAAGCACATCTTCTGCTGGACCGAGCAAGGAACGGCACTCTTGTCCTGCCCTCTAGTTTTGTCCACAGCGCATTCTGGTATCACCGTCCTGATTGTTCCCTCCCCCCCCCCCCACTGGCATGAAGTCACTATGGCTTTCCAGAAGCAGCGTTAGCTTGAGAAGCGGAAAAGAAAAGCAAAGAGGCTTCGCATGCCTCTGTGTGCAGACTAAGCAGCTCTTCAAAGGTGCCAGCCCCGATGTGGCCGCCACAGCCTCGCTGCCCCTGGAGACAGTTGGGACGCACATCCCTGCCCCTGCCGCATGTCCCCACCCCTGACCAGAACGCAAGCTGCCTTCTTCACGGCTTGTTTGTGTTGGAGACGCAACTTCTGTTTACCCCACAAAAGGGCGAGGTCTGCGTTTTCACGACCCACGGAGAGAGATAAAGATGGGCTCCTCCTGGGTCAGCGACGCCCCTCTTCACGGCAGCGGGTTCCAGGGCTGGGTACAGGCCATTCCCTTGCACGGCCTGGTGATTCCGCTCGGCCTCGACAGAGTCACAACAGTCGCCAACATTAAGCTTGACACTTCTGACCCGGGCATATTCGTTGTTGAAGTTCAAAAAATGAGGGGCGCCTGGGTGGCTCAGTCAGTTGAGCACCCAACTCTTGACTTCGGCTCAGGTCATGATCTCATGGTTTGTGAGTTTGAGCCCCGAGTCGGGCTCTGTGCTGACAGCTCAGAGCCTGGAGCCTGCTTTGGATTCTGTGTCTCCCTCTCTCTTTGCCTCTTTCTCTATCAAAAATATAAACAAACATTTTTTAAAAAGCTCTTTAAAAAAATAAACCTTTAAAAATATGAAAAAAGAAATATTATTCTCAACTATTAATCGCTGGTCGACTCCAAAAGCTAGAAATTAAAGCATCAGAAAATACGTTGTGTGAGTTCTAGGATGATGGGTCAGATCTTAAAAAGATTCAAAACTATTCACTCAAATTTAGCAGGTTAGTAACAACCATAATGTACTGCCTCTAACAACCCCTCCGTGTTGGGGGAATTTCTCTGAAGAAATCTGAGAAACAAAATTGCCCCCATATTGACACCCATTTATAAGTTCTACTCTGGACAATATAAGTTGAGAAATCTACAACCATTTGGTTTTGACTTAAGGAAGGTTAACTTTTTTTCCCCTGTCACCCAGGTATGATCTTTGGAAACTAAGTTATTGGCTACACTCTGGAGGAAGAACTCAGAAAACACCTACTCAGCAAGCAGGAAGCTTCTTTGTAGACTGTTCTCAAATTTGCCACATTTTTCCAAATGGGCACCGTCTCTGATTTGTCACATTGCTTTGCCTGTGCACTACTGGCCAACGTCAATCATGAAAACCTACCCTTCAGGAAACTCTGCAGTGCTGGGCACATTTCACTCAAAATATTGGGCAATGAGACAAACTTACAATATGGCGCCTGTGACTAGGTTCATTGTACTGGAGATTCACTTTTCAGGTCGCTGTTCGGAGGGCTTCACCGCCCCTGAGCACCTACCAGGGCCAGGACACGGGTCACCCGATGCACAGGAGCCATAGAGAGAACAGTCAGACCCAACCGGAAATGGAAATGTAGAGACAGCATCAAAGCATCTTTTCTGGATTGTGTTGTAATTGGCATCCAACGCTGTGTTCGATTTGGGGGTGCAGGGTGGTGATTCTGCGCTCGCCCACCCTGGAAAGTGGTCACCACAGGAAGTCAACTCGAATCTGTCTCCACACTCAGAGACAAAATGCCATTTTCCTTGTGAGGACATTGAAGATTCGCTCCGAACAACATTCACACATGCAATACAGTAAAGTCGGCTGTAGTGATAACTTCACGTAGTTTAACAGGAATTAGGAAGTGTACGTGTTTGCGGTGTTGACTTTTTATCCTTATAATGACCCTTAAAAGCCCTGTCTTCCTCGGACGACCAGAGATTATGTTATCTGGATTGTGGCCACGCACAACGAGCTGCAACCTGCACCACTCACAGCTGTGCACTTGGTGACCATGACCTCCCCATCCTGCCAAGGACACAAGAAGCAAGGCTGTGCACATGGCTGTCCAGCCGTGGGCAGGGAGGCAGCTGCAGACAAGAATAGTCTGTTCAACGAACAATCCTAAAACTGGTATGGAACCAAGAAAGACCCCAAATAACCACAGTAATGTTGAAAAAGAAAACCAGGGGTGCCTGGGTGGCTTAGTTGGTTGAGCGTCCGACTTCAGCCCGGGTCATAAACTCACAGTTTGGGGGTTCAAGGCCTGCGTCAGGCTCTGTGCTGACAGCTCAGAGCCTGGAGCCTGCTTCAGATTCTGTGTCTCCCTCTCTCTCTGCCCTCCTCCACTCATGCTCTGTCTCTCTCTGTCTGTCAAAAATAAATAAACATTAAAAAAAAATGTTTTAACGAAAACCAAAGCTGGAGGCATCACAATTCTGGACTTCAAGCTGTATTACAAAGCTGTAATCATCAAGACGGTATGGTGCTGGCACAAGAACAGACACTCAGATCAATGGAACAGAATAGAGAACCCAGAAATGGACCCACAAACGTATAGCCAACGAATCTTTGACAAAGCAGGAAAGAATATCCAATGGAATAAAGACAGTCTGTCTCTTCAGCAAGTGGTGCTGGGAAAACTGGACAGTGACATACAGAAGAATGAACCTGGGCCACTTTCTTACACCACACACAAAAACAAACTCAAAATGGATGAAAGACCTAAATGTAAGACAGGAAGCCATCAAAATCCTCGAGGAAAAAGCAGGCAAAACCTCTTTGACGTCGACCTCAGCAACTTCTTACTTGACACGTCTCCGGAGGCAAGGGAAACAAAAACAAAAATGAACTACTGGGACCTCATCTAAATAAAAAGCTTCTGCACAGCGAAGGAAACAATCAGCCCAAACTAAAAGGCAACCGACAGAATGGGAGAAGATATTTGCAAACGACATATAGGGTAAAGGGTTAGTATCCAAAATCTGTAAAGAACTTATCAAACTCAACACCCAAAAACAAATAATCCAGTGAAGAACGGGCAGAAGACACGAAAAGACATTTTTCCAAAGAAGACATCCAGATGGCCAACTGACACATGAAAAAATGCTCAACATCACTCATCATCAGGGAAATATGAATCAAAACCACAATGAAATACCTGACACCTGTCAGAATGGCTGAATTTAGTAACTCAGGCAACAACAGATGTTGGCGAGGATGCAGAGAGAGAGGATCTCTTTTGCATTGTTGGTGGGAATGCAAGGTGGTGCAGCCACTCTGGAAAATGATATGGAGGTTCCAAGAAAAATTAAAAATAGAACCACCCCATGAGCCAGCAACAGCACTGCTAGGAATTTACCCAAGGGACACAGGAGTGCTGATGCATAGGGGCACATGTACCCCAATGCTTAGAGCAGCGCTTTCAGCAATAGCCAAATCATGGAAAGAGTCCAAATGTCCATCAACTGATGAATGGATAAAGAAGACGTGGTTTATATATACAACGGAATACTGCTTGGCAATGAGAAAGAATGAAATCCTACCATTTGCAGCAACTTGGATGGAACTGGAGGGTATTATGCTAAGTGAAATGAGTCAGGCAGAGAAAGACAGATACCATATGTTTTCACTCATATGTGGATCTTGAGAAACTTAACAGAAGACCAAGGGGGAGGGGGAGGGGAAAAATAGTTACAAACAGAGAAGGAGGCAAACCGTAAGAGACTCTTAAATACAGAGAACAAACTGAGGGCTGATGGAGGGGGCAGAGGAGAGGGGAAAATGGGTGACGGGCACTGAGGAGGGCACTTGTTGGGATGAGCACTGGGTGTCGTATGGAAGCAATGAATCACGGAATCTACTCCCGAAGCCAAGAGCACACTGTATACACTGTATGTTAGCCAACTTGACCATAAATTATATTTAAAAAAAAAGAAGAAGAAGAAGACCAGTCTATTCAGTTGTTTTCAACAAAATTTGATTTTGCTGAGAGCCACCAGCTCACTCACCCGGGGAGACGTGAGCAGGGGCCCCGAGGCCCCACCCCACCTGCTGGGCTCGGGCGGCCATGCTGTGCGTGGACAACCGTGGGGCAGGGATGGGGTGAGGTGACACAGGGCCCAGGGAAGGCTTCCTGGGGTGGACAGAAGCTAAGGCGGATGGAGCTCCATGCGCCGACGCGCTGGAGAGAACCCGCCGGGAGCCGTCGCGGGAAAGTTTCGTGAGACTTTTGGCAAAGAAGACATGTTTGTGGCGCAACATCCCGAATCTTGTTGGCCGGGCAAGTCCTTCTCCTCTCTCGGCCTCGGGAGCTGCTCGTGTCCACCCCACACCCCTCCCGGCTCTCCCTTTGGGGGAAGAGAACGGGGACAGGGAGGTCTCAGAGCTGCACCCGAGGCCCCTGCGACGTGCCCTGTGCTCACCCCCATGAGGAAAGGGAGTGCATGGGACCGCAGTCCGTCCCCCCTCACCCCCCACTGGACTCTGTCCCTGCCACCAGGCATCACCCGGACTCTGGACTGGAGCTGTTCTCTACTCTGGGACCCGCCAGGTGCCAGGGGCCACGGGTGCAGCTGATATCTGTCCCCAAAGCCAGGGCTCTGGTCCAGGTAACCGCACATCTGGTTGTGCACGTTGCACACTCATTCCTTAGGGGGAGAAGCAGCATCTCACGGGGCAACGAGAGTCCCGCAGTCCCGTTAACGGGATCCGGAGAACAGTCTGCTACCCTCGCGGGACAGTCACCTCGACAAAACCCGCCAGGGAAAGAACGTTTCCTCTGATGCGAAGATCAGTTCGTGGGAATCAACACAGTTTGGGCTCCAGATCCCAGGGGGCGTTCGAGCGGCTCCAGTGGGACCTGCTGTGAAACCGTGGGGGAAATGTGAGCACGCCATGCTCCCTCTCACACACGCACACACATGCACACACGCTGCCCCGAGGCAGGAAGCACAGAGGGGTGTGAGCAGACAGGAGCCCACCGGGGACCGAGCATCTCCAAGCCCCTCAGTCCTCACTGTATAGGAATAGCTCCTGCGGGAGGTTTGTGATTCTTCGTGACCCAGAAGCAGCAGCTGAGCCCGTCACGCCGTGCCCGCCGCGCCCTGGACGCAGCATCACGGCAGAGACCTTTCCAGGCAACGACACGGCACAGGTGCGAGGTTGAGGGTGTGAACCCGGAGGCCGGGGGCGGGACACAGGGCGGGGGCGGGCGGGGGCGCAGGGACGAGACTGTGAGCGCCAAGGACCCCGCAGGGCTCCCTCCCCGGTGAGTCAGAACCGCAGAAGCCCCTTAGGAGAACCTTCAGGGGGCTCTATGACCTCTTGCATTTTGAGGTCCTCAGGGGTAATTGTTTGCACACCCTGGGCCTCGTGCCCTGTGTCTCTAGACCAGGACAGCACATTTTGGGGAAAGCCACCCAACAGACACCACATGTAAGACAGTGAACCTGGGCGCAGAGAGGCACATACGGTGTCCCCTCTTCTTCCGACGGGACTCAGACTGCCCTCCCCGTGTAACCGTGACCCCAGAACGCCAAGTGCACACTCAGAGGAGGGGACACTGGCCGCCTCCGTTTTCCCCATCAGACACGGTCCCCACAAGATCCCCCAGGAAGAAGGAAGCCGTGCGGGGGCCCTGTCCCAGCCTCAGGGGGAGAAGGTGAAGAAGCCCCCAGTTACGGGACAGCACTGGCACTGAACAACGTTTGGCTTATGGGAGACACCTGCTCACCTCTGGCTAAAGCTGTTCGTAGGGATGGGTGTTTGGGGACAGCGCCATCAAAGTTGGTTTCCAAACAAATACAGTGTATGGAGTTAAACGTCCCTGCACGGACGTAACTCAGTATTTGTAGACAACTTCCCACCAACGAGCCTCTGTCGATCCCTCGGAACCTCTGCGGAGAAACACTTCCCCGGGTGTGCCGGGGTCCCCCGGGTGTTTGCAGGCTGCTCAAAAGCTTTCCTCTGGACAGATGAGGTTGGGGAACATTTAGCCCGACTAAGTTAGCACTTGGATGCTCGTCACGGAGACTGAATCGCATCGTTTCACCGCATTTTCACAACTCAGATGCAGAAGCCCCAGACGCCTCAGAAGCCCCGACAGGTGATACTCACTGTCGAGGGGGGCGCACAGGAACTGCGGGGTGCCGGCGTGAGCACCTCACGCACCGTCCGTGACAGCGGGAGGTGGGTGGTGGTGGAGGACGGGCGGCTGGGGTGTGGAGGGACACCGTGCTCTGGTCTGCGTCCCACTCCTGACTCCTGATCTCCGCGGCTTTTCCCCGAAATCCTTCCAGAGTGCACGGTACGCCCCCTGACCCGCGCTGTGTGCCTCCGGCGCTGACGAGGCAGAATCCAGGGTTGACACCCCCCCCCCACCGGAGCCGTGCGGGCGCCTTCGGGGTTCTGCTGTGATAACCGCACCTGCCCCGGGGGCACCGCAGGTCAGAGGCTCCTCTGGGGCCGCGACCCCGCACCTCGGCACCTGCCTGGCCACACCTGCCTCGAAGGGGCGGACGGGCTGAGATACGGAGGCTGGGAGTGGGCCGCGCGGGGGAGGCCGTCCCGCGAAGGAAGGACTGACCGCTGGCGGAGGCCAGGAGGAAGGCGTCCGTCCGGAAGGAGCGAGTGATGTCATTTGTCTGCAGCAAATCGTTTCCCGTCCCAAACCCGCCTGCACCCCCACCGCCGGCCGCCCCGGGGAAGGAATCCTGGCGAGGCCACTCAGACCCAGGCCACTGCGCTCCCAAGTCAGCGCTCTGCCCGGCCGTCCCTGACCTCCCTTCCCCGCCTGACCCTCACCCGTGACGCCCCGTGAGGCCGCGGGAGGATGGCCAGGCCAAGGAAAAGAGCATGAGCCGCGTGCAAGTCAGGGCAGGGACAGGAGCTCCCGGCGGACGCAAGAGCTCGAGGCCCAGTGTCGTCTCCGCTCCCGGTAAGGAGCAGGCGTGGTCTGAGCCGCGTTAGCACGCACACAGCAGCAAGCCGGGTGGGGAAGGCCAGAGGTCCGCCGGCTCGGCCGCCCCACCCCTGCCGCTGTGTGTCCCCGAGACACCAAAGCACCGGGTGGGCAGACGGCCAGGAGCACGGGGACCGCAAGCAGGAGGAGGGACACCCAATCCGTCACGTGGGACGGGTGCTGTCGGACAGGCTGCTGCGAGGGGGGGTGCGGGTTCGTCCTGCCCACGCTGCCCAGACCCGGCTGAGGACAGGGTGGGGGCCCCACGGCCCGTCAGAGCCGGACGCGGGAGGCCCAGCACCAGTGCTGGCGGCAGGCCTGGCCCCCGGCCCCACGACCCTGACCCTCTGTCGGCTCACCATTCCCGGCCTGTGACTGTGACTCGCCTGCCCGTTCACCCCCCGGCACCCCGGTCAGAAGTGGACTGTCCGAAACCCTCAGCCTCGCAAAGAGCTCACTCTCTTCATGCTTTTTCCCGCGTGTTCGGCTTAACAGTCAGGAGTCAAGATCTTGGAAGTTCATGTTTTTGAGCCCCAGCCGTGCGTGGTCCCCTTCTATAGCAGCATTCATGCTGTGGGTTCCAGAACATTCTCGGGGCTGGCACGGGCCTGCGTGGTCTGGGGAACCAGGCGAACCCACTGTTTTAGCCACGTGGCCTCTCCTGCACCCCGCGCACTCCTCTTCGCAAGACTGGCTTCTCCCCTCACTGGGAGCAGGTGTGCGTGTTTATTCCAGAAACATTTTTACCGAATAATCTGCCCTCGGTGAGTCCTGAAAACACTAACGTAAATTCAAACACCATTTCTAACTCAAAAAGGGGTCTGTGGAGAGTTTGGAAAATGGACTATTAATTTCTGGTTTCACGTAACTGTTTTCGGTAAGATTGTGCAGTGCGGAGCAGTGGGCTCAGAAAAGTCCGGATCAAAATAAGGAAACGCAGACTTCCTTTCTATTTAGCCAGTGAATGTCTGTGTGGCCTTGGAATGATTCTCTCTTCATGACATCTCTGCTCCTTCATCGCAGAAGAAAAGAAAAAATGCGTCATGCCTTTCTGTCCCTCGTGTGACATTTAAGGACAAATGAGAGCCCGTGAGGAAAGACGCGCCGACCGTGGGAAGTCCCGCCGTGCTACAGGCGTTTCCTCGGTCGCGTGGGAATAACGCCGGCCTCCCGAGTGTCCTGAGGGCCGATGACACAACAGCACGGCGCGAATCAAAATCTCCCTGCCGTGAAGAAAGGTGGCTGTCATCTCGTCCACAGAGACGGTGACAACCCTCATGGGAGTCCACACGGCTTCCGCACTGGGAGGGTTATGTGTGTGTGCTTATCCACGTCCGTGCACACAGTTGTGCATGTGTGTCTGTATGGTGTGTGGGCATGTGTGTGTGCACATTGCACATGCACATGAGTCTGTGTATGTGTATGGTGTGTGGTGATGTCCTGTGAACACGTGTGTGTTGAGTGTGCCCTGATGTCCTTGCACACGAGTCTGTGTGTGTTGAGTGTGCCCTGATATCCTTGCACGCATGTCTGTGTGTTGAGCATGCCCTGATGTCCTTGCACGCGTGTCTGTGTGTGTTGAGTGTGCCCTGGTGTCCTTGCACGCATGTCTGTGTGTGTGTTGAGCATGCCCTGATGTCCTCGCACATGAGTCTGTGTGTGTTGAGTGTGCCCTGATGTCCTTGCACGCATGTCTGTGTGTTGAGCATGCCCTGATGTCTTCACACGCGTGTCTGTGTGTGTTGAGTGTGCCCTGATGTCCTCGCACATGAGTCTGTGTGTGTTGAGCATGCCCTGATGTCCTTGCATGCGTGTCTGTGTGTTGAGTGTGCCCTGATGTCCTCAGACGCGTGTCTGTGTGTGTTGAGTGTGCCCTGATGTCTTCACACGTGTGTCTGTGTGTGTATGTTGAGCGTGCCCTGATGTCTTCACACGCGTGTCTGTGTGTGTTGAGCGTGCCCTGATGTCCTCACACGCGTGTCTGTGTGTGTTGAGCGTGCCCTGATGTCTTCACACGCGTGTGTGTGTTGAGCGTGCCCTGATGTCCTCGCACGCGTGTCTGTGTGTGTTGAGCGTGCCCTGACGTCCTCGCACGCGTGTCTGTGTGCTGAGCGTGCCCTGACGTCCTCGCACGCGTGTCTGTGTGCTGAGCGTGCCCTGATGTCTTCACACGCGTGTCTGTGTGTGTTGAGTGTGCCCTGATGTCCTCGCACATGAGTCTGTGTGTGTTGAGCATGCCCTGATGTCCTTGCATGCGTGTCTGTGTGTTGAGTGTGCCCTGATGTCCTCAGACGCGTGTCTGTGTGTGTTGAGTGTGCCCTGGTGTCCTTGCACACGAGTCTGTGTGTGTGTTGAGCGTGCCCTGATGTCTTCACACGCGTGTCTGTGTGTGTTGAGTGTGCCCTGACGTCTTCGCACGCGTGTCTGTGTGTTGGGCGTGCCCTGACGTCCTCGCACGCGTGTCTGTGTGCTGGGCGTGCCCTGGCGTCCTCGCACGCGTGTCTGTGTGCTGGGCGTGCCCTGACGTCCTCGCACGCGTGTCTGTGTGCTGAGCGTGCCCTGATGTCCTCGCACGCGTGTCTGTGTGTTGGGCGTGCCCTGATGTCCTCGCACGCGTGTCTGTGTGTGTTGTGCACGTGCGTGTGTCCCAGCCGGCGGGTGAAGGGGCCCCAGGTTGTGAAGGCTGCTCCGACGAATTCAGCCTCGTGGCCTCGACCCTTCTGGCACGACTCAGTGATGGTGCGTTGGCCTCGATCCTGCGTGCCCCCTGTGGGGGGGATGCTTCTGCCAAAGCCTGAGCCCCGGGGCTCCCTGTCAGGAGGATCCGGTGACGTCGTGATGAAATACACGCTCAGTGTTAAGCCACGGTGGAGTCCAGATTTTCATCGGAATGCTCGCGGGAACGCGAAGGGAGGCCACGGGACAGGAAAGCAACGTCTGGCCCCCTCTGTTCTCTTCTGCTTCCGAGGGTTTCCTGGTTCTCGTGCAACGACTGCCCGGTACTGCGTCCTGAGCGGGCAGGGAAAAGGCCCGTGTTTCCGTAAGGGGAGCTGGTCTGGGGGCCCGGGGGCCTAGAAATCCCAGTCGGGAAAGGAGAAAAGCCCCCGCGAGGACACGCGCGCCCCTCAGGGACTGTGCACAGCGGGGTGGCGGGCCTTCACCCGGAGGCGGGGGGCCTCTCCCTGCTCTTTTCCACAGCCTCAGCTGTGATATGTGGTCCGTGGCTTGGCGCCCCAGACTCTCGGCCTCTTCCCACCTGAAGCCCCCGGGGAATCAGGGACGGCGGCTCCTGGCCCGCCAGCCTGGCTGCACGTGGAAGGGACCGTGCTGGGCTCACTGCTTCCTTCGGTCAACAGACCCGAGCGCCTGCATGTGCCGCCTGCCCGCCAGGGACCTCACACCCGCGGGAGGACCGCGGACCCGTGGCCCTGTGGAGTTTACGGATCAGTGGGGGACGACGTGTACGGGGGCACACGCACAGCCCGGAGGCTCAGCCCCTCTGCGCCCTGCGTGCGCCTCCCCAGGACGGCGAGGACCAACGTGCCGTGCAGCCAACTCAGGACCCGGGATCCTGCCGTCATCGTGACAGGGGTCCCCGCGCTCCCGCCCTTACTGCTGGGGACCAGCCGTGGCACGGGAGGATGCACCCTGCAAGCGTGAGAGGACCCTCCGCGTCCCCCGGTCCCCCGTCCCTGCCGGAAGCCCGGCCTCAGCTGCAGGGACACGAGAGGCCCCTGCCGTCCTCCCTGGGACCTGGCATCTCTGGAGAAAGCTGGCAGGCCCCTGGTCACTCGCCCCTCGTCACTGGTCACCGCGAAGGCACCGGGCGTTCTCACCCCAACCACTTGGAAGCCTCGTTTACCTCAGGCGCTAGGGGACGCGTGTTCGGGAACAGCCAGCGTGAACGGATATGCGGAGCCCGCAAGTGACCCAGAGACGGGACTGTGACCCTTCCCAGGAATGGCAGCAGAAGGAACCATTCGGGAGGCTGAATCTGGCTGTGGTTCAATCCAGCATTTAGTGAGCACCTACTACAACCTACCATCGCTGTGTGTCCAGGGCACAGGTCGGGGCCACAGGCACCCACGAGCCGGGGGCTCCCCGCGCCGCCAGGCTTCCCGCTGAGTTCCTGACCTTCTGTTGACCGAAACGTCGGCATGGAAAATGCAGACTGTTTCAAGGAGGATTTCCATTTTAGGTCACACTGCTTCAGAGGCGAGCCTCTCCCGCCTCGTGGGAGGGCCGTGTGGGAGCCCGGGGGTGGGTCTGCCCGGCCTCCGCCAAGAAGGGGCCGCAGGGTGTGGCCGAGGGCGTGAGGCTTCACCGGGCGCGTCTGCGCACCCGTGGGCCGCCCGGGTCCCGCAGCGAAGGCGGTTCATCGGTGACAACACGCGTTTGGTGTCGGTGAATGTATAATATCATAAGCCGTGCTGGTGGGGAGGCACGTTCGATACCTAATGCTTTCTTGGTCCCACATCGAAAGGATTTCAGGAGATGATTAGGGAAAATAAAAACAGAATGGACAGTTAAGAAAAGCAAATTGGAGGGTATAGAAAAATTTAATTATTCTAATGAGACGCCTCTTTGAGAGTTCTTTTCTTCATCAGGCCCAAACCTGACTATTAATTAAGTTGTGCCACTAAAAAGGAGAAAAGAAATCACCTGTAACTTTTTCTTTAAGCGCCGCTTTGTAACCTCTAGTGCTTCGTGCCTACTCTGGGTACAAGGGCATAAACCTGTAATTAACAGCCCCTTTATTGCCTCCACAGTAGTAATTGCCGAGTGTAGCCCTGAGGTAGGAATAAAACCCTCTCTCCCCCTCCCGCCTCGCCGCCTGCAGCGGCACTACCTGCGCGACTCGGATCCCGCCAGGACCTCACCTGCCACGACACCTGGGCTACCCCGGCCGTTCCCGCACCGGGGCCTCTCCGCGAGGCCATCCGGACACAAGCCTTGAGAATCCCCGCCTCGCAGAGCAGCCGGGAAAGAAAGGAAACAAGAAAACCATACAGGCCGGGCAGAGATTAGATTATCAATTATCACGAGACCGTCTGCAATTTCAAAGGCCTGGGGACCAAGGGGGCTGATCTGCGGTCGGGGGAATCCCGCGTTACCCACGCGTCCCCACCCGCAGGGCCGGGAGCTGCGAGGGAACGCGTCTTGTGGCCGTGAGCCATCGGTCCGGTCCCACGCTGACGGTCCGCCGGCCGTGGCCGTGTCGGCGGCCGGCACCCTGCGTCTGTGCCATCATCGTCCAGGACACCAAGGACGCTGGCCCTCCGTCCCTGAACTTCCCGTTCTCACGCGGGCCAAAGACGGCTGAGCGCGGCCGACCGGTGATCCCTGCGCGGCCCTGATGCTGGGGCTCCCCCGTCCCCGTCACACGCAGGAACGGGCAAGGAAAACACACGAGTTTGGAGCAAAACTTCGGGGACTGACATCACTTCCTGATTAGACTTCAGGGGACCTTTTTTTTGGTTTTGCTTATTTTGGGATTTTTCCAGTGGGATTAAGCAGACTTCATTTGACCCACAGTGTCTCAGAACTAACCAGCACAATGGAAAATTAATGTAATGTTTATCGATACAGAGAAAAGTCCTCTGGCTAAAAAGATATGAAATAAAGGACAATTACATCGTCATGCGGTCACAGGACTGGTTAATGTACAACTCCCAGGTGCTATGCCCTGCACCGGAGTGAGATTCCTGCCGCTCTCGTGAGCCTGCCCTCTCCAACCCCCCTCAGCCCGCTCGCCCACCGGCCCAGCCTCTGCGCGCAGCCCCAGGCCCCGGCCTGACGGCCGCAGAGGCAGGAGACCCCACAACAGCAAACCCGGCCCGACAGCTTCTGAAGGCCTCGCCCCCACACGGGAACAGCCAGCTCTCACTTGCCCTGGACCTCATTTTAATTTTCACCAACTTGAATTTCCAAATTATTGTTTTTTAATAGCACAGCCTCTAGGACAAAGTGGCCTACGTGGTGTTATTTCATCAAATATATTAGATCCGACCTTAACTTCACACTGTGCTTCAACGTAGCTTCAATAAATGAAATATACAGGATTTTTCTTTCTCATTTTGTTTTTGAGGTTTGTGGAAGGATCTCTTCTCTTGCGTAAAAATAGCACATAATTATTTCAACCCACTGAGCAAGGATAAGTCAGTGTTCTTTTTAAGACCACCTACAACCCCAACTTCCAGAGGCAATCATTTCAACCCTCCTTCTGTATGTTTTTACGTTTTGACATCATACGGTTCCTACCACTGAAGTTTACTTTTCTCATGAGATTCGCCTAATGTACAGCTTTCCGTGTCCTTGAAAATGCTATAGGAGCTTCGGAGACCACGCCGCAGTCCACGGCGCCACACGGTAGCACAGCAGCGGTGACCACAACTTCTCCCGCTCCGCGGAGCCTTGCTCTGGTCCCATTAGTCGCGCAAGGACCCAGCGCGTTAGGCACTGCCATCCCCACGCTCCACGAGAAAGAAACGCGAAGCAAAGAGGTTCCGCATCTCATCCGAGGTCCCTCGGCAAGGCCACACACCCTGCACAAACCGTGTGGGGCCCCAGACCGCCCACACCCCTCCCTCCCCTCGGCATGCACCCTGCCTGCCCATCGCGGACCGCCAGCGTCCCATCCCTCTCCGGACTCCATCTGCATCCAGAACCATTGAGATGCGGCCACATTTATTTATTTCACTCCTTCTTCTTTCCTGTTGCGACAGTTAATGGTGGTGCAAGGTAGGGGGAGGCAGAAGCAGAGACCCCAGATGTTCCATAAACCAAGGGAAGGCCCGAGGCTGGTGTGCCCCGTGGGCACCAAGGAGAGGCCACTCTGTCCTGCCAGTTCTGGATCGCCTTCCGGCAGCCCAGAAACGGGCGAGGTCCCCTGTGACACAGTCGAGGGGCCCAGACTTCATCGGGAAGAAAGGGACCCAGCTCACACCCTCCAGCTCTGTGTGCGTGGGGCTCCGGGAAGTGGCGTTGGTGGGGATCACGTCAAATGATGCTGCCTCTCCTTAAAATATCCGAAGGGCCAACCAACTCACAGAAAAATAAAGAATGAACATTTACTCCAGGACACTGACCCGGTGGCCCGTGGGTCACCAGGCATCATCCACAGAAAGCCCCTCGTGGGTGTGGGTGTGGCGGGGGGGGGGGCAGCATCACAGAAACCAGATGTCATGACCACCAACTGGCACCTTGGGAGCATGTAAGAAAAGATATTCAAACAAATGGGTTTCCCCTCCCACTTTAAAACTAGCAATCCCGGGGCATAGAGACCACACCCTTGTTTTCTAAACAGACACAGCGAACATCCTTCCCTAGCTGCCGGCCCTCTGACATCTTCACAATCCGAGCCACTTAAAAATTCTTCAAAAATGGAAGCCAGTCCTCTCTGAACTGGTCTCTCCCGCTACCTACTCGTGAGTCAGATCGCTCGTCCAGACGCGCCAGAGATGGAACGGGTGCCAAGTTGAGAGATGTTTCGCTTTTATGTGTGTGCTTCTTTGAGATAAAATAAAATGACACGTAATCTTGAATTATGTCATGATGCATGGTGCTGCGATTTCCTGGAAAATGTGGAGCTAATCAGTTATTCATTCAGGAATTAACTACAGCACCAATTGTCAGATTAAACTCCTTTAAAATGCTCAGCGTCCTTTTCTCGGTGTTGACACTCTAAGCACACTGGGCCCTTTGTGCACACTGAAGCAGGCAAGAGGAGAAGGCTTTCTCATGTGCCAAACGGAAAAAGAAAACAAAAGTATCCTTTGCCGCCGTTGTGAGGCCGACACTTGGTGATTTGCCACAGGGCTTCAGACACTCGCGGCGCAGAAGCAGGCTCGGCCGCATGTGTGTCCAGCAGAAAGCGGTCAACACTCCCAGCTTCCAACCGTCCCGCGTGGATGGCCCCCGGGGCGCTGGGTCCCTCTCCACCCAGCTCAGCTCGAGCCATAAAGCCGCTCTCCCGACAGGCAGCAAGTCTTAGCCCAGGACTTCCTAACACACGTGATCTAGAAAAGAAACAGGCCACGCGGCCCGACGCTTCCTCGGTGGAACCGTCTTCTGCCGTTACCCGCGCGCGTCTCTGTGCGCTCGGGCGCTTCAAAAGCTCAACCTGTGCTCGCATCACTGAAGCCCGTAGGTCTCTTCCTCTCCGTCTGTGTGTGGTTTGGCCACCGCACCGAGTACCTTCCTCATGCCAAGCCCCGAGGCAGGTGACGGAGCGGGAGGACGTCCTGCCGCGTAACCACGGGCCGCCTGCGTGAAGGCAAACCGCAGACTTCCGTTCCAGGGACACGAGTTGTAACTCAAAGAGATGTTCAAAGCAGCCGGAAACACTCCAGAGGCTTCTGCACATTCACTCCTCTCCCCACATGTTTAGTTTCCTGTTTCTAAGACTTTATAACACTTACCATGTTTCACAGACGTGTTTTCAAACGTTCTCTTCCAAGATTTTTTGGAAGATGTTTTCTGCCGAGACTCGTGCGCCTTTCGAGGAAAACCTGGCCAGTTCTCCCACTTTCTGCCACGAAAGCCCTTTTCGCTCGATTCTCCCCCAGGATGAATTTAAGTTCTTGTCACCAGCAAGTAAGTAGGAAGCTGTGTGATGCGCCATGAGGAGTCCGCACCAGGAACACGGGTTCCCGCTAAGCGTCTCTGGCATAAATGGTGATTCGCACCCACCGAGAGCAACGGGGTTGAACGGTTACCGTGTGTGGCCCGCAAGGGTGAGGACGGGAGGTGGAGCCTAGTTCGTCCACCACCCTAGAAAGTTCCAACACGGAGGACAAGGTAGGCCCCCAGCTGACCCACACGGCGAACCTCCAGCGACCTGCCAGTATGTCATCGACGCCCAAATAGTGACGTTTCGTTTTTCAACCGGTGGTGGCCTTCGGCACGGGGACGTTCGGCGTGTTGAGAGAAGGTCCCGACAAAATGATAAATGTTCTGTTTGCGTATATTATTTTCCTGCCTGAAGCTAATAATTAACATTGTTTTGATGTGCTAAGCATTCCTAATAATGAAAGTTAAGTAAGAAACCACTGGGTTGAGAACTGGAATGTCAATAGACAGAAACCAATTTTCTTAATGTTAGAAGACATTACTTGCTTTAATGCGTGTCATCTGAACATATTTCATGTCCACAGAAGCGGCCACACTGTGTGTTATGTGAACGGTGGACTCGTGGAGCCGTGAGGACGAGCGGCTTGAACAGGCGACTCTGAGTCCCGCGTGCCAGTCGGGCCGCCATCCGGGAGGCCGCGTGGCCTCTGTGTCTCTTTCCGAACCCAAGGAGGTTCTTGGGAGGCTCTGCTTTCAGACCCCTATTCGGGCCTGGGTGAGGGCGCACACAGGAGCCCGGGCCCCTCCTTCGGTCACCGTGCTTGATTCGACCAGACTGGCCGTGCCGTGCGCTCACCGTGGTCGTCAGGCTTGGTGCGAGGAACCCGGCTGCTTGAGCGAAGTCAGCTGGACGCGGGGCCAGGCTCTCTGCCAGCGGGGTGGTGTGGACAGATGTGGATCGTGCGGTACAGGTGAGCACTGGGAGCTCCTCCTCACGGAACGTGCAACGGGCTCAGGAGGGACTTTCTGAAGAAGGCCTTATCGAGGTGCACAAATTCTACACCTGTTGAAAACTCGAGCTCTCATATCCCACACGTCACGCGCCTCCAGGAGGCCCGCGCGCGAGACACAGATATTCAAGATTTGAACGACTCCTTTTGTAAACACGACGTTCCCATTGGCGTCATTGTTAATGACGAAAATAGCAGCTAGTATTTAATAACATGCTGGACGTTTCCCACACGCTGTGACATCAATCTCACCACAGTCCCGTGAGACAGGAATCGCGGTTATTCCCGGCTTTCACGGGCAAACACTGGAAACAGAGGTTAACGCTCGTGCCCAAGGTCACGCAGCTGGAAGCAGCAGAACTGGACGCCGACCCTGGATCCCCGGTGCGCACCCCTCCGTCCCGGCTCTGCACCTGGCGCCCAGGGCGGGCGGGCAGCCGTGCACTGAGGTCCCCACAGCTGCACCCTGGGCCTCCAGTGCGGAAGGAACAGGGACAAGTGGGCGGAGGAACACGTCGCATGCCGCTTAGCGGTGACGGCGGTGACGAAATGGGAAGCCGGGGGGACACGGAGGGCGAGGGGCTGTTGACACGCGGCACGTTCCACGAGGGGCCAGACCTCGACCCCCGTCCGGGGGGCGTCAGCGGTGGGCGGGCAGGACCTCAGACCCCTCCACCCCCGAGCCCCCTGGAGCCAGGCGGCCTGCTCCGCGCGGTCCCTCCCAAGTTGCAGGCTGGCCTGGGGGCGCGATGGGAAGCAGCAGGGCTCACCTCAGCTGGCGCAGGGCAAACGGGACGAGGCTCCAGGGCGAGGGGCCGGGTCGTCCCCGTCCCCCCGCCCACCCCCACCCCGGCCGCCACGGCCTCAGGAGGCGGGCGGACGCACAGCCGGCAGCCCGGCCTCTGTCTCCACCGACCGCCGCGCCGAGGCAGCCGCTGGCCCCCAGAGAATGAGCACGTCGTGGCGCCAGCCAGGACCGCAGCCGCCGTCCGCAGCCACACTCCGCTCGGCCCAGCTGAGACTGGCCGACTCCGGGGACTCACAGAGCCACACGTGGGGGCCCGGGGCCACGGGGACTCTGTGCCCGTCTGTGACACAGCGAGACGGCCACGACAGCTGGCGGCAGGCTCGCGGCAGCGCGGTCCCGGGGGTCGCGTCCCGGCCGCACGGTGCGGTGCGACGGCAGAACCGGGGAGGCGGCCCCCTCCTATTTCCGTGTCCCGCCGCGTGAGGAGCCGGCCGGCAGCACCTGTCGCCCTGAGTCCCTGCCGCCTGAGTCCCTGCCCCGAGTCCTTGTCCTTGCCTGCCCGGAGTCCCCCTCCCCCACCCCGCTCCACGAGGACAGCACGCCCCACGGCCCGGCGCCCGGAGGGGTCTCGGAAAATCGCCCTTCCCGGCGAAACCCCTTAGCAGCTTCCCAGCTCAGCCTCCGCTGAGCCCCAGGCTGTGTCACAGGGAGGACAGCGAGACTCCTATCCGTTCAGCCAACACGTATGAAACGAGAGTGTGCCTGACGTGCGAACGGTGCCCACACCACTCCCACGATCAAGCACCGGGGACTCGGCCGAATCCCTTCACAACGAATCCCACCCGGGCACGCTCTGTACAACGAAGGCCACTCTGCCCCCAGCAGAGGGCGCCCTGATTTCAAGTAGCCTCTGGTGCCGCAAGCTTCAGACAAGGGGGTGCTGGGAGCCTGGGGCCGTCGGTTGGCCGGCCGGTGGGTTTTTTGAACCGTCTTCGCCTACATGAGGGCCGGAAAATTAAGAGCCGGAAGAGAAAAGAGAGACGCCCGTGGTAGAGGCGTCAAGCCCACCAGCGGTACCCGCCAGGCTTATTATCCGAGGCACCACTGAAACGAACGTGAGAACACTGGCCGGGCCTGAGAGGCGGCCGCCAGCCCGGAGCACGCGCCTCTGGCAAAGCTCGGTGCCCCCGCCGGCCCAGCCGAGAGCGGGGGGCCCGCTGCCGCCGGCCGCACCCCAACGTAGCGCCGTAGGCCAGCGCCCGGCCGGTGACCGCCCTCCGCTAGAATGTCATCCCGTCTGTGAAGTGGAAGCCCCTTGTGCGGCCTGAAGCCACAGGCAGCGCCCTGCTCATCACTGCCTCCGGGAGGACTCGGGACGTCCCCCAGGGGCCCCTCCCGCGGCCTGGCCTGGTCGGGTGCCAGTCCTGCCCCCGCTGCAGCCAAGGGCACCGCCTCCTTACACGTCTTAACAGGAGCCCGGTCTGCGGGTTTTCCCTGAGTCCGAGAAGTTGCAAATAACGTCAGACCTGACTCGAGAGTTCCAGAAACACGTACGGCCCGGAGTGCTACTTTTGACTCCCGTGGGCAGCGTCCGCAGAATGATCCGACCGTGTCAGGAGGGAGGCGATGGAGAGGACAAGGCGGCCGCGCCCCAGTGACAGGTGACGGGGGAGGGCAGGGCGCGCTCGCGCACGGAAACTGAGGCAGAGGAAGAGGAATGCCGTCCCAGGGTAAGGAGCGAGACCCTCCGGGACTCAGGTGGGTGAGTGGAGGGCCATGGGAGGGGCAACGGCAGATTCCCGGGAAAACCTGGGGAGTCAAAGAGGGAGGGAAGTGCAGGAAGCAAGATTCTGTGATGCGTTCTCCTCCTCAAAGGGCCCCCCCAGAGCATCCACCCGGAGGCAGATGTGCGTCCATATGACCGGTTTTCTGCAAGAGTTTCAAAGGAAGCCCTGATTTTGCTCAGATTTCTGTTGTTTCCTGCAGGCGGGTAAATGCTCCAGAGCGCCATCACAGGCCTCATTACCTGCGGAGAAATTCTCAGCCCTGCGTTTTACGTACACAAACCTGCCTTCAACCGGGAGCAGTAGGCAAGAACTCACTTGGCATCGATTAATGCTAAATAGCACACAATTTGCAAATTTCGGGGAGTCGTGCAAATATTTGGCATCACGGCGAGCAATCTTTAAAGGTGCTCCATTAATCTCCAGCTTCTAATTATGATGATCCGGGCGCAGTCATTGTTTGCGGGGGGGAACCGAGGAGCTTGGTCGTATGAGGCGTCGCGTCTAGGATTCAGCGTAAACACCGAAGACCCGCATCTCCGTCTAGTAGCAAGGGCAGGTAAGAAAACCCAACGCCAAGCGTACAAAATTATAAAGGGAGCTTGTACTTCTGGAGTGGAAAATGTTGTAAAGTATTTTTGCTGCAATTTGCATTGTAGTTTATAAGATTTATCGGTTCTTATTCAAGTCACCAAAAATACAACAGAGAATTTTATATTAATTGGAACATTAATAATGCATTTCTAAGCTAAACTATGTCCTTGGGATTTCAAAGGGAATTTCAGAAATGCATGGCTGAGGTCCTCTATGCAGCCAGACGTCCTGAGCTCTTCATCAGGTATTCATTTGAATGGATTTTTCCTTCAGAAGGTCCATGGGCACTCAGTAAATTGGTGGATAAAGTAAATGTATTCATGTAAACTGGTTTATCACCTCCTGCCCTTCCAAATGAGGGAATAACATTCGGTGATTCTCTAACAGAAGCTGTGTTAATAGTTTCTATTCAACATGCACAGGCCCCTTAAAGATTACAGTTCTATTAAAAGCCAAACAATCATATAACCCAGAACATTCCACAAACGACAAGGAGTCCTTGGGGCTTCCTCCTCCCGAAGCGCTAGGAATCACTGGAAATTTATCCCCAAAAAAGTGCTGAAATATCACCAACATCCAATCCAGGCCACTGTCTTGTCCCCTGAGTGCATACAGACGTCCTCAAGACCCCAAGCCCGTGTCCTTCTTCTCTTTCTGATGCGTCACTCTCAGCCCGATGCTTTCCTGGGCCCCCCGAGAACACTGACCACATTTAAAGCTTCCCAGGAGGGCCCAAACCCCAACCAATGTGCTAAGATCTGGGTGCTGGGAATGTCAGTGGCTGCTATGTTTTTCTTTGTACTTTTTTATACTTAAAATACAAAACAGGGGGCCTGGGGGGCTCAGTCGGTTAAGTGTCCGACTCTTGGCTTGGGCTCGGGTCATGATCTCGTGGTTCGTGGGTTCGAGCCCCACGCCGGGCTCTATGCTGACAGCACGGAGCCTGCTTGGGATTCTCTCTCCCCCTGTCTCTGCCCCTCCCCTGCTCGTGCTCTGTCTCCCTCAAGGCTTCTAAAAATTATAAAAAATGGTTTACGTCCTTATGTACTTCTGTTTCTCATCATGCAGATCCAGATCATTCTAACTCTCATGCGAACAGACACAAAGTCTGTTTTTAAAAAACTAACTCTGCATAAAGGTCACAAGACAAAAACAAGGCAGTGGAGGACTTTGCCACCAAGGCCTGGGAGGAGGACGAACCACGGGAAAGGGAACACAGCACCTGGATCCACCTTCCCCTGAGGGCAATGTGCCCCCAAGGAGGAGGCGAGAGAGACCTAAAAGGCGTTTAACAGCCTCTCGGTCTCGTGAGTAAAAACCTGGAGTCTGGCTTTGAAAGGAAGACTGGTAGAGTCCCTACACTTTGGGCTGGGACCCTATGGCTGACAGCAAGCTCCATAGACTCCAGCTCGTGAAACTGGATGAAGGGCCCTTAACTGCCTCCCAGAAGCAAACATAGTCTAAAAAAAGATAGCGTAATTCTCAAACTATTTCTAAGTTTTTCACATGCAGTGCCCATCCCTGTATCAACAATGAGCAGACTCCTCAGCAAAGCAGTTGACAAGACCAAAACTGAGAGAACAGGTCCACGGCACAACCACACCCGAGGCGCCTGGATGTAGAATGCAAACGGGGGCCCCCGGGGGCTCAGTCGGTTAAGCGTCCGACTCTTGGTTCCAGCTCAGGTCACGATCTCACAGTTCGTGGGTTCGAGCCCCGTGTCGGGCTCTGCACTGACAGTGAGGAGCCTACTTGGGATTCTCTCTCTCCCTCTCTCTCTCTGCCCCTCCCCTGCTTGCTCTCTATCTCTCTCTTTCTCTCAAAATAAATAAACATTTTAAAAAATATATGCTTAAAGAACTTTTTTAACGGTTCAGAATGTAACAGAGAAATATGCAACAAACCACCTCATACTTGAAGGCTTAACGCAAGAACGCGCTTATCTAGCCCAACAGGTCAAGGTCACCTCAGAGGGCAGCCTGTCTGGGCCAGGCCAGGCTCAGCTGGGACTTCCCTCATGTCCAGAACCTCCATGAGGACAAGGTCAGTGCAAGGGCCGGCATGCCCGTGCCTTTCTCACCCTTCGTCAGGCTCGCCACATCCCTCACGTGGTGGCCGGGGCGTTTGGGGTGTGAGGGTGGGACAGCAGAGGTACAGGCTCAGAGTTTCTGCAGCATCACCTCCACCAGATTCTGCTGGTCAGAGAGAGCGAGGGGCGGCCCTGACTCCCAGAGAAAGGACGGGAGAGCCGTATAGAACTTCTGGCCGCATCCGCGGTCTGCAGAGCTAGAGGCAAAGGGACAGGGGGAGGACGACAGTGGCCAGCTTAAAACCCTAAAAATAGAGAAGACAAACTTTAAAACTCTGACATAGATACAGGTTAGATAATCTGACGATAAGATATCAGACTGATATCAGATACGAGCTCTGATATTATCACAGGAGGTATAGTCGAAGAGAGAATTAGTGATCTGGTGGGTTTGGCCAGAAGAAAATATCCAGGATGAAGCACAGAGAGACAAAAGAATGGAAAATAAATTGGAAAGTCTGAAAGCGGAGAGATCAGAGGAGGGACGTCCTGTGTGCATTTGGAATCTAAGAGGGAAAATCGAAAATGTTCCAGAGACTATATCTGAGGAGAGTGTTCAAAATGTTGAAAGATGTTAAGCCACAGATTCAAGAAGTCCTATGAACACCAGTGAGAAAATAAATCTACACATGAACACATTATAAGAAAATTGCTTTTTTTTAAAGACAGAAAATCTTAAAGGCAATAAGAGGGGGGAAAACGTCATACCACATTTAAAGGAAAAAGCGTTAGACTAAGGGCTGATTCCTCAAAACAAAAAACAAAGCCCAGAAGACAATGAAATGATATTTTCAAATTGCTAAAAGACAGAACATTCACCCTGGACATCTGTATCCAGCACAAATATCCACCAAGAATCACGGTATGGTAAGAATTTTCCAGGCAGCCAAACCTAAGAGAATTTGTTACCAGCAAACAAACAAATGAGCCAACCCACAATCATGATAGATTTGAGTTCCTCAACAACTGAGAGGACAAATGGGTAACACATGGGGGCAGATTTTCCGAAACATTAGAACACGACAATTAACAAATTCCACTTGTACAACAGCTACAGACCACACCCTATCTTCCAGGACGCAAAGAACACTTACTGAGATAGCACAATAAAAAGGCACCATTTATATTAACATCGAATGTACCAAATGCTCCGCAGCTGCCTAGGATTAAAAATAAATCTAATATAGGGGCGCCTGGGTGGCTCAGTCGGTTGAGCATCCGACTTCAGCTCAGGTCGTGATCTCCTGGCTCGTGAGTTCGAGCCCCGCATCGGGCTCTGTGCTGACAGCTCAGAGCCTGGAGCCCGCTTCGGATTCTGTGTCTCCCTCTCTCTCTGCCCCTCCCCCGTCCATGCTCTGTCTCTCTCAAAATAATAATAATAAGCATTAAAAAAAACCAGAAACGGATTCCATTAATTAGCCATACTCATATATCTAAGAAAAAGAGCCACATAAGCATCTCCAAAAATGCTGCACAGACGTCTGAGAAAATTCAACCATCTCTTTAACGGGGACGCTCGGTGATCTGTGCAGAGCTGGGTACCTGAATGCATGATACGTCTGTCTCTGTCCAAACGCCAGCACCCGCTGTTTCAAATAAAGATTATATATACTGAAGGGACGAAACGTGATGTTTGACATACACGCACGTAGTGAAATGATTTCTAGAGTCAAGCTGCTTAACACACCAATCCCCTCACACGCTTACGATTCTGTGTGTGCACATAGAGTGTTAACCATGGTCACCGTGCAGTCCCTTGAACTCTAGAATTCATTGGCCTTATAACCAGAACTCTGTGTCCTTAGACCAACATCTGCCCCCAACCCCACCACTGGGGACCACCTCTCTCTGTTTCTGGAAGTTCGACTTTTTTAGATTCCGCATGAGTGACTCACATAGAGCTTCCCTTCCTTGTCTGGCTTATTTCCCTTAGCAGAGTCACAATAGCCCGGATGTGCAAACAACCCAAGTGTCCATCGACGGATGAACAAATGAGGAGACCGTGAGAAATGCGAACCGTAAAGCCTTGGGTTGCAAGTAACTTGTTTTGCACGTGTCCCGCAAGGCGAGCGAACACTTCTAATGAATTTTAACCTGATAAACAAGCGATGTCTTGCAATACGAGTGCGATGCCGAACGTCACGTGATCGCAACTGAGCTGATGCTTCCGTCTCATAAATGAATAAACATTAAAAACAAATTTTAAATGGCACAGGAAAGGGAGACAGTCCAGGGCATGTGGCACCCCAAGTCATCCCAGTGCGGTGACATTGATTCGTGTCGCCTCACCAGTTGACAGAGCTGAGGCCATCTGATGGCCCCCGTGCACAGACACCCCCGCTGCATAACCCACCTGCCCCTGAGGCAGGATACAGACGGGACCGCTGCTCAGCTCTCCTCCTTTGTGAGCTGATTCCAAGTGCGCTTCTGATCAGACCTGTGGCCTGACCCAACTCCTTGGGTGCCGTGTGAACCTGAGACCCTGGCCCTTCTCAACAGGTGTCCTTACTCCAGGGAAATCAAGACGCCACAAGCAGGAAACAGGAAAGACCGGGAGACCCTCGAGCTGCCAGGAGGGAGAGCTGGCAGTCAGGTGTCTTCAACAGGTCTTAATAACACAACACAGTTCATCCAGCTTCAAGATGTTATAATGTCGTCTTGACCCGTATTCACATGACTTTAACACTGGGGGAAAAAACTAGAACAAGAATCCAATAGCAGCATTTTTCTCAACAGCCAACCAAACGTCTACCGGCTCATAAGCGGATAGAAAAAGAGGCAAATCCACACGACGGGATAGAATCGGCGGAAAGATGAAACGGAATGAAGAGCTTTCGAGCGCCGCAATGCGGATGGACCTTGGCCTACAAAGGACCACGTTTCACGGTCCCGTTGATGGGGACCTTCCGTGGGCAGAGAGTAAACTGGCGGCTCCCGGAGGCCGCGGTGCTGGGGGAGCCTGGGGGAGGCGCGGGCACGGGGGCAAAGCTAACGGGCACGGGGCCTCCTTGGGGCGACGAGAACTTTGCAGCGTGAGCACAGCGATGGCTGTGCACGCCTGTGAGTGGCCTAAAACCACCAAACTGGCAGTTCCAGAGGGTGAGCCGTGTGGTGTGAGTCACGTCTCAGGAAAGCTGGTTCCGAAAAAAGACAGACAAGCGCTGGGCCTGTGTCCTCGCAGCCTGGTCGGAGTGACCACTGCCGCCTGAGCCGGTGTGTGGGCTGCGGCCCGGAATGTTTGACAAACAGTCTTCTCATGCATTATACATGTACCTTAAAACAATACTAATGGACGCCTGGAAAGAGGGCAGGTATTTCCATCACCCAGGGCTGAGGCCGCGCAAATTAACAACACGACGGTTCATTGGAGCAGGAAATGGATTGGTCTGCGAACACAGGAAATCTTTGTGGGAGTGCGTGGGATTATCCATACAGTTGTTTGCTAATTGTGGCTACTGTGACCGTCCCGGGAGCACTCGCGAGGACCTGAAATCAGGGCTCGGCAAAGGGCCTGGCCCAGCGCCGGGGAACGTGCTCCCTGCTCCCTGCCCTCGGGCCAGCTGTGCCGGCCCAGCCGCCCCACGCTATGTGTGCACACGTGCGTCCTGGGGGGCGTGTCAGGACACTCTGTTCCTCCCGCTTCGTTCACGCCGCGTGTCCCTGCGGCCCGGAAGGACCCCCAGGGAAGACGCCGTCTGGTTAACTCCCGCGTGTGGCCAGAGCGTGACCACGTTCACTGCGAGGCCTGACAGCTTGCGGTCTGTGACCCTGTCCTTGAATGAGCCCCCGAACTTTGGAAATACGATCCACCTTTGCAAAGTAAAAGGGACTCATGCCAAGCAAAGGGGCCACAGACGCTCCCTGCGCCCCACACCCTCTGTTCCTAATTGGGGAAGACACACGCTGTCCTCTGGTTCCGGCTGGTGCCGTGTGTCCTGAAGGGTAGCTTCCCAGCACAGTGGGCCATAAACGTTTCATCAGATCAGGAGGTAAAGACTTCCTGAAGTTCTAAAAGTGAATCCAAAAGCCTCCTTGGTGAGCTGTGCTGCCAGTGTGGCCTATCTGCATCCGGCCCGTAGAAGGGACAGACCTCGGACAGAGGGCCCTACAGAGTTCACCAAACTTGCCAGGAAGCCGTAAGTTCACCCTTAGCTTCCGTAAGACGTGGGTCTGGCCTCTCTGGGCGGCCTCCACCCCACGGCTCTACACCCTGAGTGATGCGCCCGCTGCCTGCAGTGGAGTTGATTCTGGGAACGGAAGTCCCGAGGAAAGCCCTCTTCCACCAGCACCACCGGCTCCGGATCTGACGGTCAGTGAGAGGAGATGGCAGGTACCACAGGGCAGCACGGGAGAAACAGGTGTCCCCAGCAAAACGTCCGCGCAAGGACACGGGGAGCACCTAGGTGTTCAGAGGCAAAGCCACCAGCAGTTTGGGATTTTAGAACTCAGCAGCAGCAAAACAAGACCCACCGCGACGGTCACGGTCCACCTACCACCGTCCACCCATCGTACTCACCCGGTGACCCAGTGAGGGCCTCAGCCGCCCCAAACCCACCCCCCCCCCGCCCCGGTCAGCACAGCGGGGACGGCACCTACCTCTGCGGGAAGCAACTGCACCATGACCTTTGCTGCCTGACCACCCGGGATCCCTGACCCCCGGGGTTTGCCGACCCCCAGGGTTTGCTGACCACCGGGGCTCCCTGACCTTTGAGGCAAGTGCCTGTGTGTGGGAGCCTGCAAGTGCTCAGACTTCTCGGGCCTTTTCTGACTTGGGCCCTCTTGCCCTGATGCCCCAGTGACCCCCAGCTTACACTGAGTCCTCGAGGCCTCACGGAGCCCAGCGTTCCGGAGCTGCGGTCCACCCACCCAGGGTGTTCAGACTGGTTCTCCAACGGTCCCGTCTCTGGCTTTAAAAACTGCCTTCAAAAGAAGTCAGTTTATTTCAAGATTTTAAACATTTCAATACAATCTTTTCTCCTGACTCTTCTGTGCACTTATATATCAGCAAGCATAGAAATAAAGTTACTACAAACAGCTGGCCCAAATTATTCTTCCAGTTTATCTCTGTAAACACCCTCCATGGGTTGCAGAATGTGCATATTTTCTATGCTCCACATTTGGCTCATAGATACTGTTGTGAGCACTGGATAGTACGGTTAAAAATGTTTCTCTTTCATTTCGGAGTCTTTAATTTTATG
Source organism: Felis catus (assembly GCF_018350175.1). Taxonomy (NCBI): domain Eukaryota; kingdom Metazoa; phylum Chordata; class Mammalia; order Carnivora; family Felidae; genus Felis; species Felis catus. The sequence goes on from NC_058379.1 coordinate 93,300,749, forward strand.
TTTGAGCTTTGCATAAAAATAGCTTGTAATTGCTTTTTGACAGTAATAAGCCTAAGATTGTGACTCAAAAATTTGAGATATTATGTTCTTTTGTAATTGTATTCAATGAAAACATAGTTCAATGTGGAGCTTAAAAAAATCCCAGCGGGCATAGTCCTACATTCCACTGACACCATTAAAGTTACGGGAAAGTTACAGGAAAGTTGGCACATGAGGCCGACCCACCAGGACACAGGCTGATTGTCTAAGGAGCTCCTTTCCACCGAGCAGAAGCTCTCTTAGCAGAAGCTACGAGGGGAAAAGGAGAACATCTAGAACCTTCTAGCGTTCTCTCCTTGCCCCCAGCTCACGATGCGTCCTGTGGTGGGAGTGAGAACACCTCTCTGACTTCATCGAAGTTACAGACCGATACGAGAGTTCGTGCGTTGCACAGAAGCGCCCAACGTAAAGAGAATAAGGTCAGAAAAGAAAAGCCGAAAGCACGCAAAGCTTTCTGAGCACGAACTGAGAAGGACGCTGCTCCGGGAGCAAGGACGTCACCCAGAGACGGTGTGAGGTGGTGGAAAGCGGCTAACGTGTTTTTCAGGGAAGCAGAAACCGAATAAAATACTCCACAAACGTGGGAGCGAAGACTTAACCGAGTCCCATAAGCATCAAGTCTGCTCGGACTTCTCATTTGTTCTTTGGTTGTCAGACTTAAACCTCCTCCATGAAGTCCCCAGATGTGCCCCCTCACAGTTAAGTTCAAAGCGCTGAACGGGATGCCGTGGGGGGGTCTGGGACCCAGGAGGCCCCCAGGGTCTAGAGCATACCACTCCCATTCCCACTGAGTTCACGTCACTGCCACTGTCCTCAGCATCGAGGACGAGCAGGGTCGTGTCAGTGGCCCCACCTGGACGCGGGGTCGGCCTGCGGGGGGGGGGGGGCAGCAGCCGCCAGCCGGGAGGGGACGGTGAGCTTTGGTGCATCACCAGACGTTTGCCCTCGTCCCGTCCATCTCTGTTTTATTTTTGGTGTTATTGTTCAAAAAGTTCCTGGTAAGGCTTGTCTCAAGATTTCTGATGTTGACCAGTCAGTGCTCTTCTAAGTACCCGAGTCCGATGCTCCAGATGGGTGAGCCACCAGGGGCTGGTCACCATCCTTGGAACCTGCCTCACTTTCCTGCATCAGAGGTTCTGCTCGGGACGAGAACCATGTCCTGGAATCAGCCTCTGCCTGGGGAGATGGCCTTTCCACCTCTACCGGTGTCCCTCCTCTGGGCATCCCCAAGGCACCGTCTAGACTCCAGGTCCTATCTGGGCGTCGGCGTCCACACTCGGGGGTTCTGCCGCTCCGAAGCTGCTATGTCGCTGTCCTTGCGGACCAGCTCCCTCCTCTCTCTGGGGTTTTGGGGTCTGGGGTCTCTTGCTGTCTGCAGAGCCGGAGGCCCCCCAGGGCTAGAATCGGATGGGAGACTCAACTCTTCAATTAGGCTCCTCCTTGCATGGTCTTCGGGGCCTTAATAAAGGTCCTCGGTGCCCCAGGGACGCACAGCACGACCCAGGCCCAGCTGCCCCACAGAGCCAAGTGTAAAACCACCTGCTCGCTGGACAGAGACGTGTGAGAAGGAACGGGGATGCGTTTTCTCACATGAGGCTTCCCAGCCCTCCAGACCAGCCATTTGCACGAAGATCGTTTTCTCTAACTGCCGAATACCATCACCTTTACAGTATTCAGAGTGTGCCTGGGACTTTTGGTATTAACAAAAAATACTTTTTCTACTAAAATGAACGGTCTTCAATCGCAAGTTCTGTATGCCCTGAGTGCCTTTGTCTGTGTTGGGGGCGTGGGGCGCAGGTGCGCGGGACCCGCTCTGGGGGACGGAGACCAGCAGACACACACACAGCAGAGCACTGAGGCTAAGTACGCAACACGGGAGTCACTCTTAAAATTTTATAAACGTTAACATAGACACTCGACTTCAGTTTCTTTGGAAGTTAAGCAGGAAATGACAATTCCACCAGTACCCCTACCAAATGCTCACTTTTATGCAGAGGTTTTAAAACGTAAGGGATTGCAAATCAAATGCCATTTTCATGCTGCAAATTACTCTCCTTGGCACTGAAATATCACTGCAATTAAACCTGCAGGAAAGTATCACAAAGAAGCCCTTGACTGTTTTGAAACAAAATTGCGAGGCTCTTCGTGGTGCGAAAGTTGAAGGGTGGGCGATCAGGTCTATAACTCATTTTTATTACCTGCTCAACATTCCTCCAAAATGGTTCGTTCCGTACTTGCTGCAATGTGGATTCTTGACGCTCCAGCGCCGGGGGTGATTATAAACGGTGCCGGTGTCCTCGCCCAGATCTGGTTTCCGTGACCCACAAATGCCAGGCCCGCTTCCAGCCTTTCGCCTAACGTCAGGTCTGGAAACATTTCTCAGGCTCACCCGCCACTAAATGAGCGAGCCCGTCAGGCAGCCCGTGTGTGCTGAGGACAAAGATGAGAAAGTCGGGCACAGATGCATCCTCAGGAAACATAGTCTGGGAGGGAGAAGGACGTCCAACAAAATAGTGAATACTCAGCGGGAGAGGGTTAGACCGAGGGCTCCGGGAGCACAGGTTGCGCAGCAAAAGCACACGCAACACACGAGCAAGCCCATCACAGGCCGTGGGGTCGGCGCCCCTGGAGAACGTTCACTTCCTCACTGAGGATGTGACGTCACGTGAGGCCCCCCATCCTCTGGCCCATCCAAATAAGGCCTTTCAGCAGAGTGCTGGGTCGGCAGGCTGTTCCATTCCGGAGGTGCCTCCAAGGTGCACGCAGGTGCCCAAACCAGCAATGCGACGGGCGTCCCAGAGCCTCCTTCCTCTGGCCTCCGCGCCAGCACGCTCCCTGCTCCGTGACGCTGCACCTCCCACCCCACCCCTCCACTAACCTCCCTCTCCAGCTCCGGGCCGCTCGCCCACGTGAACGACTCCCGCCTCATCTCACCGCCAGCAATGTGCAGGACTGTCTGGGACACGTCGGTCGGAAGGCAGGCTCCAAACGCAGACTGCCTGTGTTCAGACCACACACCAGCCTGCCGGTGGGTGACCTCACTCAAGATGCGCACCCTCTGTGCACCTGAGCGTCTCCACTGCGCTCGAACCTGGCATCGATCCACGTGCGTGACGATCGCCGACATAAAAAATAATTTGAGCGTGTGGCCATCAAACCACCCACGCGGTCTGGTTCCACCCTCTGCGGAGAGGACCGTTCAAGCCGTGTCCCCAGGGACACTCTAATGCGGGAGGACAACCATGCTACCTCACCGGTCTGCAGGCACCCGGACCCTGGCATATTCGACGCCCCGTCGTCCCCGGGTCAGTGGCCTTCAAGGCCCCAGACCTGGGCCCGGCCCCACTGGCCCTCGCTAGCTCATGGGGCTGCCTGGCCTTCCCCGGGGAAGGGTGGCCCTGCAGGGGCCTGGAAGAGGGGCCTCCCCAGGCTGCCCAGGGCTCCAGATGAAGGATGTGCAGAGAGTGGTTCAGGGCACAGACTCGTGTGGGCTTATCTGTGTGTGTGTGCACGTGTGTGTGTGTGTGCATGCACAAGCTGAGGGCTTGGGAAAGGGAGACAAGAATTGCCTCGTGTGACATCAAAACACCATTTCCCTCCTCTACCCACCAGCCCACAGCAACCAGGAGATTCAGACTGCGTATCCCTGTGCCAGACTGAAGTGCAAGGTCAGTCCCTGCCCGGTCCCTGTGCTCACAGATGTGCAACACGGTGTGGTACGGGGTGAACAGAGACATAAGAGACACCTGAGATGCTCAGAAAGAAATTCAAGCTCAGAGCAGCAGCAGCAAGCTTAGCCACAGGCCTGGAGCTGAGGGGGAACCTCCCCACGGCCACCACACGGTCCTCAGTGGCTCCGTGAAGTCCACCGCGTGTCCGTCCCGCCAAGGCGCTGGGGGTCCTGAGGAAGCTTGGGCTCCGTGGCCTGATGGAAGGGTATCGGGGCCTGTGCACGGACATGTCACAGGTTCTCCACTGACCTCGGGACCTGAAAGTTAAAAGGATCTTTTTTTAATTCTCAAGACCCTGTACAGTCCAACCCAGGGAAGACAGAGAACAAGAGAAGGTTTCTCAGGGTGAGAGAAAGTGGGGGCCAGGCCTGTTCGCACCAGGAGGACTGGTGAGGGCTGAGCAGCGTGTGACGTGATGTTTTAGGGTCACGTAAATTAGGGAGACGCAAAGCAAACGTTGCAACTTTAGCCAGAAATCAGAAAGGCACATGTGAATGCATACAACCGAATAGAGATTATTTAAAATATAAAAACTCTGCGTGGAGAAAACAGGACGCGAGGGGACAAAGGGGCTCCCCGGGGCGCGTGGAGCGAGGAGGCGCCCAGCCCAGACGGTGCTCCGCGCCCGTCACTGCCACCAAGTCAGGAGCAGCGTCCCATCCAGTCCCATGCGTTTCAACGATGTCTGGACATCGCCATTCAATTGAATTCAGGGGAAAGAAAAGTAAAACTTAGCTGATTAGTACTGATGTTGACTTGCTTAAAATAAATAATAACTAGGAAAGTTCTATCACCGTAGCAGCAAGGAATCGCTAAAGTAAAAACCCTCCCGAACATCGGGGAACCTTTCCTTGGGAAAGGCAGGTTGTGTATTTAATTGTCTTCCGAGGAGAACAGAGTTTTCCAAGTCGGCTAAATAAAGCCCTGAAACAGGCCCTGGGAGAACCAGGCGCATAGGCCCAGGGGATGGACCCAATTACCTGCTGGTTCTTTTCCATCGTTAATGAGTCTGTTCCTCGCTATTACTTTATGATGCTAACCTCTCTGCCTCCCGTAGTTCAGCACCTCCATGCCACATACTGCAAATTGTGCTTAATGACACAACATAGGAGATCCAGGAGGGTACCCTATTTAAAGAAGAGGTTTCTTTTTCCATCCACTCATTTTTTTTTGTACCTGATGTGTCCTTTCAAGGTGTTTCTATCTGCGATGGTAATAAAGCACTTGATGAGTGTATTTATAGTTTGTCTACAAGCAGACACTCAAGTAATACAGAACTCCAAAAAACTAAAATATAAGTTCCAATCTGATTTTGATGTAACATTCCCCTTAATTCCTGCCACACTATCACATCTTTTCTTACAGAATACTGGGATTTTATGATATGAACTGAATTTACAAGATACTTTCCGTACTGGGGCGTCTGGGTGGCTCAGTCGGTTAAGCATCTGACTCTTGGTTTCAGTTCAGGTCATGATCTCACAGTCCGTGAGTTCAAGCCCCACATTGGGCTCTGTGCTGACAGCTCAGAGCCTGGAGCCTGCTTCGGATTCTGTGTCTCCCTCTCTCTCTGCCCCTCCCCTGCTCATGCTCTGTCTCTCTCTGTCTCAAAAATAAATAAATAAATAAATAAATAAATAAATAAATAAATAAATAGTTTTAAAAAACTATTTAAAAGATACTTTCCGTACTAAAAAGTAGAGGAAATACGTTTTGATAATGTCCATCATTGTGCCCCAGTCTTAACATCACTCAGCTACATATTATCAAAGTGAAATTTTGTTAATAGTTTCTGATACAATGTAGCTCACAGATAAAACAGATCTAGAATGTACATGATGAATCTGGTTTTCAAGTGGGGTAAAATCAGGGGCGCCTGGGTGGCTCAGTGGGTTAAGCATCCAACTCTTGACCTCAGCTCCAGTCTTAATCTCAGGGCCATGAGTTCAAGCCCCACATTGGACTATACACCAGGTGTGAAGCCTACTTAGAAAAAATAATTCAATAAATAAAGTTGTGTAAAATTGTTGTGAAACCACCTCTCATCAATAAATAAAGTTGTGTAAAATTGTGAAACCACCTCTCAGACTCTCTTCCCGTCCAGTAGAAGCTCCTCAGTGGGGATCTGCTGCGTCTGAAGGTCAAGGACGACGGCACAAGGCATTAAGGCAACGTTGTCCTGGCCATTCCGTTGCGTAAAATTGTGTAAAATTGTGAAACCACCTCTCAGACTCTCTTCCCGTCCAGTAGAAGCTCCTCAGTGGGGATCTGCTGCGTCTGAAGGTCAAGGACGACGGCACAAGGCATTAAGGCAACGTTGTCCTGGCCATTCCGTTGCCCTGAGTGACCTCAGACCATCACCCTAGAGCCCTGCAGCCTGCCCCTTCCCCCAACCCACTGGGCAAACGCACTGTCCCTTCCCCTCTCCAAGCTGTTGTCCCTTCCCTGGTGGCTGTTGTCCCTTCCCTGGTGGCTGTTGTCCCTTCCCTGCCCCCTCCAGCTGGTCCACTCCCCATACCGCTCAGGCCCGCACCTGACCTTTGCACCCCAGACCAACAGGAGCACAATTCATTTCACCTACTTCACCTACTCACCTACTCTGTAGGACTTTCGAGGTCTCTTCACAAGCATAGGAGAAGAACTTTCTAAGTGGGACAACAAAACCAGAAATGATGCACATTACAGAAAATGAAACAAAACAAAACAAAAAAAGCATGAAAAGATAAACAATACTGGGGAGAATTTTACATGTATTAAGAAAAAGGCTACTTCTGTCTTTATTTCATACATTATATCCTTATGTCGGATTTTACACCAGTAAGAAAATTATGAACAGATAACTATGCTATTGAATTGAGTTTGGGGCCATATTAAAAATTGGCATGTACCGAATTGAAAGAGGTCTTTGGTCACAGAAATGTTTTTTAAAGGAAGCAAATAAAATAGTGCTGTACGACATGACCCTTTTTATTTGAAAGAGTATTGTCTGCACAGGAAAAGTCCAAACGGAAATACATCAAAGTGTTAGGAGTCGCTATCTCCAGATTGTAGAACAGTTTTCCTTTTTATTCTTTTTTTTCTCTACTCTTATCTGTATATCTTTATAGTTTTGCAGTTTAAAAAGTCTAACCCCATTGGGCTTGACCCCAGACAAAGCCCCGCCTTCCCAGACTCTTCTCTGTGAACCCGACGCCAGCCCCCAACCCTCTCACCGGCCTCTCCCCTGCATCCCACCAGCCGCCCACCCTCCTGGGGCACCAGGAAGGACCCTCAAGATGCATCACACAGAGCAGCTCTGTGGCGGCCCTTTAACGACGCCAAAGCCTTTATGAAAGTGTTTGCCGCCCCTTGACGAGGAGAGCGTGAGCCGTGAGCCGGGCGGGAAGTGGAGACGCGGCTGGGAGCTGGGCTGGTCCGCTCGGGTCCCCCTCTGCTGCACCTGTCCCCGCGCGCGCCTCTGCACGCCTCCCCTGAAGGGCCCTGCACACAGACGGGCTGGAGGAGTGAGCGGAGCGAGACCTACTAATCACATCAGGTGCTCCCATGAGCACACGTGGTGCTATCATGTCTCGGGGTATTCCGAGTACTACAGAGTATTCTGGAAGAGAGAGTCCCAGGGGAACACCATGAGCCATCGGCTGGCCCTCGGCTGCAGCATGGACGCGCCTCGGGAGAGCCAGGTGGCCAGCATGACTGGACGTCGACCTCGACAAGGACGCGTCTGTGACACCTGGGACAGGTGTGGGTGGTGCCTGGGGCAGGAGGGGGCGGGAACCCGTGGACCAGAGAGGCGAGACAGTGCTCTGTACCCTCCTTTCTCCTCCTGACTCCCCCTGGGGCCGTCGGTGACAGGCTGCGAGTGGGGCTGGGGGGGGCAGGCGCCCTGAACACTTCCCCCCCCAGCCCAGGCACTAGGGTCGCACCAGACGGTGACCGTCCCTGGGTAAGACAGCACCAGCAGAGGCCCCGGGAAGACTCTCTGCCCGGGATCCCGACCCTGTCACCTGGGGGAGGCTGCCCTGGCCTCCCCATCGCCGTCCTACTCCCAGGACAGTGAAAGCCGTGTTCCCCTTTCCCAGGGAAGTTACAGGGTCCCTGTGGCCCCAGGGCTGTAGAGGGAGGACAGGAAGTAACCAAACAAAGAAGCCGATGTGAGAGTGAGACCTAGACGTGGGACGGGCAGGCAGACAAGACTGTGATGTGGGCCTGCGAGTTACCGAGTTCCCGTCCAAGGGCAGACGGCACAGGCTGGGAGGAGGGAGGTGGCCGTGCTGCTGCTGAGTAAGGAGCGACGTCAGCGGGGACACTCCTGGGGGCCGTCAGGAAAGGGTGACGGTGTGGAGAGTGGGGACGAGACCGAGGGCGAAAGGCCCCCCAACAGAACGGGAAGATGTGACGGCCCCGGACGTGCCGGAGCTCTCGCACTAAGAGGCTGTTGACCGTGAAGAGGAAAGTCCGCGCTCACGCTGCGGACAAGCCCGGAACCCACAGGCCAGGGGCGCGAGTGTTCACAGCCCCAGACAGCCGGCCTTTGTGTCCTTGGCCCTGCGGGCTGGCAGGTGTGGCCTGGGGCCAGGACCGGGCTGGCAGGTGCGGCAGGAGGCCCTGTGTCAGAAGCCCTGGGAGCTTCAGAAACAAGGGCGGAAAAGTCACGCAAAGTCAACCGTGTGCCGAGTCGGGGCCGCCTCAGAGAGACGTTCGTCACTGGCACATGCCCCTCTATTTCTGATCCGTCCGTGCTAAGTGTTTCCAACAGAAACAAATTCTACTTTAACATTACCTTTGAAATTAAAGTTTCCAGAGCCTTACGATGAAATTTATGTCAAATTAATTTCTGGGGCTCAATGAAGCTTAAAATGAATTCATAATGAGGTGCATTTAAGAGGTGTATAGAGGGGCTTGGGGGGGCCGATCAGAGAGGTCCCCTTCCTGCCGTTAACTCTGATTCCATGATGATGGCACACTCTTTCCCGGCACGGCACATCACGCAAGGAACGCTATGTTCCTACAATTACTGTATATGCAGAACGTGTGGCCAGATGGAGGCTGAACATTGCTACATTATTATTATCATTATTATTATTATTAGTTAGCGGGGTACCGACAATGTGCACACACGCGAGACATAATGAAGAGACGGTTCCTGAGCCGCAGATTTATTTTTTAATTTAGACGTTCTTATAATTCCAATATAACACATACAACCTGAGAAAATGATTGTCTCAAAAGTGCAAGATTATCTAAAAATATGCACTTATGGTTCCTAATGACATACTCCTGCTTCCAATTGAGTGTGGATGGACAGTAAAATTTAAGAGGCTATGACTTCACAGAAAATAAGGTATCTTTTCACTCTTCATATGCAAATATTAAAAACTTTAAGGGCATGTCGTAAATAGAGTTCGTTTCTTCAGCAAATAAACTGTGGAGTGCTCTAAAGATGTTGGAAAATGTGCACAATTCTGTAATCCACTTGATTATTGCATGATTATTACATTTGGGCTGAGAAGCTAAAACAGGAATGTATTGTTTAATTTAGCTCACATCAGATTCCTAATGATATACGCGAGGTGTATACCCTTGCGTATTGTGTTCCCAACAACATACATTCACCCAGAAACAGACGGATGGTAGCGTTTGCGTCGTGGGCACAGGGCCGCGGATGGGTTATCCCATCGGGACTTGGGGAAAAGGCCCAACGAAGACAGTACCCAGCGGCTCCCGGACAGGGCTGGCGGGAACCATCCCGACCCAGGCCGCTCGGTGAAACGGGTGGTCCCTGCCCAGCCCCCCAGAAACGAGCTGTAGGAGCCACGTCGCTGTGTGGTCTTTTAGAGATGCCACGTGTGAAAAACATTCAACAGAAAACACACGGTGCCTTCTTTTTGAGGACGAGGCACTGCCCCCCTCCGACACCCGCACTGGCACGAACCGGTCACGTGGCAAGCGGGAGCCGCCGTGGTCCCGCATGGAGACGCACGGACCCGATGGAGGGCAGGCCGAGGACGAGGCCGCCTCATCACACAGGTAGCGCTCCAGCTGCAGGTGAGTCCTGGGAAAGAGCGCGTGTGATTTGTGGAGGCTGGCGGGGCTCACGGCCAGCGCCCCTGGGGCCTTAGCATCTGTGGGACCCCGTGGCACCTCTGAGGACAACCTGGCCTCCCGTCACCCCTTCCAATTCTGCCTCTACCTCCTGCTGTACTGATAGCGTCGTTGTGTTTTTTGCTTTTTTATTTATTTTTATTTGAAGGGAGAGAGCGTGTGTGCCCAGGAGAGAGCGTGGGGGAGGGACAGAGGGAGAGAGGATCCCCAGCAGGCTCCGAGCTGTCAGCGCAGAGCCCGAGTCGGGGCTTGAGCCGCGAGCCTCGAGATGGTGACCTGAGCTGAAATCAAGAGTCAGACACGTAACCGGTGGAGCCACCCAGGCGCCCCTGTCGTGCTCTCTTTAACGTGTGGTTCTCTTAGGTGAAACTTCGAGTCCTTTTTTGGAACAACTGGTGACGTAAATACAGATACAATTAGCTAAATAAACCTCAGAACGTCCATTTTTCCATCTCTACCACGTGCACAGAAGCCGCCCAGCCGCCGTGTTTCCTGATGAACTAGACGAGCCCATCTTTCTCTCAACACTTCAAACATTCAAAGTCTAAATTAATAAATATTTAATTGGATGGCTCTAAAACACAATATCAGCCCACTTCATTAACTGTTCCACTGCGTATTCATCAAACTTTCATTGCTTCTGAGGACAAGTAGGACTCTGGTTAGATATTCTCACATCCAAGAACTGAGCGGCCTACCTTGCCAAGAAGCCTGGTCACTCTGATTTGCCCCAGCTCCCACGTTTTGAAAACGGATGAACCCTTGCCTATTTGCGACTTAAAACGTCGTTATTTCTAGGAACCAGAAGGTGACACTGGAAAAAAAGAAAAACACGGTTCAGTGAGATGGGGCACCCACAAAACCGGCAAATCGGAGCCCAACGTATTTAGCACTTACGGGCCCACAGTTGTAAGGAAAGTGTTGTCCGGACAGTTTCCCGTGATCCTCTCCTGCTGCCCCCGGTCCTCGGTGCTGCCCGGCACCCCCCCACTGCCCCACCCCGCCACTGCCCCAACCCCCCCACTGCCCCAACACCCTTCCACCGCTGCCCCCCCCACTGCCCCAACCACCCCCACCCCCGCTGCTGCCCCACCCCCCCACTGCCCCACCCCCCCCCACTGTCCCACCCCCCCACTGCCCCAACCCCCCTTCCGCCGCTGCCCCCCTACTGCCCCAACCACCCCCCCCCCGCTGCTGCCCCACCCCCCCACTGCCCCACCCCCCCCACTGCCCCAACCCCCCTTCCACCGCTGCCCCCCTACTGCCCCACCCCCTACTACCCCACCCCCGTACTGCCCCAACCCCCCCCCCCCCCGACTGCCCCACCTCCCCCTGCACTGCCCCATCCTGCTGACACTACTCCAAGGCCTTCTGGAAACAACTCCAGGCTGGCATGATGCAGAGCCAGGGCTGGGAATTGTGGCAAAGGGAAGCCTCATTTTTAACGATTATTTGCTGCAACAAGACAGATACTTGCCCAAAACATTCCTAAACCGAAGCCAGTAAGTGTTTCCAAACAACCCTACAATCAGAACAGATACTCGCAGAAAGCAGCCAGAGAAACGTTTTCCTCCACCTCCGGATCTGCAGCGTTTGGGGCTTTTTCAGGCAGAGATGGAAACCGCCGCGCCGCCCCGGGCGGGGCGGGAGGGAAAGGCCGCCAGGGGTGTTTCTGCGCACGGTTCAGGGTCCGGACTCTGCGTGCGGCCCCCCCCTGCAGCCCCGGGTCTCTGCCTCCCGGGACGTGACGGGACACGTGGCACGTGTGCCACAGGGACGTGGCCAGCCCGCCGCCGACGCCAGATCGGGTCGGTCACGGACAAGGGCGTCGCTTTCCCACGGAGGCGCCGCGTGCCCCGAAGTCCTACCCCGAAACCCGGCCTCCCGGGTGGTGTCGTCAGGGGTGGCTCTTTGGAGGTGACTGGGGTCTGAGGGGATTAGCACCTCCTACCGGAGACCCCAGGGGAACCCCTCACCCCGTCTGCCACGTGAGGCCCCAGCGGTTACCACAAGGGGTCCGGGAGGGCCCGGAGGAGGGTCCTCACCCGCCAGGCGCGTGGGCACCCTGACCTCTGGCCCCCGGCCTCCTTGGGCAGGAAGCGTGGGCACGCGAGCCGGGCGGGGGCGGCGGGCAGCCCGCACTGCCTGACCCACGTGGTCCCCGAAGTTCCTTCACTGAGCATCTCAGTCGTGGCTTCAGGAGCGCGTATTAAGATTCACAACCCTCCAGTAGGGCTGGTCCTTCCAACCTGCTGCTGACGCCGCAGCACGAGCTTCTGTGCGCATCGCAGCCGGGAGCCCCAAAGATGCAAACACGAAGCAGGTACGTTTTTCTTGGAAAATGGGGATTAAGCACAGGGGGCCCTGGAGCCAGGCTTGGAAAGTGCCCACGAGAGCAACCAGCCATCCACACGTGGCGGGGCCACGAGCGCCCTTTCCCACTGTGCCGCCGGGCGACTCCCCACGGTGGGCAGTCGCGGCCGTCCAGGACCTGACACTTACGCCTTCTACCTGTCCCTCGGCCAGGAGCCCCCAGCCTGCCGCCCAGGGTCCTCCGGAGCCGCCGGGGCAGCGGGCGCGCCACGGGCAGGTGCAGGGCCGTGCCTCCCAGCCGACCCGACCCGACCCGGGCCCTGACGGCCCCACCGCACGCCGTCCCCGGGGCCGCTCCCAGCCCCCGGCTGGGCTCAGGGGGCTCTCGAACCGGGCCGTCCAGCCCAGCACAGGACCCCCACGCAGGCCAGCTCTTCCTCCCGCCCTCCCTCCCCACAGACGTCCGCTCAGAGCGTGGCTTCTGCCTCAGCTCACAGTCCCCCCACCTCGCTCGCCGGGTCTGCTTCCCAAACAGCCCAGACGGTGCTGTGGGGTCAGGGCGATTTGTCCTCCTGTTCCCCAGCCTCCGGCTGAGATCGCACACATCTAGGGGTCCGTGATTGTGTCCGAGGAGGACACCCCAGGTCTGTCTCTGCAGCTGGGGTCATAGCAGAGCGTTTACAGCGGGTGACTTCGCACCCTTACCGCTACATGAAGGTGTCGCGGGGCTGGCTGCTGGGTCTTGTCGAAACATCATTAATTCAAAGCGCACATGGTGTTTTTATAGGACCCACTGCGTATACCAACTTGCTTCCAAAATTTCCAATTTTACTGTCGACGATTGTGTGTCCGTAAAGCTTGTTTCCTTTGCATGCCTATGTCTTTTATTTTGCGCGTGGCAACGTCCTCTCCCGCAAGGGGGTCCACAGCTTCACCAGCCCCAGACTTGCCAGCACGAGGAGGTTGAGAACCCGGCCCTAAAGACACCGTGTTTGCGCCTCAGCTCCCCAAGGCCTGGCCGTGGTGTTCCAGCCCGGAGGGTGACATTGTTCAAAACAGACTGCGCGGCCCTGTGACCCAGCAACAGCACTGCTAGGAACTCACCCAAGGGATCCAGGGGTGCCGACGCGTAGGGGCCCTTGTACCCCAATGTTTAGAGCAGCACTTTCAACAAGAGCCCAAGTATGGAAAGAGCCTGAATGTCCATCAACTGACGAACGGGTCAAGAAGATGTGGTTTATATACACAATGGAATACTACTTGGCGACGAGAAAGAATGAAATCTGGCTCTTGTAGCAACGTGGATGGAACTGGAGGGTGTTATGCTAAGTGAAATAAGTCAGGCAGAGAAAAACGGATACCAGATGTTTTCACTCAGAGGTGGACCCTGAGAAACTTAACAGAAGACCAGGGGGGAGGGGGAGGGGGAAAATCGCTACAGAGAGGGAGGCAAACCATAAGAGAATATTAAATGCAGAGAACAAACTGAGGGCTGATGGGGGGTGGGAGGCAGGGGAGGGTGGGTGATGGGCATCGAGAAGGGCACCTGTTGAGATGAGCACTGGGTGTTGGATGGAAACCAAGTTGACAATAAATTATATGAAGGAAAGAAAGAAAGGAAGGAAGGAAACAAGGGAGGAGGGAAGGAAGGGAGGGAGGAGGGAAGGAAGGGAGGTAGGGAGGAGGGGAGGGAGGGAGGGAGGGAGGGAGGAGGGGAGGGAGGGAGGGAGGGAGGAGGGGAGGGAGGAGAGGAGGGAGGGAGGGAGGGAGGAGGGGAGGGAGGAAGGGAGGGGAGGGAGGAGGGGAGGGAGGAGGGGAGGGAGGGAGGGGAGAGGGAGGAGGGGAGGGAGGGAGGGGAGAGGGAGGAGGGAAGGGAGGGAGGGGAGAGGGAGGAGGGAAGGGAGGAGGGGAGGGAGGGGAGAGGGAGGAGGGGAGGGAGGGGAGAGGGAGGAGGGGAGGGAGGGGAGAGGGAGGAGGGGAGAGGGAGGAGGGGAGGGAGGGGAGAGGGAGGAGGGGAGGGAGGGAGGAGGGGAGGGAGGAGGGCAGGAAGCAAAAGGAAAACAGCGGACAGCGCAGGAGAGCCTCCGCCGAGGGGGGGGGGGTGCGGGGGTGCGCTGTGTTCTCCTCGGACGGGGCCCCCGTGTGAAGGCGGGAGAGTCCAGGCCAGGGCTGCGGCGCGGACCGCGCTCTGCCAGCTGCTTCTGCGGACACGCCTGCCATCCTGCTGGCGCCCCTTTTGCTCCGCCAGGTGCACCTCGCCGTTTCCAGAACCTCGCGAGCCAGCCTTCTGCCGGCAGAGCGAACAGTGTGGGGGGCGGGCTGCTCCCACCCCCGAAAGGCATGGGCCTCCGTCTCCCAACAGGCGCTCTCTCTCCTCGGGCCCCCCCCCCCAATCCCTTGGGGCCAGAGGGCCGGCTCCTGGAGGCTTTCCTCTCCTCGGGCTGTGCCGCCGGCACTCGACCGGGCTCTCGGGGCTTCCCCGCTCCTGCCAGCGCCCCACGGGGGCGGCAGACCTCAAAGCCATTCCAAGCGAGCCCGGGGTCGTCGTCCAGGTTCCTGCACGCGCGCCAGGCACACCGCCCTCTGCCTCCCCTCCCCCGTCACGCTAGCGTCTTCCTGCCCAGGGCCGCCCTGGGCTGTGCTCCTCCCGTCTGTCTGTCTGCGCCAGAGCCCCCGCCGCCTCCGGAACGGCTGGCACTTGGGCAGTTCCAGGTAACCACCTGCATCCCCTCTGTCTCCGTTGGCTCCCGCAAGCCGTCCGGGCCGTTCCTGGAGCCTTCCCGCCGCACGGCGGCCAACAGGCCGCTGCAAAGCCGCGAGGTCTGGCGGTTCGAAAAATCAGCACATCCGCCTCCGCGGGAATTTCCAAACTAGCATCTGCAAACGGCGGTGTGTGTGTGGAGTGGCTGGAGGAGCCCAACCGTCCCTGCCAGGACTCTGCGTCCAACACCGAAATGGGTTGTTCCGAATGACACAGCTGATCGCGGTACGAACCGGAGAAGGGAGACGCTGGAGGGCAGGGCCGCCGACCGCCGCACCCCAACTTCCCATTTCTACAGGGTGGAGACAAAAGCTGTCAGCTGAGGATAAGCGGCCCCGGCCTGGAAATGCGGGCCGCGTGGGACATGCTAACAACCTCGGGTCACCCCCGAGGCGCCCTCGGGCTCCTCCTCCTGCACGAGCCACCAGCCACCCGTCTCGGACCCCGTGACTCAGGCACAGCACCCGGCCTCCACCAGTCTGCCTGCGGCGGCCACGCTCGCCCGGCTGCGCGGCCACGGGAATCGGCCGTGATGACCGGAACGCCAGCAGCCTGGGCGACGCTCGGAGGCCGGTACCCCGGGCTGCAGAACGTTGCTCCCATGCTCCCACCAGCCAGCACCCACCCCCCAGAGGAGGCCACAGCCATCCTGAAAACACCCGACTATCCCACAGTCTCTTTCACAAACGACAGGGAAACGTAAAACACATCTGAGGAGGCTTTCCATCAGTGATATACAACGTGATATTTACTTCACAATTTTAAAAAATCTCTTTAAAGATTTGCCCTCTGAGGAAGCCAGCTTTGATTCGCCACAAAATTCAGCCTCAATGGAATAACGTTCTCCCGTGGTTGGCCACGTGAGAAAGTACTGAGGTATTTCTCAATTTGCTCTAGAAATAGGTAGGAAGACATCAGTATCATTTGAAGTGCAGAGAAGTTCGACGAGGTCCAGGAATGAGTCAGGAATGTCTAGTTTGAAGTACTTCCAATCGATTTCTTCATCCAGTGTAACTCCAGATGCATAAAAACAAAATCCAACTCTGCCCTCAAAACACGGCCTTCTTTATGTCTTCCAGCATGGTGACCACTCCCCTCTGGACCTGGCACACGGACACGACATCATTACGGGTATAGCGCAATAACGCCATTTCCAAATCCCAGAGAAATCATAATTTGCTTATCAGATTGGGATTGATGTCACGAAATAAACGCAATCCTACAAAATAGATATTGCATCCGACCCCTGACAAGCAACTGGCATTTTCTCCAATCGAATAATGTCACAGACTTGCCCTGTCGGTGAGGAGGGGAAGCTGAGCTCTCCCCGCACCATTTTTCCTGGTTTCATCTTCCCGAGACAGAGCAATGACTCCTCGACTCCCAGACCAACCACCTACACGAAACCCACCCCACGTCAGAGGAGATGCGGGGATGAAGTCAAGCACCCACATCCCCCCAAAACGGTGGAGAAGTTAAAGGGAATTAAAGAGGGATGCGCTGTTTCTCTCCCCACACCGCCGAACACTCCCCGTGAGGCCTCCTACCGGCGGAGACAATGACAACTGATGGCCTCATGCAGCCCTTCAGGTACCTACTCAGGAATTCCCAACCTGAGATTTCCTCGTTCTCTCGTTCTCTCGGGCGGAGGCCTCCGTCCAGAGAGGAGAGCATCCGATCTGTGCCGCCAAGACCCCGGTCACGGCCCCGCACAGCCTGCACCTTGCGCTCGGCAAAAACCCGACCCCCTCACGTGGGTGTGCTGCCCGTGATGAAAATTCCCATTCAGGGTAAAATGTTATTAAGTCCCTGCTCTACTTCTGCCCCACGGGGACAAGAGGTCCCGGGAGCCGGACCAAATTTAGGCAAAGGAATTTCAGGTCAATTTGGTTTAATTACGAGAGTCGAAGTGTGCTGTGGCTCCTGCCCATTAATGAGCCGTCCTGGTTAATGAGCGATTCTGGTTAAACCGTGGCTCGTCCACCAATCCCTTTCTTTCCTGCAAACTTCTCACAAAAGCTGGCCTAGGGGAGTTAATGGAGAACACACGTATGAACCTGAATCGTAAGAAGGGGAACAGAACTGCACCAGTGAGGGTGGGTGGGGTTGTCTGTGAGATTCGGCAGGGGTGGGGGGCCGGTCTGCGTGCTCAGTTGGCGAGGCCGACTCTTGATTTCAGCTCAGGTCATGACCCCAGGGTCGTGGGATCCAGCCCCGCGTCGGACTCTGTGCTGAGCGCGGAACCCGCTTGGGATTCTCCGTCTCCTTCTCCCTCTGCCTCTCTGCCCCGTCCCTCTCTCTCTCTCTGCCTCTGTCTCAAAAAAAAAAAAGAAAAAGAAAAAAGAAAAAAAATATCTTTTGCACAACGAAATCTAAATTGAACCCCCCATTCATTCATGCACATCAGCCGTTCTCACGGCGTCAGATACTGCGCACGCAGACAGGAGCCCAGGTCCGCGTCTCAGCCCCGACTCTGCCTTCCGCTGCCCTCCTGGCTTCTCCTCGCCCCGGGAACAACTCTGGGCGCCACGCACACACGCCACAGAACCTCCCGCCCCTGCCTTCTGCATCCAGTCCTGGAGGATCTGCCCTGGCTGTGCCCACGTCCGCCCCTGGCCTCTGCTCTGCCCTCGCCTGCCCGGGGATGGTGTCTCAGGCTTACCTGAGCCCCTGCTGTGGGGACCCCGCCGTCGCCGGCCCCGCGGCCCCGCGCCCCGACCGTCCTGGCTCGCTCCCGGCTCTCGGTCTCTCCTACCAGACGAAGACTTCTCTCCCTTCACCTCCCCACCAGACCCTGTGTTCGAGCCCCTGCTCAGTCATCCTCCGCGACCCCCATTCACTCCGGGGCTTTGGCTACGCCCTCTGGGTGGCACCCCCCAACACCCCTGCGCACCCTGCGGGGTCACTGGCCCCCTTCCTGCGGACGTCCTGGAAAGGGTTAAAAGTCTGAAACCCTTCCCCACCTTCAGGTCATGCCCGTTTTAAGTCCTTCGTCCCCTTCATGTGTGCCCTCCTCAAGGCCTCTGTCATCCCTCAGTGACATCATCAGGTGGCCCCCTGGTACCCCATTCCCCCCCCACCACAGCCTTGGTCCTGACCTAACCCCTCGCTGCCACAATGAGGCAGCAGCCCCCTCGCCTGCCGCTCCTAGGTCCTCTGGCCTCAGGGAGACCCCCGTCCCCAGGCCTCATGGAGGATGCCCCCCACCCTGGGCAGGCAACCTGGCCGCAGGAACCGCCATTGACGGCCCTTGGGCCACGGCTCCTGAGACACCCGCGTGGAGTCCCCTTTGTGGTTTCCTCCCTCCTGCCGTGTCTGCACAGCTGTCACGGTCCTGCGGCCTGAGCTGGGACTGTCCCTCCAGGGGCCACGATGGGCCTCTTCCCGCTCACCAGCCCCCTCCGAGCTGAGCCCGGAGGCCGGTTCCGTGACCTTCCGGCACTGCCCTCGGGTGGCTGCTCCTTCAGTGACTTGGAACCTTTGAACCCCGTGTCTCTGTTTCCGGCCATGGCTCCAGGCCGGACACGCGGCCATCGTGGGAGAGTTTTCTCAAAAGGCAAGAAGGGGCCGGCGGGGGCAGAGGGCGCGGGGAGCCCCTTCCCTCTGACGGGCGGCAGATCGCGACTCCTATTCTCCGGGTTTCTCATTTAGGATCCACGCAGGGGGGAGGGACGGGGGGGACATCTTTGAACAACAGACACGAGTGGCAGAAGGGAGGCACTGGTGGCTGTGCTCTGACGGCCACACGCAGAGACCCACAAAGGGCTCAGTGGCCACGGGCTGCCCTGAGCCACGGACGCACCCGGAGCCAAGTTAATGAGCCACTTTGGCACCAGCCCAGCTGGGGTGGGGGGGTCCTGAGTAACCAGCATCTTGGCCGCTGACTCCGCTCCCGAAACGGCTGTGCCGGGAAGGTGCCCGCGAACCTTCGCCACAAAGGGTCCTCACTCACCTCTGCCTCCGAGGACGCGCATCCCCAGGCGTGAAAACAATCACCTCGGCCACCGAGGCTCGACGGCGATACGGTTGTCAGCGTTCAACCCTGGGCGGTGCTGCTGTGTAGACAAGAAACCTGCAAGTCTGGTGGTTCCCAAAGCTTTGCCTCCAGCGAGGCTGGGGGAGGACAGGACGGCACGTCGGCCACGAGGGCGCGTCCGCCTGGATCACCTGCATATGATTCAAAGGGTTCCGTGGCGGGGTGTCATGGCCTGGGCCGCGCCCCTTCATCCCTACGGATCAGGTGAGGCGTCTCAGTGTTCACGTCTGGAAAGACGGCTCTGTCCTGTCCCAGCAACGGGATTTTCCAACCACGAATATGTAGCCGACAGGGAGAAGGCTGTCCATCCATCTCAGTAATGAGCACACTCCTGGTTACTGTGTTTAGTAATCATTGACATTCATTACTTGAAAAATTTTATAATTTGTTTATTTTGTTTTGATTGACTATGTACTTGTAATTACTATACTAATAAATCCAAAAGAAATCGGAGCTTTACAGACACGTTTTTCAGTGACTTTTTAAAAAATTTTTAATGTGTATTTTATTATTTTTGAGAGAGAGAGAGTGAGCGGGGGAGAGGCTGAGAGAGGGAGACACAGAATCCCAAGCAGGCTCCAGGCTCTGAGCTGTCAGCACAGAGCCCGACGCGGGGCTGGAACCCACGGACCGTGAGATCGTGACCCGAGCCGAAGTCGGATGCTTAACCGACTGAGCCACCCAAGAGCCCCTGTTTTTCAGTCATTTTAATTTTAAGCGCCAGGGGCGCCCGAGGAAAGCAGTGTGAGGACTGGCCCCTCTGCATGGCACAAGCCCTGAGTGTCACCGGCGTTCCCCTGAGGAGCGCGGTGTGTGAGCGGAGCTCCCACCCTGGAGGAGTCTGGGGCAGGGAGCTCGGAGGTGGGGGGGGGGGGGGTTGGGATGGGTACTGCGGAAACAACGGAGTTCGGTCGAGTCTGTCTGAGGAGCAAGATGGGGCGTGAGTCTTTAGGGAAAGGCTCCGTGTGCATCACAGAACGGGTCCACGGAGGAGGACGGGCCTCCGTAGGCAGCTCCTCAGCCCCAGGGCGTGCCAGGCTCCCGGCGGCAGGAGGAACAAAGGCAAAGCGGCAGGCCAGGCACGGGCCCGGGGCCTTCCCACTGAGCCACACCGTCGGATCCGGATCCCCGAAGCACCGCTGTGGCAGCCGGGGAAGGTGGATGGAGGTGGAAGACCAGGGACGGCGAGCCCCGTTAGGAAGGTGCCGTCCGGGGAGGGTGGGACCCGGGCCCGGGAACCCGAGAGCCGGGCGGGGACCCCCTCACTCCGGCCGCGGGCTGGGGTGGAAACGAGGAAGTCACTGGCCAGACCTGGATCTGCGGAGCTGAACACGCAGGACCCCACCCCAGGGCAAACAGTACGGTGCGGGGTTGGCCGTGGACTGAGGGAGGGCAGGAGCGGGGGGCCCGGGGGAGCGGCTCCAGGACAGGCGGTAAGAGCCCCTGCTCTCCCCCCCGGCGGCTTCCGAGTCTCCTAGAAGGCTGTGCTCTAGCCTGGAAGGCAGGGACAGCTGTCCGTCGGCCACACGGAGCAGACCACACGCCAGGAAGTCGAGGAGCGAACAGGCCACGGGAGGCGGCCCCACCAGAGGTGGCGCCACGACTGCGACCGCACACCGTCCACGCCTGTGGCGCCGGGGGCACCAGGCCGGCGCAGAGCTGCAGGTGCCCGGGCCTTGTCCGGATGTGACGCCCGCCTGGTCACGGCCCGGTAAAGCATCACGTGGACAAAACCCAAGAGCCACGCTGAACGTACCCACGAGCTGGCCTCGTAGGGACCACCTTGAGGCAGTTCTCTCTGTCAATGAGTAAGGAGGGTGTGCAGCATCGGGGGCGGGGGACGTGGGATGAGTCCACGTCTTCAGCCTCCGTGGCCGCAGGCACGCGGATGCGCTTCAGCAAGACGGCACGTTAGTTACGGAAAAGACTGACCTGCAACAGAGGAGGCCCCGGAATCCAGTCGCTCACGGGAACTGCAGGACCACGTACGCACGTGTACGTGAGTCACGGGGGTGATGATGGCACGCCCACCGGGGTCCTCTACCCAGGAACCGGTACCCACGTCTTCGGACGGTCTCGGCTGTCCCCTGGGGCTGGCCCTCATTTGCTTGGCGCCTCCTCTCCCACCCGCAGGGAGGGGAGAGAACGCAACGCCCGGGAGAATTTCCACCCGGCACGTCCATTCACCATCCGGGGGTGACGGCCGACTCCCAGAGCCACGCCGCAGCCCCAGGAGAGGTGGCGAAAGTTCGTGTCCAGCCAGATGGTCTTCTTCCGAGGAGGAAACAGGGCGTCACTTCAGGGAGCAGCCGGCAGCCAGCCCAGAAAACACTGCAGGAGGAGCTGGTTTCGTGGACGCGAGACTAAGTCCGTTTCAAAGGTGCCGCGCTGGAGGTGCTCTGGGAATCCAGCAGAAGCTGCCGGAGAGGAGACCGAAGACTGGCCTTCGGTGCAGCCCACAGGTCGTCGGACAGCCAGGGTGACAGCCAGGCCACGTCAGGCCGCCCTCTGCCCTGTGCGCGGTGCGAGAAGACGGGACGGCCCAGGCAGGCCTGTTCTCACGTATCCACACCTGAGTACTGTCTAAACTCCGGGCCAGCCGGACCCCTGAGAGCATCTCTGCCTGCCTGGTGGCAGGTGCCGGTCACGGGACACGTTAACCTGTCAGCCCCGAGCAGCCTTGCAAAGTCAGACCGCTTCCTAAAATTAGGAGAAGGTAAAATGGGACAGCCGCTTTGGAACACAGTCTGGTGGGTCCTCTAAACCCTAAACAGGATTCCCGTATGACGGTGGGGTCATATTCCTATGTGCCAAATATCTAGTTTCTTTCCTAGTGCCCTTAAAATTATAATAAATGAATAGTAACTTTTAAAAAAAGAACTATCCAACTCAGCAATTTTTTAAACGTTTTTTAATTTACTTTGAGAAGAGAGGGAGGGGCAGAGAGAGGGAGAGAGAGAATCCCAACCAGGCTCTGTGCTGTCAGCGCAGAGCCCGATGTGGGACTCGGTCTCATGCACCGTGAGATCATGACCTGAGCCGAAATCGAGTCGCATGCTCAACCCCTAGGCGCCCCACAACTCAGCAATTTGACTCCTAGATATGCTCAAGGGAAAAGAAAACCTATGTCCCCACATCAGCTTGACACAAATGTTCGTGGCAGTGCGACTGATAATAGCTCAAATGTGCAAACAACCCAAATGTCCACCCACTGACGACTGGATGAACAGACGTGACGTATCCACATGCTAAAGTATGGTCCACCATGAAGAGCAGTGAACTGCGGACACAGGTGGCAATGCGCCCTGAAAACATGATGCTGAGTGAAGGAAGCCATACCGTGTCATTCCGCCACTGTGAAATGTCCCTACTGGGCAAGCCCACAGACACAGAAAGAAGAGTGGGGGCTGGTGGGGGCCGGCGGGGGGGCGGGGGGGGTGACTGCTGGCGGGGACAGCGTCCCACATTAAGTGGGGGCAGATGAGGGTAGGAAGCAGCGGGAGAGGTCCCAGGCTGCCCTCTCCCCCTGGGACCGTGGGTCGTACAGGAGCACAGCTCCTGAGAGGGAGCAAGGACCGACTTCCTTCCCGCAGGCTGTCCTCGCAGACCAAAGCGAGATCTGGTTATAACAGGAGCGACGCCATGGAAGCATTTACCTGTCACTGAAGCCTGACGTTTCTGGCTGTGTCAAATACTCAGAGATATTCCTGCCATGAGAATCTGCTAGAAGCTTTACATGACCTTACTCACGCCCCATAGAAGCAAAGATATCCAGAACTGAAAAACTGAGATCAAGATAAGCCATTTTGTAAATTCTGAAATGACGACCTTCAAATTCATCTACCTGTCCCGTGCCTCCGCGAGCAGACACTCGGGTGGGTCCGGGCCCACCGGCAGCAGGTGCGCCGTGAGCCGTCCGGGACGCCGGCCTCCACGGGCCTGCTCACTGCCTGCTGTTGGAGAGTCGTTCCAGGAACAGAAGTGCCTCACCTGGAAAGGTGAGGCCTTGCAGGAACCCCACCGAACACTCGGTCCAGTGTCACCAAGAGCTGAGTGCTCGGGAACAAAGCCAGATGAGCAGGCTCACCGAGGCCACCTGGTCAGGGAACGGGCCCAAACGCCCAGCCACGGTGAGCCCAAGATGGCCCCGTCCCAGCCGTGTCCGTGCCAGGAAGATGCCAGCAGCCTGTGCAGTGGGCAGCGCGCTCTCTGCCCCCTTAACTAGTGAGTAAAATCAAGCCCATGCTGTAAGGTTCAGGGACTGTTTCGCCGCGTCCCAGCTTTGCTGCCGTGTGGTTCTGGTAACGGTTAGCGTGGCTTCTCACCAGAGCTTCTGTAACAAAGGTGTGGGATTGAACATGCTGCCGAGGCAGGACAGATACAGCCCCGAGGAAGGTGTTTGCTCTCCCTACTGGTGACTCAGCGGAAGGGGGAGGCCGCGGGTGAACCATCCCACGGGAGACGTTCCCGGGAAAACAGATTTGTGCACGCTGCCCCCGCTCCATGCAGCTGCGATCAGGGTGTGGCTGCTGGAAAAGGAGCCATCAGAGGACAGAGGCATGTGGCCCCGAGAACATCTGTGCGTGGTGGAGAGCAGTTTCACAAAGCAGTGAGTACCAAGCAGAGGAAGAAAAAAGCAGTCGGGCTTCTGTTTGCTCCTTTGCAGACCAAGACCACCATCAGTGCTCCCCCGCCCCGCCCCGCCCTGAAGCCCCTGGGCACCAACTGCTGAGGGCGCTCCCACTAGAGGGCGCTCCCAGTAGAGGACAATCGAAGTAGAGGGCGCGCCCAGCAGAGGGCGCGCCCAGCAGAGGGCGCGCCCAGCAGAGGGCGCGCCCAGCAGAGGGCGCGCCCAGCAGAGGGCGCGCCCAGCAGAGGGCGCGCCCAGCAGAGGGCGCGCCCAGCAGAGGGCGCGCCCAGCAGAGGGCGCGCCCAGCAGAGGGCGCGCCCAGCAGAGGGCGCGCCCAGCAGAGGGCGCGCCCAGCAGAGGGCGCTAGACACTCTGCCTAGGGCGGGGGGGGGGGGGGGGGGGCAGATCCCAAGGGCAGGAAGCAGGAAAGCACTTCCGTGTTATTCAACCATTTCCCTAACCTGCTGGGTCACGGACACGCTTCCCTTCCACGGCCATGCCCAGACGGAGATGAGGGCCCAGCTCCTCAGTTCCTCCCTTTCAATGCATCACTGACATAGGAGTCATGGACCACGACATTTGCACATTAAGCGTGCACAGTTCCCTGCTTTCGGTCCATCCGCCCGTCAACCCAGAAAGTAACCCGTCGCCGTCAGAGGCTGCTCACCAGCCCCCACACGCGGCCCCAGGCAGCCCGTCACCTCCTTTCGGTCTCCGTAAAGGCCTCTTCTGGACGCGCCTGACACCCGGAGCCACGTAACATGGGCCCTGTGGTGACGGACGGGCATCTGTGACTCCGATGAATCCCACGACTCATCCTTAGGTGAATGAGACCTGATTCCTTTTCCTCGGGGCTTCCTCATCTGCTTTGTGCGTTCGCCGTGGGCCTCTCCACCGTTTGGCTCTTTCGAGAAGGAGGAGGCTGCTGCAGACGTTCACGTTCAAGGTTTCGTGTGGACGTGTGCGTTCGTTTCTCCTGGGTGCACGCCTCGGGTGGCACAGCGGGGTCGGACTTCCTGAGGACCCGCCACCTGTTTTTCCACAGGAGCGGTGACACCTTACACCCCCGCCAGGAATACGTGAGGCTCCAACTTCTCCACATCCTCACCAGCGCTTACTATTATCCGTCTTTCTGAGCATAACCATCCCAGGGGTGAGAAGTCGTGGTTTGGAGCCACGTTTCCCTGGTGACGAATGATTGCCCGCGTCTCCTCATGCACCAGCTGGCTATCTGTACGTCTTCACTGGAGCCGCGTCCATGCAGACCCCTTGCCCGTGGGTAAAGTGGGTCATTTATCACTGAGTTGTAACAGTTCTTTGTACACTTCGGCCACCAGTCCCTTATCAGATGTATGATTCACACCTACTTTCTTCCATTCTGTGCACTGTCCTTTCACCTTCTTGGTGGTGTGGTTGCAGCACCAAATTATTAATTTTGATGAAGCCCAATTTATCTATTTTTATCTATTTTTTCTTTTGTTGTCTGTGTTTTTGATGCCCGACCTAAGAAGCCATTGGCTAGACCAAGATTATGATGATCTGTTCCTATCTTTTCCTCTAAGGGTGTTACAGTTTTAGCTCTGACACTTGTCTGACACACTTTGAATAAACATCTGTGCGTGTGAGCTGGGGGTCCGACCTCATCCTTCTGCCCGTGGACAGCCAGTCGTCCTGATGGCATTTGCTGAAATGGTCGATTGGATTTTCTCGGCACCCTTGTCAGAAATCAGTTGATCACAGGGGCACCTCGGTGGCTCAGTCTGTTAGGCGTCTGACCTCGGCTGCGGTTGTGATCTATGGTTTGTGATCTATGGTTTGTGAATACATCATCAGCACAGAGCATGCTTGGGATTCTCTCTCTCTCTCTCTCTCTCTCTCTCTCTCTCTCTCTCTCATAAATAAATAAACTTAATTTTTTTTTAATCTAACTGACCACATATGCAAGGGTTTCTTTCCTGCCTCTCGACTTGACCCCATTGGTCTGTGTCCACATGACAGAACCACACTGTCTTCATTACTGTACTCTGTAGTAAGTTTTGAAATCAGAAACTGAATCCTCCGATTCTGTTCGTGTTTTGTTCGTGTTTTGGTTCTTCTGGGTCTCGTGCACTTCCATATGAACTTGAGGGTCAATATGCCAATCTCTGCAAAGATAGTGCTGGAACTTTGCTTTCTTGGGGTTCCATAACAGGGTGCCAGGAGGGCAGAGAGGTGCTCAGAACTCACGGAGTAATGCAGTGTTAACAATTCACGAGAGGGAGGAAGGAAGCCATGGAGAAATCAAAGATTAATT
This sequence comes from Felis catus, assembly GCF_018350175.1. Lineage (NCBI taxonomy): Eukaryota > Metazoa > Chordata > Mammalia > Carnivora > Felidae > Felis > Felis catus. The sequence continues at coordinate 93,326,654 of NC_058379.1, forward strand.
GAGGTAAGTTATGTAAGGGTGACAATTACTTTAGTAACTACTGGTCAGTGTGGGGCTTGAATTTTTTTATTCCTACAATCTCTTGTTTAGCCTATAATCCTCGGTTCTTCAAACGACACCTCAGCCCTGAGACCCAGGAAAAAGGAACCACGGGAGAAAAAGGAAAAGGATCTAAAATAACTTGTTCCTTGTCAAAAAGGAACAGACACTAATACACAAAACCAGAAAGCTGACTCTCAAAACCATGCCACGTGTAAGACGCCAGACACGAAAGAGTGCGCGTGTGACTCTGTCATGTCCAAGAGCAGGCCCAGCTAATCCTCCGGGCAGAAGTCGGAAGGTGTTCTGGAACAGCGATGCCGGGAAGCTGCCTGTGGGAACTTTCTGGTGTGGTGGGAATGTTTTATTCTTGTTCTGAGTGGTTCTTGCGAAATCGTTAAAATTCTTCAGACCAAGCTCTTGAGATCCGTGTGCTTTGCTGTATGTAAATCTTACTCTTAAAAGTAGTAACCAAACAAATAAGTTAAGTCTTGACTTTGGGGTCTCCAAAGACCAGGGTACTGGCATAAACACTAGATGTGGGGCAGCAGGGACCTGGGCACAATCTCAGGCAAAATGGGCATGTCAACAACTCAGCAAGGCCTGCCAGTAGGGCGATGTCTGACCAAGTGCCATCAAGGCGCCTGGGACCTCACAAAGGGGAGGTGGGGGCAAGTCCCGGCTGACCAAGCTCGGGTCTACAAGGGCGGGCTCTCCAGGAGGCAACCGAGGCCGCCCTGCTCGCACGGGCAGGCATGAACTCCTATGTGGCTCAACTGCAGGAAGAGTGAGTAGAGCGGCACGCAGCGCCTGAGTTCTGAAGAGTGAGTGGAAACACCACCCCTGCCCTCGGTGAGTAGTCGGGTCCTCAACGGCCAATGGCACCCAAGCATAGCGGGTGTGACAGGGTCTGCTTTCTTTGCTCTCTTCGGTTACTCGCTGGGTTGCAGGGAGAACTAGCCAATGAAGGGTGGAAACGGGAGTGTCCCGCGACGGCCCTCTCGGGCAATGGGAATGCGGCCTCTCGGTCGTGGGAACAGGGGACGCCTCGCCCTGGCCTCGGGCCTCGCCCGTTTCAGCCCTCTGCTCCCAAGAGAAGTGGAATCAGGAGGACGGGAGGCTGCGAGCCTCACCCCCCCGTGGGAAGAGGGACCACTGCCCGCCCGGGGCACCTGCTCCAGGCTGTTCCCTTGGAGCAGTTTCATTCGCTCACACCCACGTGTCCAACTAGCATATGCTGACCCAGTGACACCCGGACAGGGTCCTGGGGGGGCGGGCGTCAGAACCAGCGTCGAGGGCACCCCTGTGCGCAGGGGGCACCAGAGGACCAGTGTCTGTGCCCCCAGTAACCCCGATGGCGGGCACCACCTCCCGCCGCCCAGTGCACGTCAGGTGGACACCAAGCGCCTACTGAATGCGAGCGCGTAAGTGCCACCCAGTCTCCCCTACTGCCATTCGCCATCGTGTGTGAGAGTGTGAGAATTAACACGCACATGATGAACACAAACGTGGCAGGATTTTACCAAAACAAGCCTCCTACCACCCATTGTGTCGCTGGAGACAAGGAGGAAGTGACTGGGGTTTTGTCATGGGCAGTAATGACAGAGCTACTGACAGACGTGATCCAAACATGCAAAGGAAGGTGACGTTCTGAGACACATGGACACAATCACTGGATTTCACTTTTCACTGAAAAACCTACTTTCAACACAGGAATATGATTAATACCCAAATTTCTAGTTTATTTCCTTTTTTTTTTTTTTTTAAGACAGAGAACATGAGCACAAACAGTGGAGGGGCAGAGAGAGAGAGGGAGAGAGAGAATCCCAAGCAGGCTCCACGCTGTCAGCGCAGAGCCCGACAAGGGGCTCGAACCCACAAACCAGGAGATCATGACCTGAGCCGAAATCAAGAGGCAGACGCTCAACCGACTGAGCCACCAGGTGCCCCTCTAGTTTATTTCTTACCGCCACAAGCTGAACACTTAACACAATGGCCCAAGTCACTACTAATTCTGTTTCTGTGCTTTGGGAAAACTCACAGCATTTGCTAACTCACTGTTCACATTCTCTCTTCTCAAAGGAGCACCGTCTTGCTGCTCAGGCGACCCTAGGAGATGATCCCTGTGCTTTCGGGCGGGGACAACAGCCGCTGGATGGAAAGTCCTTGCTCCCGAGAGACCACAGCGGTGCGCTGACCCTGGGGCCTTGGGGAGTCAGGGCCCGAGCACGCTACCCCGAGATCGGGATATGGATGCACACAGATGTGCGTGTGCTTAACCGTGTGCATGAGCTGTGTTTTCGCTAAATGTTTACGTGTTGCAAGACATTCCCTTCCCTTTGCCTTCATCCGTGTGTGAATACAAACTAAGAGCCCCACGCTCACCAAAAGTCTCAAAGAATTATCTGACGCGATTAAAAGGAACAGGGGAAGAATCGTTAGTGTCGCACCTGCCGTCCTCGTGAGTTATTGGCCTCGGAAACATCTATAAGCCGCCCCATCAGTGATGTCCCTTATTTACCCGTAAGGCACTTGGCATCTGGTAAACGGCTGTCTATGGCAGTTTGGCGGGAACAATAATAACACATTATAAATCAATGAAAATGAAGTTTCGCTGTGATAATCCGATATAGATTTGCTAACATTTGTATGAAATTCAATTCTGTTTGACTGCATCAGCATATGTTTCATTTCTTCCAGCACTATTGATTTTGAAGGCTCTTATCCATATGTCTAAATTATTTCTATCACGTCTTCGTCTTCCTGCTCAGAAATAACCTGGGTAGACTGCAGCCAGTTACCCCACTTTCCGCTGCTTCTTCTCCTTGCTCATCCGGTGAGGGCTCAGCTCTGCATCTTGAGTGGACAGAAGTGCCTCTTTAAGAAAGTCTCTCTTTCTTCACCAACAGTTAACGCTGAGCTGTGATTGTGATGTGGCCGTTTCCATTCTTACCGTTTATTGTTGTCATTGCTGCCATTATTGCCATTGTCACCGTTTTCTGGGAGCATCTGTCTGTCATGAAGGGTCAGATTTTCCAACGGCACCTGCAATGATCCTGGAACCCACAGCTACATATCAATCTCCTCCTCGGAAGGAGATGTGTGCTGTGCGTCCCCCCAGGGGGCCAGGGGGCGGTGGCAACGCCGGGTTTCTCCCGAATCCAGAAGGAGAGGAAAGCGGGGGCAGGAATCTTCTATCTGCGTAGCACCTCGGAGCCTTCGAAACTCCTTTGGAAACGTCAGCTCGTCCGACATGAGATCCTTTGCAACAGACGGAGCTCGGTGCCCCGCCGCCCTCGGTGGAAAAGAGTGGCACCAGCCCCCGCCAGATCTGGACCCCAACCCGACCTGCAACGCCTGGCCGGGGGGTTCTCCCTCCCCACATGGACTGCTTTGCATCAGTATCAGTATCACCTAACGTGGTGGGAGCATGTGGGGGAGAGAAAAGACAATGTATTCACTTAATGAGCCTTTTCTACTTTAAAATGAAATTGATTCCTAAATAACTGCATGGAGAAGTTAGCCTGCCACGTGGCCTTGGCACGATTCTGAGTCTTCAAGGTTTTCAAGGTGACCTGGCGATGACTCACCCGGGAGCGGCGCACCTTTCACTCACACTTAACCTGCCGTGTTTTATAGAGCAACCTACCTACTGTGGATGAAGCATTCGTTCCAACTGTGAAATACCTTCTACGACAATGAGGACGCATCCCCCTACCCCCAACGATACGGCAAGCCCACCGGACCACCAGACGTGGAAGGAGCCTTCGAACCGTTGGAGACTGTGTCCTCAATTCCTGCACGCACCGTAAAGGCGCCTTTCACGCGACACCAGACCCCGACCGTGCCCCTCGGGTCACCCTAGAAGGCAGAGCTCAGACCTCCTCGGAGGCCAGCCCACCCCCACGGGAGGCAGAAGCGCAGCCCCCTCCAGCGGTGCGCCGGGCGGTGGGAAAGGCGGTTTCTGTGACTTCCTCCGGCACCGTCACTTCCTTTCTCATCCACGGCCCTGCATTTTTGAATGAGGGCTCTCACAGAAACACACAGAACAAATACGATGGTCGGAGGTCAGCGTGCGTGCTCCGTGCGTCTGCAGAGAAAGGGCCGGAGCCCACGAGACCCGGCGGCTCAGTGGGGCCGGCGAGGGCGGCCTCAAGAGGCGGCCGGCCCGCGCAGCTGCGGCAGCACCGGGAGGTGACCCAGGACAGATGGCTGCTGGTCGCCGGGGACAGAGTCCCCCGGCTCGCTTGCAACGTGTTCTGGGTTACACAACCCATCTCATCTGGGCCGCGAGAGGGAAGAGCTCAGAAGGCGCGTAAATGTCCAGGCCCGAGGGTGCTCGTGAAGCCGCCCCTCCCTGCTTGCCCTGATGACCACTTCCAGTTACTGGGGGTGACACTGACTCACCCCGATCCCATCCGATAAGGCATCAATCTTCTTTGCAAAATAAATAGACAGCTTTGGTGAACCCCATTTTTTAAGGTCGTGCATTAACTTCATTTCACCAAAACCATACTCCAACCGAGTCAGCCCCTTCTCGATACGTGCACCTTCTGTGAGTTATCACCAGGAATTACTTGTCAATAACAGGTCCAGTTAACTGACTTTCACTGAGGACGTAGAGCTTTAAGATTAAAGACTTAAAAAAAAAAAGCATCAACTTAACATTATTAAAGTTATGTGAAAGTATGAAGTGAATATGATGTCTGTGGTTAACAACTATATTTGACCATGAGGACTTTAGCATAAGGCCTAATTTAAAGTTTCATTTATGCCATTTGTTTTTTTTAAATGATTTTTATTTTCGAGATACAGAGAGACCAGAGCATGAGGAGGGGAGGGGCAGAGGGAGAGGGAGACACAGAATCCGAAGCAGGCTCCAGGCCCCGAGCTGTCAGCACAGAGCCTGACGTGGGGCTCAAACCCACAGACCGTGAGATCATGACCTGAGCCAACGTTGGACGGTTAACCGATTGAGCCACCCAGGAGCCCCTATGCCATTTATTTTTTTTAATGTTTATTTACTTTTGAGAGAGAGAGGGAGACAGAATGTGAGCAGAGGGGCGGGGGGGAGACAGGGAGACACAGAATCCGAAGCAGGCTCCATGCTCTGAGCTGTCAGCACAGAACCTGACACGGGGCTCGAACTCCCAGACCGCGAGATCGTGCCCTGAAGTCAGACACTTACCCGACTGAGCCACCCAGGCGCCCCTGTGCCACTTCTGATTCAGCTTCATACTTTACACTCCGGTTTCACAGATCGTTTTCCTACTCCCCTCCCCTGTGTTCACTCACGTAGTAAATATTCCCCAGGCTCCTGCTCAGGGACAGTCACGCTGCAACACGTGGCTCGACAAACAGCGGCGGACGTGGGCAGTCACGCTGAGTGCTTTTCCTTTTCCTACAAGCAAAGACGAAGCCCAAAACGTGAAGACAAAAGCCAGAACTCACAGAGCTAGAGAACGAAGGAGCTCCCAGAAGAGGCCCCACACTACTCCGGGTGTGCGCACGCACCACGCTGTTGATAACTGCGCGTTTCTTTTGTAAAATTAACCCGAGTGCCCGGGTTGCACGAGTATGTGAGCAACGTCTTCTGGGACGGCGTTCGACATGAAAACATGAGTCGGGTTTTCTGAAAAGAGACCTAATATCACACAGACGGCTCTAGCTTTGTGGCTGCGACTTGAATGGCTCTCAGACAAACGAAGGGTCATTTAAAATTGAGGAGATCTGTGGGGTGTGTGCACATCTTGGAAAAATGCCTTCTGTGTCCCATTTTCCAAGCGTTACTCCCCTCCCCACTCAGCTTAAACGCTCTGTGTCCCCCGTCACTCTCTCCCGTGACACCAAACCGTGGTGGAATTAAATCCTGACTGTCCCGCTGTGGCTTCTTTTAAAGTCCCTCCAAAGCCAGAGCGCCATGCCACAGGATGCTGCTGTCCCCACGGATCATGTTGAGCGGGGCTGTCTCTAGGACACCGTGTGGTGCAGCGGGATGGCCGGGCTCTGTCCCCCCCCTTCCCTGCTCAGATGCACCCCTCCGCCAGCCCTGCCTCTCCCCTGGCCTCCCTTTCTCATCTGGAAAGCCAGACATGCCCCTTGCTCCTCTGTGATTCTGAGGCTGTTTTCTTAGGCAGCCACTAAACCGCCTCGCACGTTGGTACCACTCTGTCCTCGCCAGGCCACCTCTTCACCTTCAGACGGGAAGGAAAACCGGGACACTGTGCTCCCATTGCTTGGAAATGATGAGGGCTGGTCCTCAGGTTCCACATGCTTCCGAAAGCCAGCAGCGGGACGTCATACTGCAAGACCCCAACCGGCCCCAGCCTCGCTCCCGCCCCGTCAGCACTCGCGGCGTCAGCACGGTCCCCGGTAGTGGAGGAAGAAGGCCTAGCGCGAGCGTCCCTTTCCATTTGGCAGATCAAATACACATAGCCACAAAATACAGAGCCATAAACACCCGGCAGCCAGACCTCGGGGATTCTGTTCCTCCTTCCGTTTTTCCCGTTTCCACCATAATACAGGAGCTCAGAGCATGAAAACGACCTACGTTAGCCTCTACGTTGTGTCAGATTTCATTCCACTCACCAGAGCCTGGAAGTTGAAAGTGTGGGGCCATGCCTCATTTCAGGGTATTCGGAGGGAAGAGTTCAGGTCACTGTGCTGTCACCTGGTCCCCTGCACGGGTCAGATCTGCCTCCCAGGGCTGCAGCAGATGAAGACCATGTCCATCCATGGGGGCCATGTCCACACTGGGAACAGCGTCCACACCCGGGACAGTGTCTACACCCGGGGATGGTGTCCACACCCAGGGACAGAGTCCACACCTGAGGACAATGTCCACACATGGGGATGGTGTCCACACCCTGAACAGTGTCCACACCTGGGGCCGGTGTCCACGCCCGGAACAGTGTCTACACCCAGGGACAGAACCCACACCGGGACGGAATCCACACCTGGGAATAGTGTCCACACCTGGGACAGTGTCCACACCCAGGGACAGTGCTCACACCTGGGATAGTGTCCACACCCGGGACCGTGTCTACACCCGGGGATGGTGTCCACACCCTGAACAGTGTCCACACCCGGGGCCGGTGTCCACGCCCGGAACAGTGCCCACACCCAGGTGCGTCCGCGGTGTGATGGGCTCACATGTGTAGGGCTGTCCTATGGAGCCTGCGTGTTTTGCCGTTACTTCGTGTGTGTTCATTTCTTAGTTTCGGAACGAAGATCCAGAGACGGAGGCCCTGGCTCTCCCGCCTTGCACCGCGGTTTGCCAAGCGGGTGGCGCTGTTTGCCGCGCGGGTGGTGGCGGTCCAGCGGGGTCCCTGCTGCCGGAGCCGCCCGCTCGGATGCCGTCCTCAGCCTCTGCCCTTTCCGTGCGCCCCACGTGCGCGTTCTCACCGTCTCTGCCGCCTCGTGTGCGTCTTCGATCCTTCCCGGCCCGCACTCCCGTCGTGATTCACCCCGTTTATTGCTTTGAGCAGCCCTGACGCACCGGACATCATCTGAAGTATGGACGACAGGGTACAATAAGGTGGAGAGTAGCAGCCGTCTGAGTAAAGTTCTTCATTCACTCCGGCCCTAACTCTCTGTCTTCTTATCCTACATAGAAAATAAAAAAATCAATACTGCCGCAGAGGGCTTGATAAAAGTGCTGGCCGAGTACAGCAGGCGTGCTGGATATAGTAAATTAAAGCGATCAAAATTTCCCAGCCGGCTCTGCCCGCACCCTCCGTGCACTAACCGCCCTGTCTGCCGGGTGTCCGTCAACTGGAAGCTTTATTTTACCTGCGCCTCTGATTATCCGGGGAGTGAACCTCACCGTCCTCGCTGTGAATGCTGCCCGGGGGGGGGGGGGGGGGGGGGGGTGGGGGAGGGAGCTGCGGGCCGGGCCAGGCGCGGGAGGCAGACGGAGCGCTCCCGTGCGGGCTCCGGGGACCCGCGGAATCGGGGTGCGGCGCGAGGGCATGGGCTTGCCCGGCCGGCCCCCTTCGCCCTCGCCAGCTGCGCAGCCTCGGGCGTCACGGAGCCTATCGTCTTGTCTGCGAAACGACAGCACCGTGGTATCAGCAGGACAACATCGCGGAGCGCTGGTGCTCACGTGGTGGACACGCGCTCACACGAGGTGGGCTTCCTTCCCCCTCGTGTGCACACACGCACACACACGCGTGCACCGTAAGAAACTCAACGGTTACATGCTTTTCGTCTCCCGGAAAGACAACTTTCTGTCTAGGTGGACAGACACACATTCAGAGTACATATTCCTAAGACCCCAAATTATGAAAAGACGCGGATCCCTCGGCAGCTCTTTACACGCAAGTCGCCAGCGCGGAAAAAAGCATTTCCTCTGACTCCGGAGTACAATTCACGTTAACTGGACTCAAGTCCGGGGGCCGCGCCAGTGAGACGCGGCGTGTGCGCCACCCACGGTGACAGCGAGAGACCGCGCCTGGCTGCTGTCAGCCCCCTTCTCCCGTCAAAACCCGGGACCCTTGTGAAGTCACTGACATCCGTCCCACCTTGGAAAGGCACGGCCGGTTCCCATCGACCTTCAGAGACACGAGGAAGGGATCGGGGTGCACATCCGCAGGGCCAGGCCAGCCGCCGGGCGGTGCGGGAACACGGGGGCAAATTATCGGGGCGAATTCCACCCTGGATGAGCGTGCCCGTGCCCAAGCCCAGGAGGTGGCCCCCAAACCACCTCGGAGGTCAGAGCCCTGAACTCGCACGTCCCCCCACCTCAGCAGGACGCTCGCGCCTGTTCCCTCCGCCACCGTTTTATCTGAGGCTGATTCCCTGGCCCCCAAAGCTTCGGTCTGCAATACGGGAGTTTCCAGGCCTTCAAAGCTCCAAATTTGACGTCTTGGGCCACGGCCCCCGCCCGAGGGTCACTCTCGGCCACACGTGACCTTTGCAGCAGAAGCCCCTCCTGCCCTGAAGTCTGAGGAGGACAGATCGCACCAGAAGCGCCACCTCCACCAGCGCTGAGAGCGCGGACAGGGCGGCTCCTGTCTGTGATCCCCTTTCTCACCTTTCATTACAGAAAAGCATCCGCTCCAGACACACCGGAGGCCTGAGCCCGACCTGCCTAGTTGCTTCTTTGCCACGCTTAATGCCCCCTTCACAGGCCAGAGCCAGCTGCCCCCAGATCCCCATCTGGTTCTCACACAGGCCACACTCTCGTCTACGCAAAGCAAGTCGTCTACACTCATGCGCGTCAGGACCCAGGGAGCAGTGCCTCCAGGTCCAGAAGCCCAGTGTCTGCGAGAGTTCCTACCGTGGCCACGGCCGAGGCCGAACCGTTTCTAATGGAATCCCGCTCGGCTGGCCAGATGCTCTCCCGCCAAGGCTCACAGCCTCCCCTCCGACAGGACAGCCGGCTGGGCTCGACCGTGCGGGGTCTCCCAGCTTGGAACCCGACCTGAGGCTTTTCATCACCAAGGTTCTCACAGCCAACTTATTAGAAGTCGATTAATAATTAACACTCCCGACAATCATAATCTTACTGTCTAACGTCCAAGTGCAGGAAGTGTTTTATATTTCAAAAAAAAAGTACGACTTAAAACGTGCCTGTGTCGCAGAGATGAGCGCAGGACCGTGGTGGTTAGCGGCTCCCGAGGGCACGCGACTCATAATGGCCACCCCTCCGGCCTTGCTGACTCCTAGGCCCGCTTCCCATGGTGGCCGTGGTGGACCGAGGAAAGGAAGGAAACGCTGAAAACCACTCACACCCCCAGCTGGTGCCCCAGGGCCCCATGCAGAGAGCCCCCAGCATGACACCCCACACTGGGGTCGTCAGCGGCTGCCCCCCCAGGTCACAACCACCTGTCGTGAAACTGGACTTCGACACAAAACGTTCTCTGTCTCCCCTGGAGCAAAAGAAAGAAAAAGAAAAAGGTCACCTGTGTTACCGTGTATGATCACCGATCTTCTCTCCCAAGCTGTGTTTAGTTGTGAGCTTGGACGCGGCCGCAGAGAGACTGTAATTTAAATAATTCTATTCATCGAGTGTTTATTTAGTGCATACTATGGAAATCCGTGCTGGGCGTTGGGAATCAGGCCCCGGAGCCCGGGGGCCAGGAATTCTGGGGCACAAGTTTCCTAAAAGGTGACGTCTCTGTCCCAGGAAAGGAAGGGCTTCCTGGTAACAGCTGCCTGCCCTCCGCCACCCACAGCAAGGTGGACACGTGGGGACAGTCCTCTGTGGAGGTGCACACGGTGTTGCCGCGTCCTCTGCAAGTATTAATGAATTATGTTGATAGCGATGTCATAAACCCCTCGCAATGCAGATTTGGAAACTTAACTCTAAAATGGCTGGGTTTTTTTAATCTCATGGATGAGATTGCTGGTTTTATTTCACAAATGAGTATGTTTCCATCGCTCGACATTTGTAAAGAGGGACTCCTTCTAAGCACGTGAATTTAATTTGATTTGATCATTGCCAGAAAGAAAGAAGAAGAGGCCATTTCTAACACAAACAAGAGGTCATTCCATCCCTCCGTGGGTGGATGTGTACAGGCTGTGACTGCAAACCACGCTCTTCGTGAGCACAGTCTGAGGCACTTGGGAAAAGGTGAACCCCTTTGAGACATAACAAAATTGGGTCTGTAACTATTTAAGGACCTAACTGCAGGGGGTTTTCTCCAGTTCAGATAACAGAAAATGTATCCACACCACTCACTCAAGTCGACTTCACCTGTGGGACTTGTCTCAGCAAGCCGTGTTTTTGAATGTTCTGTCTGATCACGGGGGCAGGAAATGAACCACTGGGCGACTGTGTAGTAAGAGAAATGATTTGGGTCGATCGGCCCAGACGGTGGCGTTCCGGGTGAGGAGACCAGAGTCGTCTGTGGAAACCGTCACCAAAGACCAGACAGCTGATAGCCAGCTGAACCACAACCTTCCAGAGTGATCTCTCCCTCTCTCTGCTCCAAATAAAACATTGTGGGGGTGCCTGGGTGGCTCAGTCAGTTGAGCGTCTGACTCTTGACTTCGGCTCAGGTCACGATCTCACGGTTTGTGAGTTTGAGCCCCGAGTCGGGTTCTGTGCTGACAGAGAGGAACCTTCTTGGGATTCTCTCTCTCTCTCTCTCTCTCTCTCTCTCTCTCTCTCTCTCTGCCCCTCCCTCATTCACATGCATGCACCCACTCTCTCTCTTTCAAAATAAATAAATAAGCGTTAAAAAAAGTAAAGCACCCAAAACATCTAGATGAAAAATTTTAAATGTTTCAGGGTGTTCTCATCCTCTCATTTTTAACAGAATTAAGATTACCTTTTGCAACATCTTTACCTATTCCGAATGTGACCGTCCCTCGAGGCTGTATTTGGTGCGGTGGCACGGAGACGCCTTCATGCACACGCACGTCCATTCAGTTGTTGTTTTACTACAGCAAATATCCTGATACATGAGTATCTACGTTTATCGGATTCTTTTCTTAGGATAAAGTCCTAGAGGTAGAATTATTAGGTCAAATGTGGGATGTTGTTAGCCTCTGATACCATATGGTTCTAATGAGTGAAAAAGCAATCATTTCTCTAATTCCTCAATGACCCAGCTTTTTTCCAGTGAGTATAAAGTCTGATGTCTGAGCTACTTCCCCGGTGATCCGGTTTAGTTGTGTCTCCATTTTGGAAGTTTCCACCAGAACTTTGGCAGAAACCTGAGGACTGACGCTGCTGGCTGTACCTGAATCCACAATACATGCTCCCCCCAATCCACAAGATGACAATCCCATCAATTTGTAGTCTCAGAAAGTTTAATTTGTTGTCAGTACTCATGGCCATTGACCACAACATAGGGCTCCTTAGTTCCCAAAGCAAAGGCCAACGATCAGAAACAACCTGGAAACTCTGAATTGTCCCACGTTCCCAAGGTCACAAGATTCCCTAGACACCTTTTCTTTTTTTTGTATTTTATTTTTTTTTTCAACATTTATTTATTTTTGGGACAGAGAGAGACAGAGCATGAACGGGGGAGGGGCAGAGAGAGAGGGAGACACAGAATCGGAAACAGGCTCCAGGCTCCGAGCCATCAGCCCAGAGCCCGACGCGGGGCTCGAACTCATGGACCGCGAGATCGTGACCTGGCTGAAGTCGGACACTTAACCGACTGCGCCACCCAGGCGCCCCAGCCTGGACACCTTTTCTTGAGTCTGTTTGTATAATCCGTGCCTCAGTATGAACCCATGGTTTGGGGAAACTTCTCAGCTGATGAGGTTGGGCACATTCTCAGTCTCATGAGCCTCCATTTTGCCAAAATCGTCAACATACAGCTTCATGTACAGAATCTGCGCTTGGGTGTCACAGAGGCCACGTCATGGTAACCCCCCCTGGGGTCCTACTGAACTGCCTCTGGTGCCCCTTCTGTTCTGCAACATGGTGCCCGTGTCAGATGGACATTGTAGACCCCTCCCCACATCAATCACTTTGGCTAGCACCAGGTTCAATGAGGACCCACATGCGGCTATGAGATACGGAATCCAATCCCAGATAAGGAGCGAGCCCTCTTTTTTTTAACGTTTATTTATTTTTGAGGTGGGGAGGGGCAGAGAGGCAGAGGGAGACACAGAATCTAAAGCAGACTCCAGGCCCTGAGCCGTCAGTACAGAGCCCGACGCGGGGCTCGAACCCATGAACTGCGAGAGCATGACCTGAACCCCCAACCAGCCGAGCCCCCCGGGCAGCCCCGGGAGCGAGCTCTCTTTAAGACATCGGGAAGAGAGGCGAGTTAGAGGCCGGCTCTTCTCTCAACAAACACCAACGTTGCCCACACAGGCAAAATTTCCACTGACTTCGGATCTGCTGCACAGATAGGTCTGCCCAAAGACCACTGTTTTAAGAAAGATTCAGCCAAAGGTTATGCATCACTCTCTACGGGAGGGGAAAAGAGATATCAAATGGGAAAATAAACAGAGGAAGACAGAGGAAGGAGACCCAGTGGGGGAACTGATGTAGAAGGAAATGTAAAAAGCCCCCCTGGGTCCTCCCCAAAGAGCAAGCTACTATCTTCTTAGATTCTCTTCCCGAGAGACCTCAGAAACATACTCTGTCTTCCCTTCTTGTGTTTTGCACGAACCGCTAGACCTAGAAACATTTTCTGCTCATTAGAAAGCCGGGTCAGCCTGAGGATCGAGGCACTGAGAGGACAGTCACGTCCTCGGGGATGCGTAGGCTGGCGGTGCAGGTAACTGCCAGGGGCGGCGGGAAGGACGGGACGGTCGGGAGGAGGTCGGTGCTGGACAGAGGAAGCACGGGTTGTAAACAGAATACTGGAAACGGACGGTTCCCTTTGGAAAGGGACGCGTCTGGCACGCGTGCCGTGTCCCTGCTTTCTCAAGTCAAGGGACGCGTAAGGAATTGCTGAAACCAACATGCGCCCCTCCCCGCCCCCCGCCCCAGCGTTAAATCATTCTCAGATACTTCATCGTCAAGAGAAACTTTCAAGCAAAGCTACAACGGACAAGATTGGAGGAAGGCGGGGGCACAGCCACGGGAGGAGGAACTCGCTGGTTCCGAGCTGGCGACAAGCCGCCTTGCACCCCCGGTGCGCCCGGTGAGGGGTGGCCCCGGCGGGCTGCACGGACCCGCGCGCTGGCTTTCCCGGCCTCCTGCACCCGCAGCTTCCCAGGCAGAGATGCCTACGACCTTCTCCCTTTGGCCCAATCTGCTTTACCCTCTTGTCTGATATTTTCCAGGGTTCTTAATCACGAGTGCAGCAGATTGATCAATGACGGATATGAGCAACAGCTTTGCATGCTAACGCTGCCGGATTTTTTATCTGAGATAATATTTCTCTCTTAAAAAGCCTCTGCACGGCTATGTATTAATTAAAATCTAAATACTAAATATTGATTGATGCGTTATCAGGCCATAGCAGTTGGGCTCTGCCACATTGATTTTTTGCTGTGATTTATTATCATATTTAAGAAAAATCATTTTGTGTGATTATACGAGGAAATAGACTTTAGTGAGGGTGTAATTCTTTTGTATCACTTTTGTTGTGTGGAGGCCAGGCCCATTCCTCAACTGTGGCTAAGATTGCTGATACCTTCATTGCCTCTTCTCTGTGGCCTCCGCCGGCTAATGCTTTAAGCCTGCTTGGTCTTGTCATTAGAAATAATGGGCACTAGGATTTCCTCCTTAATCACAACTGAGATTAACAGATGGATGAACCCAAGTTCTTAAAATTATCTAGTTATTAACAAGTATTTCTTTTTATCACATTAATAACATTGCTGCAGAGGATTTTTTTCCTTAACGAGTAGAATTGAAGCAAAGCCCCAGAACAATGTTCAGTCTGGCCCAACGTGTAACCATTAGTCAATTAATCTTTTTCCTCAGTGCAAAAGCCGGGGGTGTCAGAGCAAACCCTAGCCATGAAGATAAACAGGAACGTGCATCTATCTGAAACAGACTAGGGCTGTATATGGAAGAATGCACCTGTGCCTATGTGAGTGATTTATACAGTAACAATATGTACCGTTATAGGGAAGAAAAACTTCCCGATTGCTTCAGACACCAGCAAATTACATCCTTCGCCAAACAGTAAGGGGAGAGACACAAAACTGACCACGTGAAAATATTTGCACTTCAAATTACAGATTAAAGTATGAATGGAAATAAAATCACACTGAGTCATTTAAATTATTGGGCCTAAATATTCCTTGTATTTTATTTTCTTCTCATTTATGTGTATATTCATCTTGCGAGAATAAAACTACTTTTGTATTAACTGAATGACAAAGTCATTCCTTGTTTTCCCACTATTTCTCACCTAGGAATCAAAATTAAAGAAAGCTAATGTATTAACTTCATATTTGTGATTTTTTTAAATTATATTCAAGGATCCTTAAATTATATGGAATTTCAGCAACAAGGAGGAGCAAAAAAGGCAGGAGGCAGGAGAGGGAGGGGCAGGGAGGGAGGGGTAGAGGAGGGGAGGGGGACCCAGGTGCTTCCAATAAAGTTTACTTTCAGGGATGTGCACAGCGAGACTGGACCTCAGGCCCCCTCCAAAGCCCAAGGTCGGACCCGAAATGAACAACACACTGGTCCCTGAGCTGCCCGCGGTCCAGTGAAGGGTCATCCTGAGGCACACACGTGCTATGGGGACGTGGACAGGAGGCATCCAACAGCCACGGAAGCCAGAAGTCGGCATGTCCGTAATGAAAAGGCGCTCGAACCTCGAATGGAAGAACAGGGGTGGAGGGGGAGGCCGCCGGGAGGGGCAGCGGACGCCGACAGCAGGGCTGGAGTCTGGCCAAGAGGTTTTCGTTGGTCATAAGGAGTGTGCATTTTATGGATGTCCAGAAAAATGTATTGTGAATCCCGTCTCCTATATCAGACAGAGAAGAGAGCCTGAAGCTAAATTTGTGGAAATTATTTTATAGGAAAAGCACTAAACCCAGGCCCACCTATAAAACCCTGTTTTCGTCCCTTGGCGTATCCGGTTGAGTTATGAAACAGAAAGTAATAACAAGCAGCCCCTCCACCCTTCTTGTCAGCCACGCACACGCCGAAGCATGCGAGGTGCACGTGCGAAGGGACTGTGCCTTTTACTGAACGGTGACCCGAAAAAGCAGCTTAATCTCACCACCGCGTCACCCTAATGCAGCATCTTCCAAAATGAAACACATTTGCCAGCCCCTCGCGTTGGGAGCCCGTCCTGTGTGCCTCATTCCTCGTATGTGGGAAAATACCACCCTCCAAGTTTCTCAAAGTACGTGTGGTGGAGAAAACGCTCTGGTTTTGCCCGAACTTCCTTCACTTGGAGTGGAGGGGGGTCCTGGACAAACGTACTGATCAGTCTCGCTGCCAGCAGTCAGTGGAGCCACCCTGGAGGAGGCGGCAAGCCTGGGGCCTGGGACTCAGAGGTGAACGGTGGGGACCAAGGGAAAGGGCTGGTTCCGACCCGCCGTGGACGTCTGCGGCCAGCCTGTCCACACCCCAGAAGGAAACACCTGGACTGGGTCTGCTCCCGCGGTCACGCGGACTGGGCGCGCACACCCCACACGGCACTTCCCCGGGGAGGGTCACAGAGCATCAGCTGGTCCTGGGGACGCGACACCGTCCACGACAGGGTGGGTGGTTCTCTGGACAATCGCTCTTGCCAGAGATGGTGCAGACAGCCCAGAGTCCAGGCGGGTCGCGCACACGACAATCTGAGCGTCACCTTCACGTCACTTCTGATACGGTCACCCTGAAGGTACCATTTGACGAGCCCCTTGTAAAAGAGCTTTGGGAAAAGTCAACTCTGTAGAAACGTGAATCTACCAAAATGCGACACTTGCCCCCATTACGCATCCCGTCGCCACACTGATGCTGGTTGATGGCAGAACGCAGCACTGAGGAGCCCTTCGCGGCGTAAGAAAAGGCAGGAAGCACGTCACTGGGTCGCCCAGACGCAGCAGCGTCCCCGTCACACCGGCAGACGCCCCACACGAGGCGGGCTGGCTTCCACCCCAGCCCCTGGGGCCTCGGCACAATCCCCGCACGGATGTGGTTTCCTGTGATCTGCCTGCTTCCACTCTCCACTCCTTGTCGTGACTGTCTCCGTAATTTTCATTATTTTTCCCGTCTTTGTGAGTAACTGTCACCACCCCTTGGTGATTCTGTGTTTTGGTTTCCAGTTACACCAAGGGACCTCACTCAGCCCTGGCATCCTCAACTCCCTAGCCACATTGGCTGCTAAGTGACAGCGAGGTGGCCAATGTCACCTGAGCTACGCAGGGCCGAGGACAGTCCTGGCAGGAAACACAGTCCCGAAGTTGGGCGGTGCCCCCCGCCCGGCACGGCACGAGGCACTCTTGTGATGGCTGGTACGGGCACGTCACACAGTCGTTTGTGACTCTGGGTCTGCACGCACCCTGTCCGTCCCATTGTTGAAAAGTGCTGTTCCCGAGTGAGAGATCACTGAGCCCAGTTTACACATCGAATCCTGCTTTTGCACATCAAAAGGGAGTCATTTGCTCATAGATGTAATTATGTGTGCAATATTCGTTCTTTTTCCTTGCGGGGGGGAGGGGGGGACATGATGGGTTGAACTGCGTCTCTCAGAAAGATACACCGGAGTCCTAATCTCTGGTACCTGTGAACGTGATCTTCTCTGGAAACGGTGTCTGCAGGTGACCCAATCAGGACGAGGTCCTTAGAGTGGCCCCCGTCCACTGCGGCCAGGACCCTCCGAAGGAGAGGACACAGACCCTTGGGGAGAACACAGGGACAAGCGTCAGGTGACACACCCAAAAGCCAAGGATCCCCGAGGACCCGCAGCTGCCACCAGGAGCTGGGTGCCGGGACCAAACCCCCGAGGGGTCTCCAGGAGAGCGTGCCCACCGACACCCGGATCCCAGACTGTCCGTGAGTGGAGAGAGCCTGTGTGTCAGCGGGCGGGCGTGGGCTTTGCTGTGGCGGCCCCAGGAAACTGACTGCAGCGCGTGGGTGCGGGGGAAGACCCAAGTCCGTTGTATGAGATGCTCGCACCCGGAACGAGGGCCCTCCTCACCCCTGCTCCTCAAGAGTCAGCTCCAAAGCAGACTTTCGAAGGCCAGCCATCATTATCATCCACAGCAGCCGCCAGAGAGTGCCAATTACTTTTGTGGCCAGGAGCAAACCACTTGCTGTCTGCAGAGCAATTTCTTCATCTGTAGAGGCAGAAGTTGGGCTACTGTCTCCGGCACATTCTTTGTGACTTGCGGCCACTGAGATCTGGCAAACAAATGGTCGATCCTGAGTTAGGTTTGAGAGTCCAAATTACGTGCCACCTTTCGCCGAGTCGCGATTTTACTGAAGACTACACAGCGTAAAGGCGACCGGTTAACGCGCAGAACGGGGAGGTGAGTGGGTGGGCTCGCACCTCAAGAGGAAGGGAGATGTGCTCACCCGGCCCGTCTGCCCTGCGCGTCCCGGGCACACAGAGAATCTGGTGACGAGCATCTAAGGTAGCCTGGGATTGCACCCTGGAGAGTTTCCCGCGTCTGCTGTGTTTCAAACATCAGCTGCAAAGTAAAGATGAAACTTTGAAATTACTTTGACGTTTCAAAGAGGCCAGACAAGTTCCCACCTCTGCACGCGTGAAGACCACCTCCCGACCCAGCCTTTGCCCCTTGCCGCTGGCCGAGTTGTGCTGATGTCCCCAGTGCCAGAGCCCTGCTGGCCTTGGCAGCCAAGGGCGGCTCAAGGTCGGCGGACGTTCTGAGAACGGGCTCCTGGGCTTGGTTTTGGGCCCTTCCCTCCGCTCTGCCGGGGTGGGAAGCGGTGTGAAGGGCTGACTGATCTCTCCGTTCACGGCAACGTCCGCAGCGTATCAGCCCGCGGCCTACAGCTTTCCGACGTGCTAGGCCCACACCCTCAAAACTGTCCTAAGAGATCTCCCTAGCCTTGCCGCTGATGATCGTCTGCTAAATGCAGAGTTCATACGCCACCCGAAATAAAAACAAAGCCTGTAAATGCTTATAGATGGACTCAGCGTGCCCAAATCCATTATGGATTTTCCGGCACACTTGAGGAACGTGGCATCACACACACCCTGTGGCCGCGCCCTCTGAGAGCAAACTACCTCGATACAAAACTGTGACGCTCTCATGGACAAACAGCCCTCACTCGGTCACATGTCCCAGTAACTCTGACACACGCCGCGGCTCCGCGTTTCCGAACGTCGCCATTTCTTTGCCACAGTCTCTGCATGTTTGAGCGCGTGACCGCTAGAAACATCCACCCGGTATCTGCCCCAGGTGCTTCTGTTCACGCGGGTGGGCATCCCACTAACAGAGAAGGCTGTCTGTCCCCCATGTCCATGTCCCTGGACGCAGAATCCCGTGGGACATCCATCAGTGCCGCCGCTGAAAGGCAGCTCTGAGCTCCCCCGGAGTGGTCCCCGCTCTGAGAAGCCCGGGCCCGCGTTGGCTCTGCTCCCAGCGACAGTCCATTCCAACCGAAGGGAGAGAGATCCGCTCTGGCAATCCTCTCGTGACACTGCCAGGCTGGGAGCCAGCAGAAACCCCCGTCCGTGGCGCCCAGCCTCCCGCACTGGCATCGCTGCCTGTGCCCACCGCCAAGGGGCGCAGGAGGCAGGGCCGGCAGAGCGGGAAGCCAAGAGAGGGGCTGCGGCCGCATCGGCCTCCAGCTCGGGGTCCACGGGCAGCTCTCACTGCAGAGACAAACCTGGGGCCAAGGAAGGAAACCCGCGAGTGGGGAGAAAGGAATCCGAACACCCCAGCAAACAAGGTCCCCTGACATCCGCTCGTTCTGGAAGGAGAAGCCTTCCTTGGAACGATGGACAAACTAACAAACAGAAAAGGTCTTGAGAACTGCTGAAATGAGAAAAGGTTTCGACCTATAGTATTCTCAGATACCTTGACCCTCCAAATCGCAGACAAGCCCCCATGAGAACAGGACAGCACAGGTGCAGGCCCTGAAGGGTCCACGTCCGGAAGCTCTGTCTCTGTGCCACACGCCTCCGCCTTGCCTGTCGGGGCCCCGCTGCTCGGCTCTTTCTCATGGAACCGGGCTGTGGTTTCCACACTCATCCCCACACCGCCCTCGGCCTCCACCAGACACCAGTCGTGGCCACACGTTGTCCCCAGTTTCCAACCACACACCCCTCCACAGGGCTCGCTGCCTCCAGGAATTTCCTCCTAAGACCGGTGCTAAGTGCGTCACACAGCAGAGCGTTGGCGGTTCCGTGTCCGGGCTTCTGGATGGCCAGGCAGCACGGGGCAGGGGGGGTCCCGAAGCCCCACGGGGGCCTCACGGTGCGCTCGCGGACACACGCTGCCCGCAGAAGCGGTTTGGCATCAGCCGTCGCTGTAGCCACGAGCTTGGCAGGACAGGACCGTGTGCTTCCCGACCGCTGCCCTAAGCCTCCCTTTCTGCGGCAGGCAGGTGTGGGTTTTCAGCCCCCATGGGACCTGACCAGCCACGGCACAGCCCACTTACCCACACTGGTGACTGGAAATCCCAGAGGAGAAGCTGCTTAATTAAAAGTCAAGTAGACATTTATGATGTGTGCAGTGTGCCCATTGCGTGACGACCTGGGAGCTCTGATTGCATTTGTAATTATTTCGTACGTCCCAGCTGCAACACGGTGATGCCACAGAGACCCGGAGCTTGTGTGCCTCCCGGATCAGGGGCACATCCTGCTTCCAAGGAATCAATTCACGAACACAAAGACGCAGACGGGGTAAGACAAGGTGCACACAGCGGACTGAGCTCACCTGTCTGGGTGCACCGTGAGTTGGTCAATCGGAGGCCCCACCCCCTCCTCTGGGGTTCCCAGCTTCCTGGTGACACACCAGGGGGGCGGGCGCCCTGGCAGTGACTTCAAGGATCAGCCACTCGGACCGCTTGGCCTTTATGAGGCGCAGGACGCAGCCGCCTGCGTGACCCCCCGCCTCTGTGGTCGAGATTCTGTCCTTGTCCCTCAGCAGTAACGCTGTGACGGCCCAGCTGCCTGCGTGGAGCGAGGTGCTCCCAGCACACACCTAGCTTCTGTGCAAAGCTAAACAGTGCACATTTGTGGTGGGTTTTCGAGCCCTCACTCGGTGGGAATGCCTGTGACAGGGCTCCAGGCCTGAGCAGGCCTGCCCCTTGGAGGAGGCCACACAGACCCTCAGAGCAAGCTCGGGTGACCCCACGGACGTACACAGAGACCAAGGGGACATGGCTGGGGCTTCGTCAGTTGGGACCATGAGTTGCTGGTCACAGAACGCCCTCACTCCTGCCCCCTTCCCCGGGAGGGTCACTTTCTCCGGGGAAGACGCCCCTTTCCTCCAAATCCAGGGTCTCCTCATGTGCTGGACGGAGCGTGGGAGGGTCAGAACACAGACACATGGCCAGCAGCCAGTTCCCCTGAGAAGGTCCAGGGAGCGGGCCCCGGCCCAGAGTGACAGTGGCCGGCCCACGCAGAGAGGTCTTGAACGGACAGCATCCTCGGGGAGCACGTGTCTGTGGGCATTAGGAAGGACCTCACCAAGAGGAGGCTGTGTCGAGACCTTATTCCAAGTTCTTGCAAAACTCCCAGGTCAAGACCGGAACCAGGGTCCCCACTGGACTCAATACTCGGTCCAACTCGCAAAAGACATCACTTGCACCTGGGTGCCCATTGGGTGTGGTGGATGAGATGGACGCACTAATAAAAGGGGCTCGTCGGGCACTAAGAAGCCGCCACGGGGACTTCCACAGGGACTGCCAGGGCCTGGGCACGTGATCCACGTGGACGCCCAGCGGCAGAGAGGTCTGCCCGAGATGGTTCAGGAGACGGGGCGATGGCTCCTGCTCCTTCAGGGGAGTGAGCACGGCAAGGACTGTGTTCACTCAGGCCACAAGCGCCTCTGTGTTTATGGGGTCCCCACAATCAGTAATTCCGCTCCCCGCGAGCTGAGGCCCCAGCCCCAAATCTAGCGTTGGGCGGCCCTTGGCCGAGCACGGGGCAGTGGTGGGGACTCAGTTACAAGCCCAGGCCTGCTACCCTCAAGAGGAACCATCCCCGTGACCCGCAAGAGAGAAGTTTAAACAAAACTCACAAAACTCCTTCTGGTGGGGAGTTTAAGTTAATCCTCTGGGGACAGGGACGGGGGTGGGGGGAACATCACAGAGCAGACTCAGAACCTGCCACCACCCCTACCCCGAGCTGACCACCAGCGGTGAGGGAACGGAAAAGGGTCGAATAAACAGCAGCTGCTACATCCCAGGCAAGTGCAGACCTGAGGGACCCTGGTCATGGAGTCCCGTCCTCTGATATATTTTCATTTCTTTTTTTAAAGTTTATTTTATATATTTTGGGGGGGGGGCAAAGAGAGAGGGAGAGAATCCCAAGCAGGCTCCACACTGTCAGCACAGAGCCTGATGAGGGGCTCGAACTCACGAACCGTGAGATCATGACCTGAGCTGAAGCCAAGAGCCGGACGCTTAACGACTGAGCCACCCCAGTGCCCCTGATGTGTTTCCATTTCTGAATTGTTGCAGTGTTCGCTCAGTGAGACCGATAGCAGAAAAGCAGTTAAAGGGTGACCACAATTTGTGCTCATTAAGTAACATCTTGTGTCGGATGCAGCAACGCATATGGTCGCCTTTCCTGGTAATACCAAAGATAATATATTCACTCTTCCGATAAGTTCACAACAACGAAGAATAAATGTGCTTTTGATCTCACAAGAAAGTCACAGAATACAGAATAAAACCGGTTTTGTCCAATTAGCTGCAAATAAATCCATAATTTGTGTTCAAACCAACATAGCTGCTGTTCACTCTTCTCACATAATAGACGAAGGTTGTTCCTTAATTGCGTGGCCCTCCTGAGGCGGTAATGCTCACCCTCCTGGGGGCCAGGAGCCCAGGACCACTCCCAAGGGTGGCAAACACTGAAAATCTAATCATGTTTAAATGCGACTCAGGGCAACCCAATTTCTCAGGATGCACTTTACGGAAAGCAAAGCCCCCATGCTTTCTCTCGGGATGGCGGTGAGGTTTCTGCCCCACAGAAAGTGTACTCTGAGGTCTATGAAAAAGAAATCCGGCCTAGGACCTTTCGACGCCAGGATGGGATTTAGGATAGAAAACGCACACACTTCTCATGACTTCCTGACCATCCAGCGGGAAGAGACCCACCGTCTGGTGGCTGATTCTTTGCACAAACACACTTAAGGTTTGGTGGAGATTTTTTTAAATCACAACATGATATTGCTTTAATTCTCTGTGAAATTGGGGCATTGTGACAAAATAATAGCAACCAAATTATCTCTGTGCGTTGATATGACTACAGTGTGTGTTTAACGTGGAATAGGAGTACCTGGCATATTTGTGTTTATAAAGTCTTTGTACGGTTCAAGCACCACGTGACTAGGAGGAGAACAATTCCAACTAATTCCAGTATGAATTATCATGACAGTTCCCAGCAAGAAATGAGGGTTCTGAAGCGTGCGTGCCAGAGATGCACACTCGTACCGTTAGCACAATTAGCGGGCGACGATGTAGAATGAGGTGCCGAAAGGGCCCGGCGAGGGCGTAGCAATTAGACATTTCCACAACAATTACCCAAATACACCACATTTTTTGATGGCTCAGTTCTTAATTAAACACAGAAATGCAGAGAACACCCCAAATACATCTATATGTTATGTAACGTTCATTACAGGCCTTTTACGTTGTACCTTCTATATTGACGTTTTCAGCCACAATCTGATACAAAAGAAATCGTCCGTAAACCAAACTGAAAGAACGCAAAAAGTTAATAAAGCGGAAAATTCAAGCAAAATAAATTGTGCTTTTTTACTTTCCAAATAAATATGCGATGTGTGCCTCAATCATAGAGGTGCCTTTCACTTTCACCTGACACAAGCCGCCTGTCACCTCTGAGGACGCCGTGTGTGGTGCTGCGGTCAGGGCCAGGAGCAGGGGGAGGAGTATCGGGTGTAAGTCAGTCAACAACTCACCTCTCTGCCTCATCTAGCATCTTCCCTCGTGTAAGACCCGTTACTTGCCTTTCAAAAGTTCAAAGACTGAAGAAAAGGACCAAAAGGTGAAGTACGAGGGTCTATACTCCGCAGAAAATCTAGTACATGAAGTTAGCTTTTCAGAAAAACATACCAAATTGGCCTGATTTTTAAAAAAATTGGCGCCTGGGGGGCTCAGTCAGTTAAGCGTATGACTTTGGCTCAGGTCACAATCTCACGGTTCGTGGGTTCGAGCCCCGCGTCGGGCTCTGTGCTGACGGCTCGGAGCCTGGCGCCTGCTTCGGATTCTGTGTCTCCCTCTCTGTCTGCCTCTCCCCTGCTCATGCTCTCAAAAATAAATAAACATTACAAAAATGAAATTAAGAAAACATAAAAACATACATATCAGCATCATAAAAAAGAAAAAAGATGGCTAGCCCAACTAAAAAAGATGTGGAAAGCTACCAACAAAGGCACGTCGACTAACTATACCGCCTT
The DNA here is from genome assembly GCF_018350175.1 of Felis catus. Taxonomy (NCBI): domain Eukaryota; kingdom Metazoa; phylum Chordata; class Mammalia; order Carnivora; family Felidae; genus Felis; species Felis catus. Next base: position 93,350,624 of record NC_058379.1, read on the forward strand.
GTCGCATTGCTTCTGCTCGTTCTTATTTTTCGGTGGCCGGTATTTCTCCCGCTCCCTCCTGCTCTCCTGTCCCGTCCGATATGGGTACTCATGTTGCTGTTGGGTGTGTTCTTACAAATGTGACCATACCTGCTTCACTCCCATAACGCCAAATGTGCCGTGGGTCTGGCACCTTAGTCTGTCCGTCCTTTGTAACGGTTGACGGTTTCCCATGTGCTGTTTAATAAGTGCTGTGGAAGTTACATCCTACAATGTAAAACACTTTCGTTCACAATGTTAAATGAAAATGTAGTACATTAAACTGAAGACACACCAGCTCAGAAAAAGTTTACACAACATGAACCTTATTTTTCAATCAGAAAGCTAATCTGGGGTTTAAATATGGATGAGAAGACACATATGTTAGTCTGAAAATAAAACACGACGTGGGGTCAAACTGTAGCCTTAATTTTAAGAAACCATATTATTTGGCACAGCCACTATGGAAACAGTAAGGAGGATCCTCGAAAAACTAAACTTGAACCGCCCTTCGATGCAGCAGTCGCACACGGGGCACGTTTCTGGTGCACACGGAGTGTGGCCCCGGGCGATGTGGCATTATTCACGGCTACCGAAGCCTCGCAACAAGAGAGGAGGGACTCGATGTCCTGGAGTCTCATTCAGGCGTAAAAAGAGAATGAGATCTTGTCATTTGTGGCAACGATGGACCCAGAGGGCATCATGCTAAGCGAAGTGAGCCGGACAGAGAAAGACAAATACTGTGTTCTCTCTTACACACGGAAGCTAAACGGAAAATAGTCGAACTCAGTAGAAACAGCAGAATGGAGGTTGGAGGGGCTGGGGAAACAGGGAGAGCGGCCCAGGGGACAAACTTCCTGCCGCAGGACGAAGAAGTCCTGGGGCCTCCCGTAGAGCACAGCGACGCAGACGCTGGACCATCTACGCTCTGCCACAGACACACACAGGGAGCGGCCGGGGTGACAGATGTGCACTTACGCTGACTGTGGCAATCACCTCGCACACACACGTGCGCACACACACACTCCTACACACCTGTGTCAACTATACTGCTGCAGAACTGAAGGGAGAAAGGGCATCTTATATGTAATACTGAGATATAAAGAAACGTCTACACAGTGTTTAGAATTAAATACGCCGAAAGCAAACCACATCACCTCCCTCTCGCCTGGAAGGAAAGGGAGTGCTCTGGGAAAGCAGCACTTCTGGCACGAGCGGCCACGTCGGCCAAGCAAAAGCCTGGCGCGTGTGCACCGCAGACAGGCCTGTCACGGCTGCTGCCGGAACTCAGTCGTGTGTGCACACGGCAAGCACACCCTTCCCGGGCGGGCGGGCGGTGTTCAAGCTGGGCCTTGACCCAAACGCACCAACAAGTGAGCCGTCCTAGCGGCGTCCCCACACGGCAGAAGTGACCACGCCGATAACGCGTGATCTCCCAGGACGGCTCCTGTTTTCTCCCCGGGCCCACCACCTGCGGAAGCCACGGTCAGTGAGCAATGATTGCAGAGGCCCTCGTCCTAGTCACACCGGGAGCGACGAAGATTCACGCTCGGCAAAGACCTAGGTCACGGCCCCGCTCGCTGGTCCTGCCTCCCTGGTGAACAGAGTCTGGACGTAAGACTCAGTCCTCTGACTCGGTGGATGTCTATTCCAGTGTCCTAAAAGGGAGTCTCATGTGCAAAGGCAAACATTTAACGCCTCCGTTTTCTTTTGTATCCTCCCCAAACCGAGGTGTTAAAACTCCTATAAACGCTGAGTAGCCTGGGTGTAGTATCTGGAGGGCAGTGACCTCTCTGTCGGATGATGTTGCACGTGCATTTTCTCTTTTGCCCCCATATGTCTGATCATCGGGAAGTGAAAGGCAGTCTGGGGACACTTCATTTAATAGATGTGTTTCTGAAACGTGTAGGATGAATTCTGTCAAATAAATCGAGTTTTCCCGGGGCGCCTGGGTGGCGCAGTCGGTTAAGCGTCCGACTTCAGCCAGGTCATGATCTCGCGGTCCGAGTTCGAGCCCCGCGTCAGGCTCTGGGCTGATGGCTCGGAGCCTGGAGCCTGTTTCCGATTCTGTGTCTCCCTCTCTCTCTGCCCCTCCCCTGTTCATGCTCTGTCTCTCTCTGTCCCAAAAATAAAATAAAAAACGTTGAAAAAAATTAAAAAAAAAAAATAAATCGAGTTTTCCCATCCAGGTGCTTTGTGCCTTTGAGGATATTTACCTCAGTTACACAGATCTTGTCTGCCATGTTGCCCAGCAGAGACACGCCCGCACGCGTGTGTGCTGTGTCCCCTGGACAGTGACCTGTCATCTCTGTCACTGTTCCGCCAGCGGTGTCCTTCTGAGGTGCAGTCACCCCCAAGCAAGCTTGTCCTTGAGTGTGCTGTCGCGTCCCGCCACTGGCCACACTCTGGAGGCCAAGACCTTCTCCTTCACGAGGGTTTGGCTGTTGTTAGTTGAGACTTCCCGTGATTGCTTTAAGTTCCTTAAAACTAAGCCTTCAAATGGTGAAAATTCTCTAAAAGCATTATAACTTTTAATAACTTCAAAAATCTGTGACGCATCATAACAAAAATACTTCTTAATAATTCATGCTCAGACTTAAGCTGTAAAATCACTCACTGCCAATGAGTCCTACCGTAGACCGCAGCCCTGTGGCTCCATCATTGCTGTGCTCATTTACAGAGGTTTCCAAGTCATCTGTAAAAACAAGGTATTGGTTGTTTTTATCCTCAAAAACACCCATACATTCTGAGACTGGAGAAAAAACTATCATTTGGAGAATTTCTCACGTGATCTACAGTAGAGGGGGTGAATGGGGAACATGGGCATCTAATTCTGGAGCCAAAAACATGTTCCTATGCAAGAGCTCAGCCACAGACAAAGCCCAGCGGACACAGCTGCCCCTCAACCACACAGTGTGGGCCCTCGCCATAGAGTGTCCGGGTCATGGGGTCATGGCCAGACCTCGAGGGGGCCGCAGGCTGGCCGGGCAGGCTTGTCCTTCTCCGTTTGCCCGCCACATGCCTTGGTCACCTCCTTGCCTCACATGCGGCTGGGCCAACTCCATGCTCGCAGATCCCAGCTACCAGCCCTACAAGCTGGCACGTCCTGGCACCTCTCAGCCCGAGGCCCAGCCAGGTGACTCTCCATCTATCCTGCACCGACATCCCAAACCCACCGTGTCCCACCCCGCATGCCTGGCTCACGCCTTGGGCCAATGTTGGTGAGCACCTCTCCTCCTGACCCGAATCAGCAATGGGGGCCTCTGACCTCACCTCCCTCACCCGTCGAGGATGGTGGCCAACGGGCACCCCTGCGTGAACTAGTTAGCAACTCCTCAACTACGCCTTTCCCTTAATTAACAACAACAACAGCAATAACAAAAACAGGGGCGCCTGGGTGGCTCAGTCGGCTGAGCGTCCCACTTCGGCTCAGGTCATGATCTCACGGTTTGTGGGTTCCAGCCCCGCGTCGGGCTCTGTGCTGACAGCTCAGAGCCTGGAGCCTGCTTCGGATTCTGTGTCTCCCCCTCTCTCTGCCCCTCCCCTGCTTGTGTTCTGTCTCTCTCTCAAAAACAAATAAACATTTTTTAAAAATTAATAAAAACAAAACAAAAAACAAGTCTGTCTGTCTTCAACAAATACTCAAATACACAATCAATCACCAATTCCTTTGTATTATACCTCTAAACATTGTTTTTTTTGGTAAATGTTTATTATTATCATTATTATTTATTTATTTTTGAGAGAGAGAGAGAGAGAGAGAGAGACACACACACACACACACACACACACACACAGAGTGCAAGCAGGGGAGACAGAAAGCCATCAGCACAGAGCCCAACACGGGGCCAGAACCCACAAACATCGAGACCATGACCTGAGCCAAAGTGGATGCTTAACGGACTGAGCCCACCAGGCGCCCCTGAATATCTCTTGGTTACAGAATTAACCCATTTCAGAGCAAGATGTTTCCCCACATCCTCGTCATTGTGCTCCTCACCTTCCCTGGCCACACCCCATTTGTCACCGTTTATTGTAGCGGAGGGAGTATCTTCACCTCGACAGCAGGAGTGCGGCCCGCCGGCCAGGGGAGGGCCTCCAGGTCCAGATGCAGGGGCGTCCTGTCAGCTGGCGGGGCCCCTCGGGAAGGGAAGGGGCAGCCCCCCCGGCACAGCCGCTCGCAGCACCCCCACCAGGCCCCGGCCCAGCCCCCGCTCCCGTGCAAGTCGCGTCCTCGCAGCCTCCTTCGGCTCCGCCGTCTCCCCCAGGCCACCTCCCTTCTCCCCCTTCCCTCCGCACACATGGTCCCAGCGGGCCAGCTCCCGGGGCCTCCGACACCTGCCTTACCCACCCCAGGTCCACCCTGCCGGCCAGGGGTTGCAACGAGATTTCTCTGACCGTGAAACCCCTCTCCCAGCGCGGCCGGGAGCGCCCGGGTTCCCGGCCGTGCGCGGCACTGCGTCTGCCACGAGGGTTTCAGCAGGGAGCTGACCGCCACGTTCTGGTCCTCGAAACTGTCACTTAGCACGTTCAGACCGCACCGTAAGTTTCATCCGCCCACCGTTTTTCATGGCGCCTTCGGTACATGCTTGTGTCCCGAAAGTTGTCTTCACAGACCCAGCGATCCTCGTTTTCGGAAGACGTGGTCTTGCAACGTCCTGCGAGCGTCCCTAACACGGCCACAGCCTGAAACTGTGGCCAACGCCTGCCGTCACGTGACTGTGCGGGACCAGCTCCGGCCCGAGCGCCGCACGAGGTTTCCGACGCGCGTCACTTCCGGGAAGCACGTGAGCGGAGAGGGTCTCGCGAAATCGTGCCCGCTTCCCGGCGGACAGCGCGCGGTGACGCGCCAAGCGAGCGCCGCGCAGAGACCTGCGCCCGGTGCCCACAGACGGCTGACCCCGCCCCCCCGTCCGACACCTTCCCCCTCGCTGATCGTGGCCACCGCGCGGGCAAAGACGTCGCCAGAGCAGCGAGTACCGCCACCTGGCGACATTCACGTGCACGCTGACGATCAAGAGGAAAACCGCTGTCTGTCCGTTTCTCTCACGGAAAAGCGGCAGGTCGACGCGAGCGCTGCCATTTTGTTTTGCTCCGAGCGAAAGGGCTGCCGGGAGGCGTCAAGAGGGAGACGGGAGCACGCCGGCGCCGCGCTCACGTCGCGTGGTGAAATTCGGTGACTCTCTGCCGAGCGAAACGCCGCCTTCTGCTACCGGCCGCCTGGAAGGGTTGAAACCGAAACGTCCGTGACGGCATCGGATGGCCGTTTCCGCGTTTGCGTACAGTCCCCGCAGCAAACTCACCAAAGGCGTGTTCTGGGCCCGGACGGTCCCCGCCACCCGCCCACCCGTGCAGTCAGGGGCCCCTGGGCCGAGTTGTGTCAGCACAGGGCCTGGGAGCGGAGTCGCTGGGCTGCACTTGCCCCCTCCTACCTTCCCCTCCCTACTGCGGGCGGGGGGCTGACCGCTCACACCAGGCCCAGGCTGCGCCGCCGTTTCCAGTGTCTCTGCCACGTTCCCCACCTCCACACCGTTTCTGTGCTATACTGTACTTTGAAATTTTTATCTCCTCCGGTTTAGCCCGAGAAATAGAAGGTTCTAATGACCAGGCAAGAGTTTTTATATAAGCGGAGGCGACTTTCTCAAAACACAATCCTGCAAAGGTTCAGAGACCACGGAAGGAGCTCCTTGGAGAGGCCGGGGTGTGGCCGGTGTGAACTCAAAGGAGGGGCTGAGCTCCCCGGCACAGGCACGCCTTCGCCCACGGCTACCCTGCCGTCCACAGAGCTCCAGCGGTGCGGCCCTGGACAGGGGACCAGAGCGGTGCTGACCTCGGGCTGCACCACATGGCATGGGTGACAATATGCACTTTGCACTCTGAGGGGCTGAGGACACGGTGTGCACCGTGGACGAACAGTGCGTGATCTCATTGCAGGACACACGTGCACAAACCACGTAGCCTCCATGACTGCTAAAAAAATAATAGTAAATAAATAAGAAAAGAGGAACCAGAGAAGAAAGTACACATAATCTGGAAACACTTCCTCAAAGAAAAATGTCAAATTGGATCTGAAAATGGTCAAGGAAATGAAAGCAGAGACTGTTGCAGATGAGTTAGATGTTCAAAGAGGGGAAGGGAGTGGGGCTGACAGGGAGATGGCTTCTCTGGGACAGAGGGGCCAGGTGGGAGGGAAGGAGCTGAGGGCGTCTGGACAGGTACATCTGCAGAAGAAAATGTAATCTGCCCCAAAACCCCACCAAACAATAGCAGCCATGACAGGAGGGACAAGGGCAAAATGCTCTTGCCCAGAGCTCCGGAGGAAGACGATACGGCACTTGCAGAGACGGCACATGCCCAGCAGAAGGAAAATACACTGTGCGGAAGATTCTGGACGTCAGCCTTGGCAGACTATGCGTCAGCGGCAACAGCAACTTGCACCACAACCAGGATGTGCCGCGCTCCATGATGAGCCTCCCGAGAAGACAAAACGAGTGCAGACTCCATTACCAATAACAAGTGACCTTGGGCATGTCCTTAATATCCCTGAATCTACATTGATACACCTGTAAAATGGAATAGGTAAAACGTTCTCCAGAACAATTGGAGAAACCAAGGAAATCAAAGGGGTCCCGGCAGGATGCTGGCCATGTAGGTGTTCAGCGAAGCTGCCGTGGGTGTGAGGCACTGAGAGGAAGCACGGGGCACGTGTTGCCTGGAATCAGCTCAGGAAACCTCCCAGGGGCAGGGTGACAACTTTCACCAATGGGCACGTGGATGTGTTCACGCATCTCAGAGAAACCCTCCCCTGCCAGCCCCTCTTGAGCCCCACAGCACTGTTGCCCACAGAGCAGCACCCGCTGTGGCCCAAGGTCCTGGAGAGGACACAGGCAGGCACTTCTGACCCGGGGCCCACAAAAGCTGGTTGTGAAATGGATTTAAGAATAACATGAGGGGCGCCTGGGTGGCTCAGTCGGTTGGGCGTCCGACTTCGGCTCAGGTCATGATCTCACGGTCCGTGAGTTCGAGCCCCGCGTCAGGCCCTGTGCTGGCAGCTCAGAGCCTGGGGCCTGTTTCAGATTCTGTGTCTCCCTCTCTCTGACCCTCCCCCGTTCATGCTCTGTCTCTCTCTGCCTCAAAAATAAACGTTAAAAAAAATTAAAAAAAAAAAAAGAATAACATGAAATGAAATCTAACCAGAGCTAAATTATATGGAGAGGACCGGGACCTTTCGGATCCACAGCAGAGATCCAATTGGAGAAAATGAGATCGTAGCTGTGCCTTGAATATGTGAGCAAGCGTGATTTCTCTTCTCAAATTCGCCGTAACAAATAAGCGGCCACGGTAGTTCGGTTTATCAAACGGAGCCGAGCTGTTTCCTAAGCTCTGCGGGTGCCTGATAGCAGAGAAGAGGGCGCCTGGGAGAAGCGAGTCCATAGCGGAGACGGGGTCTCCTGCCTGAGCATCTCCTCTGCGGTGTGGATGAGTTGGAGATGGGGACACGGGAGACCCGTCACATCACGTGCTCCTTCCAAACCTCAGCTCTCTCTTCGGGCCTCTGAGCAGGCCCACAGCCCCAAGTCCCAGAGGCCAACCACCTCTATCCTCGCTCTGCCCTCACTCCCTCCCAGAGCCCGGCCTCCGGGCCTGCACCCTAGCGCACCCTCTCTGGTTTCAAGATCATGTCCCCTCTCCTCCTGCCTTCCAGAGCCTCCGGTTTCTCCACACCCTACTCTCTATAACATTCCCTCTTTGCCACCAACACCTTTATTAGCGTCCGTGTTTCTCACCTGCCTGGTCCCCTCTTCCAGCCAAACGTTTTCCCTCTGGGCCTCTGAGCATGCCAGTCCTTCCCTGTGCTGGGAGGAGCCCCAGTTGGCCAAGAGGCCGGGGAGGAACTCACTGTGGAAGAGCAGAGCTGTCCCTCCTGTGAGCTGAGCTTAGCGAGGAAACACACCCACAATACTGGCATCACCCAGGGCCCCGAGGAGCCAGTGACACAGGGTGCCTGGCTTTGTGAGCCGTGCCATGGAGAGGCCGGCTGACGTCAGTACCCTGCAGCTCTGCCTCCTTGGGGAAGTCTGCAGCCAACACTCAGAAGAGTGGGAACCCTTTGTGAAGCGAGTAAACTTCGGCTTTCAAGCCTATGCAATCTGGTTTCATAGGGTTCCTTAAAGCAGACAGTGCCTGTGTAGAAGCAAGCATTTCCAGACTTCAGGCAAATCCACTTTTCATCTAGTGATCAGAATTGTTACAAAAGATTCTTTTTTTTTTAACTTTCTAATTCCAAGAAGATCCCTGTCTTTGGGGGACAGTGTGCCCCTCACTGAAGGGCAGGGACCCCCTCCGACCATGCAGGAGCTCTGCGTCCCCTCCTCCAGTCTGATTTCAGGCAGAAGAGTCTGCAGGAAGCGAACGCACACAGTTCAAGGCACAGAAAACACAACCGCCCGACACTGGTTACCAGTGGGGAAAAGAGGCAGCACTGGCTGGTGGCCTCAGGGGCACGTGTGGGCCCTGGAACCCTGAAAAAATCCTCTTTCCCTGACCAGGGTGTCACCAAGGCTTAGAGAGACACCTCCCCCTCAGGCTCCTGCCTTGCAGGCCAGGCGGGAGGTGGCCCCCGTGTCTGGACATACCTGCTTATTTATTTAGCTAATCAAGTCATACGGCATGGTTTCAGTATGAGGCTGCTCCTTCTGCTGTCCTGACGTTCCTCGTCGTCTTGTTTTTATTTTTTTCCCTGGAGAATGTGAAGGGACTCTAATCTGTATGATATTTGTTCCTCCTCTCCTGGGCCTGACCTGCCAGGACAGTCTGAAAGATCTGTTCTGCTAATAGCCCAGTGCATGGGTTCACAGTGAAGACATCCATCCTTAAACAGGAGCACCTGATGGCCTTTGTCCCCGTCACCGCGGTTCAAGGACTCTGGGTGAGTGCCTGGCCCACAGGCCTGGCCTTCTGCAGAATTTCAGCTCTGCACTTTTGCAGAGCTCGGAGCCAAAGCAAATGACATTTGTGATAATGAGAAAGCCAAGACGGATGGGAACGGTCACATCAAAGTTGTGCCCGCTTTTCTGAAACTTCTTTGAACATGTTAGGAAGACGGGTGTGCTCTGCGGCCAGGGGGATGGGGAGGGGGTGCCTCCCGCGCGGACAGTGCGCCCCATGCACAGGGCCGGGGCAGGGGGCGCCCCTGGACAGTCCTGCCTGCGTGCGCTCCGGTGGCCCCCACCTAGCAGAAGATGGCTTGGGGCCACTCTGACGCCACGTCGCCGCCTCCCCCCGCCCCCCCCCAACCCTCCTGGGCCGGCACACGGCTCTGGGAGCCAGGACGACTGCTGGGCTGCGCGAGGTCACGAAATCACTCGTGGGGGTTCGTCCAAGACGCCTCCAGGCTGCGACCAAGCGAGGTGGCCTGGCGTGGAGGGGTCGGCGCCAAAAGGGTGAGGGTGGGAGGGGCCCCAGAGCCTGGTCCTGGGCGGGGGTCGGCCCGAAGAGGGCGGTGGGCTCAGCGGGGAGTGAGCCGGGACCGCCTCCGGCCTGAAGCCGACGGCGCCCCGCCCCACCTGGCAAGACCCGGGCCCCGCAGGCGCCGCCCTGGGGACCCCCCCCTGCGCAGCGGGGCCGGACCTCCCTGGGGCAGGCCCGACGGGGAGGGGCCGCAGAGTGGCTTTGTCCCATAGAAGGAGCGGAATCCAGGCGACGCGGTTGGGGGGGGGGAACCCTTGTGCCCGCAGCCCCCGCGGCGCTAATTAGGAAACCGCGGAGGTTGGGGAGGGGAGGCCCCCAGCCTGCTTGTGCCCGAGGGTTGCAGAAGTGCGGGGGGGGGCGCAGAAGTGAGGGGGGGGGTTGCAGAAGTGCGGGGGGGGTTGGGGGGGGTGTCGAGTGAAAGGGTCCCCGAAGACCGCCGCCTGTCTACACCAGAATCGAAGCCTGTAGAATCGAATTCGACGTGGGGCTGAAGAGGTTCCAGGACTCAGAAGTTGGGGTCCTGCTTGCGTCCCCCTCCCCCCGCACCTCTAAGCCCCTCCTCCCAAAAGGCGCCCGAAACTCTCTTTGGAAGGGGCCCGGGCGTCCAGAGGCGCCTGCGGGGACACCCGCACGCTGGGGGGGGGGGGGGGGAAGTGGGGGGTGGGGAGGCTCGTCCCTGCGCCAGGACTGCCCGGCTGGCGCGGGGGGCGGGGCGGGCGGGGGGGGGGGAGGGGGCAGGAAATGCCGTTAATTGGGGGAAATGCACACCAATTGCGCCGCGGCCTTTGATGTGCGCCTCCGGGCGCGGCCCCTCCATGCCGGCGAGCCCACCCGGCGTGCGCCCCACTCCCCGCTCTCCCGCGAGCGCAGCCGGCCGAGCGCCAAGGACGTGTGACATTGGTGTGGAAAAGCAGGGGGCCGTGGGTCTCCTTCCGTCACGCAGCTCTCGTGGGGCCCCTTCCGTCTCTCCCCGAGCCCCTGGCCTCCTGGCGCCCCGGGTCCGGGGGCGGGGTGGGTGGGGAGGCCGCGCGCTGCGGAGCACGGCCACGCTGACCGCGGTCGCGGAGCAGGAGCGGCCGCGGCGTGTCGGCCCAGCGTGCGTCCACATACAAATATAGTGCTCGTCCAAATGACATTCCGCTCACTCTCCCTCTTGCCCCCCCCCCTTTTCTTTTCATCATCAGCAAATAAAGATTAGCTGGTAAGATTATAGAAAGCGTTTTCAGGCTGGCGCTGATCTTTATTCCAGAGGCTTTGTGATGATATTGATGATGATGATGGTCAAGTGGACAGTTTGATTTTTGTGTTTGGAGCTAGTTATAAAGAATCAATATTATATCAAGGGGTAACTTTCGTGATAAAGGACTTTAACCACTCTGGCTATTCATCATAAGTCTGTAGCAAGCAGATAGGTCAAAAGAAATTATATTGCACTAAAGAGTGAGCCTTCTTATCTCTCCCATACCAGGGGAATAGGGACAAGCCGATCGATACAGTAGCTGGTGTATGCTTCTTGCAATTATCAATAGCTGCTTTCGCCTTTTGAGGCCTGCATCTAATAATGCAAGCTAATAATAATCGTTTGAGCCTCCCTATGAGCAAGGAGTGAAAGTCGGAGCGGGCCGGCATTATTTATGTAATCACAGGGGCCGAAGTGCCCCTCCTAGGTCTACGTGCAACCCAGATACACAGTCCAACGGTCACAGAAGTACTGTCACGTCGTTTGCGTCCGCAAGTGTGAGCACTGTGGCCATGTGCGGACGCTTCTCTGCGTGACAGAAAAAGCCACCAAATGTTTGCCTGGGATGCCTGCCGGCCAGGTAGCCACCGTCCTGTGGCGAACATTCGAGATGCCACAGAGCACAGTCCTAGACGGATTGTACGCGATGCTCCTGGCTGCCATCTATTAAAAATTCCGACGTGTTTACCTCAATAGCTTTGACAGCCAAGGGGGGGCCGGCAGGAGCTGAGTGGAATGTGGGTGAGGCGGGTGGTCCTGTGTTGGTTTATTTAAGGAGAACATTTCTTTTAAAGGGGAAACCTCTCTTCAAGTGGGTGGACACAAAGCTTGGAAAAAGCATTTTCAAAAAGCCATAAATATAATTCGGGGCTACGTGTTTCCTAGCGCCCCCACAATGTAACAGAAAAGCAACATCTTTATAATTGGCACTTGACATGCTGTTTGCGTTGGGCTTTGGTACACCAAGCACAGATTTCCTGTTGATGGAAACATTTATCATCGTGACTGCCCCAGAGTGGCAGGTGGTGTTATCAATTACCTCTTCTTACCAATAATAATATTAGTATGGTAATATCTTTGCTCAAGTGAGAACCAATTAGCGGTCACTTGTCACAGCATTAAAGACACAAAATCATGCTGAATTTAATGGCAAGGACCTAAAACAAAAGTTGGGGGTAGGGGAGGAACTGGAGAGAAGGCAGTGAAGGCCAGTGACAAGAACTTTGATGGGGGGGGGGGTCGGAGGGGGGGGATGGAAGGAGACAGAAAATAAAGCTCTGATACTTGAATTCTTCTTCTGTAGGGAGTGGCCGGGGAAACGCGCCCACAATAAAGCACCAACTGTCCCTTAGGTAAAAGTATGCTGTGTGGACGGACACCCAGGTACCTTCAGTAAAGTGGGACGTGAAAACAGAACCCTTCAACCTCCCGGTGTCAAGTCCAGCTTGCAGACAGGCTTTGTTTCATCTGAATAAGTGGGACAAATTAAATCAAACATCTAATTACATGTTCCACTAATGTAAAATCTACAGTATTAATTTGTAAATAATATTATTTAGGCAGACAAAACAATAACATGTCGCCTCATAAGACGAAAACAACATTGCAAGAGGAAAGACGGTGAACAAATTAGATTTAATTACAGAGAAGAAAAGCAACTTTGGTTTCTGCAACAGTGTTTAGGTATCACAATATTTTAATGGGCAGTGGTCATGTGACGGTAAGCATGTGTGTTCGGCACGCAGGAGTCGCGCCCGCACCTCGGGTGCACATTTCCGTGGCTGCCTTTAATCCAGGCGCGACTGGAGGATAATCCTGTCGCTCATTTCTGAAAATATGCTGTTGACAACGCTGTCACCTCGCAATAAATCTGTTGTTGTGACTCAAGCTTAAGATGCATGTGCTTTCATTAAAACTTGCTGCACTGAATAAAAACCATTAAAGAAAAGTTTAAGACCTGCGGAGGGAAGCCAGGAAGGCAGAGCAGGTAAGAGAGGAGGTAATGCGCCTTTTGCTTTGCACCTTAAAAAAAAAAAAAAAAAAAATCATAGATCTTGTTTGCCCCGTCGGTGTTTGCAAGGCGGCGCCAGATTCACTGATGTGCACTTTTGGCGAGAAATTTGCGCAGGTTCCCATTTTTCATACCCCCCCCCCCCAACCCTCTCGTCCACGTCTGCTCGATTTTCTCAACGAAATCCCCGAGCAGGGCGCGCGGAGGGCGGCGTGGAGCCTGCGACTTCACGCAGCCCACTGCACCCTGCGCACCGGGGCGGGGACCCGAGCCCACCGCGGGCGGGCAGGTCGGGCCGGCGCAGCTCCGGGTCCTGCGTCGGCTCCCCGCGTGAACGCCACTGTGTCCACCACGGCGCCGAGCGCAGCCCGCTGCGTCTTCCCCCTTGCAAAGCTCTGCACGACTTGCGCGACGCCTCTGCAATCCGAGGGCTAGCTTCTTACAGATAAAGGGCCGGGGTCCCAGATTCGCCTCCACTGGAGGGACCTCAAAGATCCTCTCCAAGACCACACCTCGTAGAAAATGCAGAGCAAGTTGACAAAATTAAAACAGTCGCGTTGGCAAGTCCCAGGAAGACCTAGGGACATCCTGCCCGTGTGTGGGGGAGAGGCTGGGGGCAGGGGGCGGCGGACAGAAAAGGTGGGGGGCGGCGCGCGCAAAGCAGCCCAAAGAGGAGGCGAGGGTGCTGTGGGGGCCAGCAGGCTGCGGGGGAGCCGGGCTCGGGCTTCCTCTGAAAGGCTTCGGACGCTGCGGGAGCCTACGTTTGCCGCTGCTTCTTAAAGTGTGGGTTTTATAAAAAGAGGGAAAGAAAGAGAGAATTAACCGGGTCACAAAAAGCAGTGCACCTTTAACCAGGGGTCCGACCCACCGAGGATTGTTCCGAGTTTTTCTCCTCTGGAAAGACGGCACCGAAATCCACCTTTCTGCCGCGGCTTTGCAACTTCCCCCAAGTCTTGCCGGTCCTGCGAATTCTGCCAGAAACTTCCATCCGCCACAACCGCCCACCCCCACCCCCCAACACGCTCCCTTCCTCTCCCCCGCCCCCGCTTCCCTCTGCCCAGCTAAGTTCCCGGCCCGCTCGCCCCAAAGCCCAGGCTGCAGGCTGCAAACTTTTCACCGCCTAGCGCCAGTGCCGGATGCGAGAGCGTCCCCGAAATGCTCCAAGCATTTGCCAAAGTTCACAGGGTAACGGCGACGGGCGGCCGCCTCCCCCCAACGGCTTAACCAGAGAGAGAATTGTGGTGTGGGGCACACAGCCCCGGACTTCAAACATCTTTTATGTGCCTTTTTATTCTTTTCAAAACCAGAATCACCCAAATGAATATGCCTGCCACTAAGAAGCAAAAACAAAACCAACCTTAAAGGTTTTTGCTTTTTGCTTTTTTTGGAGGGGGAGACAAATGTGGCGGCGGGGGCTGTTTGGAGACGATTCGGACCCGCGCGCTTCCTTCCTCCGAATGATTTTCCTCCAGCTCAAAGCTGTTGCTTCGTGAAAGTTACACAATTAGAGTCGGGAGAGAGAACGCAGGCTGGGAAGGGAGAAGATTCTAGAACGGAAAAGAAGCCTGCGGAGAGCTGGGCGAGCCGCGCAGGGTCGGGGTCCGTCCCGTGGAGGAGGGGGGTTCCCGCAGCCAGGAGCGCCCCACCCCCAGCCACGCGAGGAGCTGCAGCCCTCCTGGCGCTCGGGGCTGGAGAGTCACCGCCCGCTCCCTCCCCCGCCCCCCACAGCGCACGACACCGGGGAGGCCATCTGTGCCAAAGCTTCGTACCACACAGGGCCACTTGAGAGGACAAAAATAAGAAATTTGGGAAATGAAAAAAGACAAACTGGGACCAGGGGCAGCGCGCGCGCGCGGCGGCGCCAGGGCCTGAGGCACATCCTGGTGGCCGCTCGGGGACCGAGGACACGCGCGAGAGTGAGCACGCGGGAGTGGGCGAGGGCGCGTGTGCACGGGGAGGGCGGGGTGCGCGCGCGGCGCCAGGGCGCGTGCGTGTGAGCGCGGGCGAAGGGTGGGCGAGTGTGCGGGAGCGCGCCGCGCCGGCCGCCCGAGGGTGCGGGGCCAGGCCCGACGCGCGCGACCCTCTCACCTGCACCCACCCACCCACCCCACCCCCCGCCGCAAATCACCCCCGAAAGTCCTAGAACGCAGCGGGCCGAGCGCGGCACTTCCCTGGACTCGGAACTTTGAGTCGCGCGGCCTCGGGGCACCTTGTGCCCCTGCCCGCTCCGCAGGCGCCCAGGCCCGGCACCCGTCGGGAAGGGGAGCCGGTGGGGGTAGAGGTGGGGGGGGGGAGGGTGACACCGCGGCCCCGCCGTCCCCTCCCTCCCTCCCCTTGGATTTCAGGAGCCGGTGGCGGCGGGGAGGCCCGGCGGGCGGGGCGGGCGCTCCGAGTCGGAGGGGCCCGGGGGGGGGGCGGAGAGACAGGGGGACGCAGGGGAGGGGGGGGCACGGGGAGGGGAGAGAAGGGGAGGGGAGGAGCCGCGCGGCCCGCGCCGCTTCCGAACCGGAAAGTTGGTCTTGCCGAAGTCCCGCCACCCCGGCGTGCGCACTCCGCTCCGCTCCGGCCGCGAGCCTCCGAGCCGGGCCGGCCGCCGGGGGAGCCCGCGGAGGGGACGCGAGCCCGGAGAGGAGAGCCGGTCCGCAGCCTGGGGCACCTGAGCCCGAGCGCGGCCGGCGCGCCGAGCGAGACCCGCCGCCGAGGAGCCGAGCCGGCCGGCCCTGCGCGCCCGGAGCGCAGGCGGCGCGGCGCCCGAGCGGGCCGGCGAGACAAAGGCCCCCGGGCCGGAGCCCTGCCCGCGGCCGCTCGCTCCGGGAGGGGCGGCCGGGCGGCGGCGGCGGCGGCGGCGGCGGGGGGGGGCGCGCGCGGGGCGCGGGCGGCGGCGCACACGCTCTATAAAGGGGCGAGCCCGGCGCGCCGGCGGAGACGGCGCCGCGCGGACGCCGCCAAAGTTTGCCGCCTGCGCCCCGGGCAGCGCGGCCGCCGCGCCCCGCGCCCCGCCGGCCCGGGCCCCGCGGAGCGATGTGAGCGCCGCCGCGCCGGGTCCCGCAGGCGCCCCTCGCCCCGCGCGGGCCGCTAATTGCGAGCGCGGCCTCATTTGCATAGGCCGCCGGGGCCGCTGGAGGCCGGCCAATCGGCGCGGCCCGCCGCTAATGGCCATGCATTATTCACCAGCCTAATTGCTCAGCCCCATGCGCGGCCCGCGCAGCCGCCGCCGCCGCCGCCGCCGCCGCCGCCCGCGCCCCGCGCCCCGCGCCCCGTGCCGTCCCCGCCGGCCGCCCCGCTGACGCCGATGCCCCGCGCGGGGCCCGCGCGCCGCTAGCAGCATGTCTCGGCGCAAGCAGGCCAAGCCCCAGCACCTCAAGTCGGACGAGGAGCTGCCGCCGCCGGACGGGGCTCCCGAGCACGGTGAGGGGCCGCGGGGGGTCGGGCCGGCGGGGCGCCGAGCGGGCTGGGGGAGCCGCCGGCCGCGGGGCCGGTGCGCGGTGCCCGGCCCCGGCGGGCCGGCCGCGGGGATCCCGGTCCTGCCCGGAGCGCGCGGCGCGGAGTTGCGGGCAAGTAAAGTTGGCTCGGCTGCCGGGAGTTGGGGCGCGGCGCGCGGGCGCAGCGGGGCTCGGGGCCGGCTGGGGGTCGGAGCTGCCGGGGAAGGGAGGCAGTGGAGCGGGGGCGGGGGTGGGGGGAGGCGACGGGAGGTGAGCCCGCGCGCCGCAGCCTCCGCGCTAACCCCCGGGCTCCCCGGGTACGGACGCCGGGCCCGGCCTCTGCTACCGCGCGACCCCCGGGCCAGCGCGGCGGCGGTGGCGGCGGCGCGTCCCGGGCTCACCTCCCGCCGGACTCCGGGCCGGGGAGGCCGGCCGCCCGGGCAGCTTTGTTCGGAGCCGGGGCCCCGCGGCGGTGCGCGCTTGGAGCGGGGCCGCCGACCCCGACCCCCCCCCCACCAGCCGGCCCGCCCCCACCCCCCACCCCGCCCCGGCCCGCCGGCCTCGTGTGCCCCGAGGGCCGCGAAGCCTGCGGGGGCCCGGCCTTCCTCGTGGCCGCCCCGGGACTGAAGCCGGGCGAGCCCCGCCGCGGCCTGGGGGTGGTCCCTGCGCGCGAGGTGTGGGGGGGGGCGGGGGAGACTCGGCTTCCCTCCGGCGGTGGCCGGGCGAGCGGGGGGCAGCGGCCGGGTGTCCCCGGGGGCGGCGCGGGGCTCGGGCTGCCCGGCTGGTCCGCTGGCCGCGGGGCCGGGCAGCCCGGACGCGGAGACGCGTCCTTGTGCCGCGAGCCCCGGGCCGTGCGCACGGAAACAAAAGGACAGAAAAGTTTATCACGCGGCGCCGGAAAGTTTGGCGACACGGGTGCGTGTCCGCGTCGGGAGCCGGCGGGCGGCGGGCGGCGGCCTCGCCCAGATCTTTTTGTGGCCGTGGAGGTGGGGAGCCCCGCGTGCAGCCCGGGCACCCGAGATGAGAGCGGCAGATATGCTAAAAAGAAACGCTTGCATATGGTGGGTAGATTAGGGACAAAGAATCTTTTTGTCATGGAAATGGTTTTTTTTTTTGTTTTGTTTACTTCATCACATAGAATTTCTCACACTTGGTTTGTTTTGTATTGGCCTCAATGACTACATGATCAAATGAATGGATTTATTTCTGCCGAATGAGAAAGACAGTCTTTCCCTCAAAAGAACTACATTGCATCCCAGCGAGGAATTTTAAAGCTTTATTATTGTGGCTGCTGAATAGCTTAAACTCGGCTTTCACAGCCGCCCCAAAATGCAACAATGTAAATACTTCTCCGCTTTGTAGGCTCCTTATCAAAATGTGCACTGTCTCCTTCTATTAAAGCATATTTTAATTAATAGAGTAAAACCCCTCGTGTTTAACAATTAGCAAGCCGAGGCCCTGCTATTCATTTTTAATTCCACGTCAGAGCCGGGAGCCCGGTGAGCTGATAGTGTAAACACGTTGAGGGATGTGTAGCCCACATTCAAAACCCAAGATGCAGCAAATTATTTACCAGTCCGCCTCTGGATCCTTGCCCTTACCCAGTTTATTCGGTGCTGAGACCTACTCAGGATTTTCACCCGTCGTCGTCCGATTAAAGTTTGTCAAGCTGGTGTTTTCCACCGTCGTTGGGAATTGTAGTCAAGACATTGCCACAGTTCCTGATCGTATTTTGCAACAGGCCAGAAATAGCCTGTCTGGGGCTGAGCCTTCCTCAAGTAGTGTGTTTCCTGGATTGTTTTAAGGGTACTTTGGGGGGAACTGTTTAAAAAAATAAGTTCTTTCTGATTTAATTATTCTGAACTGATTGTTGGTGGAGTATAAAAGATACCCTGTTCTCTGCTCACTCGAGGAATGCTCGCGGATGTATTAGTCTGTCGTGATCGTCGTGAGTAGGCTAACGAGAATATTTTTCTTAAGGGAAATGCTGGTGAAAGCTCCCTTACTCCCAACATGAATCACATATCCTGGAAATTTTAATTTTGTCAAATGCCGTTGGAAATAAACAGACCGTGCATGAAGTTAGAAGAGAGCCAAGTTAGTTTACAGGGTCGTGGAAACAAAGTAAATACTTCTTTTGTATCACTTTGGGCGTGACATGTTAATGAAAGCAGGAGATGCGTGAAGAAAAATGGAAGGTTATCGATAATGCAAATACACGCAGAATTCTCAGTGCAGTGCAGGGGACGGCAGCAGGGCACAGCCATGTTAATTTACAGTAAAAAGAGTTTATTCCCCAAGAAAAGGATTTCCCAGGCTTTGGTGTTGAGGCAAGCAATGAAATGGTAGCAATCCAGAAATAGCTCCAGTGTTCCCCAAACCTGATCACCGTGGCAGAAATGAAATATGACAACGTGTCTAAAAGGAGGAAAGGTAGTGATGGCCGATGGTAAGTTCTAGAGTGACCGTGTTGTAGAATTTTATTTTAAGGATGCCGGAGACTAAACGTTCCCTGTGAGAACTGTCTTCTGAGACGGCAGATCATTTCATTCCTATTTGTGAATGTGATGCAGCCTCAGAATTCAGTTGAATGTGTGCCATCAATAGTGAAACCTTTTGAGCCAGCTGAATATTTTTCTTCTAAGAAAAATTAATTAAAACTTCTGCCGGAACAGCACGTATACCCCTACCGAGAACTTTAAGAAAGTGTGGTACCGCTGTCCTTTGTTGTATTAAATACATCCTAATAAAGATGTATATTTTATTGTCGTTACACGGAAAAGCTGTATTTAAGGAACAACAAAAGCGTGTTGTAATTTAAAACAATTTGCCATCCTGGATTTTGTTTGTTAGCACTAATTGTTTCAAAGTGTTTTTGTTTTCTGCCAACTTACACTCATATGGCTATCTTAAAAATCCTTTTAAATGTGGTGAGCATGTGATTGAAGAATTTACCAGTGGTATTCACAGACTGTGTTTAAACTAAGGGAAAGGAGGCCACCAGCCCTCGGTGAGGAGATCCTTTTTCTTTTATCTGTATATGCATGGTTTGCCTGGAGTGCTCCCCCAGCCCACTACACGCATTTACAATTCAGCATTCCAAAAGGAAACAATACAGAAGCCACTTTCTAACATTCGTAGGCAGATTGTTTTCTCTGAAACATGAAAGGTGAAAAGTAACTGAGGAGAGCGGGAGGAGGAAGGAAAAGAAGAATTTGCAAATATTTATCTTAAAAATAACATCTTAAAAACTTAACCTATTTTAAAATGCCTAATTGGGTGGTCAACACAAAGCTCGCCAATTCCCACCTTCCAGAGAAAGAAGTGATTACGTGGCAGTTAGGGGTTTTTTATGTACATTTAAAACTTCACAACACATGCATAATCCAGTATTTTTAGATCTGTTCAGAGCCACAGAAAGAAGGCAAGCTGATTATTGTTTGCATACACGATGATGGCAAAAGTGGGTCAGATTTCATTTTCAACTGGAACCTCTGAGAGGGTTTGCCATTCCTGTCTAGGTAGCTCTGAGAATATCCCGGGGAAGTCAACGAAGATCCAGCCAGGGCGCCCGTTGTGTGCACTGAGCATTAGTAGGAGTTTAGCATTCTTAACTGTGAGAATTGACACAGGGGGTTTTGGTTTTGGTTTTGGTGGTTTTTTTTTTTTTTTTTTTAAAGCAAAATAAGTCTTAGCTGCTAATGAGGTAATGCACTGTCTCTTAATGTTGCAAAGTAGCTCTAAGAAGGATACGTCTTGCATAATATTTATACAGCAGGAAGTTGTTTTTGTTCTGTTACTTTTTATCTTCCTACATGATTTGTAGACCAGTTGCCACAATAAGACCAAAACGTGCAGGAAGAGGAGACCCGGTCCCACTCGCCATCCGGCAGGTTGGAGTCCAGCACGTGGCGAGTTGTCACATGTGTAAAATCTGTGTAAAAATTGAGTGCTTTAATTCTGCTTTAGATACACTCTTACATTAAAAAAAAAAAAAAAAAGTCCTGCTGTTGGATTTTTCTCTTGTCATTTGAACAGTTTTAGGACTTAAAATGCAGCTAACTGTCAGTGTGGTTTCCAAGCAGACAAACAGCCCTAGTCATGTTACAGAAAGTGTAAAATATTAACTGAAATAATGAAATGCCGTAACGGGCTCCATTTATGTTAGAGATTAAGATTGATCTGTTGGTTAATTAAAGGGGACCTCCTCGCCTCGGCGGAAGTGTCCACCGGAGACCTGATGGCACCACTGCGGTGTCCGAATCTTGTCCTCCGTGGGCCTGTCTTTTCCAGTCGGCCCCGGTCTGCTCAGGCTGCCTCTGCGGCCCGCTCCCCGCTCCACCAGCCCGGCCCCGGGAAGGCAGGGCTGCGGAGTGTGGGGCCCTGGCTCTCCCCGAAGGTGGGTAGTTAGAGGCGCCGTGACAGGCCTTGCTGATTTAACCTTTGCCTGCTTTGCCCTGCCAGGGGTGGCCACTAGATGTCAAGCTCATAATACAATTAGTGCATCTGTGCTGTTGACCTTGGCAGCCGGACTCAACACTGTTCTATTAAGTGTTAACACTGAGCCTGAGAGTTAACTGGAGACCCGCGAGCCTGCTCCGTGCTGCCCGGCTTATCGAATGCCCATCTCCTCCGGCACAAGTGTTTATAGTTCTTAAAGAAGAGAGGACGGTTTCCTTTTGTTCGGCCGTTCCGTCTTGAACTGTGTAATTAACCCTGCAGGTGCCGTGGCACTTCGTCTGAATCCGTGGGCCTCCCTGGGCCCCCTCTCGCGAGGCGGCGCCGTTTGCTAATTCCGTCGTGTGGCTCTGTACGTGCAGAGCCGCCGGCCTCAACGACCCAGGGCGCTGGCTTTTCCCAGATGGCCTTTGGCATATGTGGAAAGCCGTAAGGTGCCGACAGATCACGGAAATGATTTAATAACCCAACCCCGGGTGCAGGGCGGCTGCACCCAGCGCGTCAGAGCCCTGCTCCCGGACACGGTGCACTGATGCTTCTCCAGGGCTGCTGAGACCCAGGTGTGTCTGCATCTACGGGGTCTCGCTCGCTTCTGGCTCCTGCGTGTGTGGGCTACTCCTGAGGAGGCGTGCCGGTCACGTGTGGCTCTACACCGTGCTCGTCTTCCCCAGAAGTGACCCCACACGAACCTTGTCTGCCCCCCTCACCAGGTTTTGGGTGACCTGGGTCGCCCGGGTGCCGTCTGTCGGGAGTCGTTGCCGTGTGGGCACGGGCCGGACCATCCGGAGGCAGCGGCCGCGGTGCGACCCCCACAGCGTAGCAGACACCTTCGTGTGGTGCGAGGCGTCCAAGCCGAGGTCGGGCCGCGTGTGTGGCTGCACTCCACCTGCGCGACTCCATAAGGGGAACCGTGTCTCCCCCCCCCCCCCCCCCATGAGAAACTGCAGTGGTTTGAAGCAGAGGACGTTTGGTGACTGTGCCACAGGTGGTCCTTACTTAACAAATTTGAGATGTGGGCCACTGAGGCGACAGAAGCCCGCGCGCGGGTCAGTGCTGGCGTTCAACATAACCAGAGCGCCCCCCACTGTTCAGCTCCATGTGCACAAGCTCGGAGGTCCGGGGAAAAGGACAAAATTTTTCTATTGCGTCTGGAATTTCTTCTACATTGTTAAACACAGTAGGGGTCTCTATTTGTCCCCTCCTGTTTCGCAGCTTGGGCTCAGTGTGTGATAATTCATCTTTCTTTATGGGATTCAAAGCTATCATAAGGAGTTAAAAAGAATTAATTTGCAAGAAAAGAAGTGTCTTCTAACAATTCAGGAAAACTTGAAAAATGCTTTCTAGAGTTTTAAGGGGTGGTAAAGGCAAATGAGAAAGTACTTTTTCCTTTCCCGAAGGCCCACGTGGCATTTTATGGTTCCCACTTTAAGTGGAGAAGTTAACATCCCTTTCCCGGCACTGAACGATCCTTTTGTTAATGGCAGAGAATTGAAAGTGGGCAGCAGAAGCGTAGCAAGACGAACGTGGGCATCTGGGGTTGGTAACCAAAATTATAAACCCCTGTTTACCACGTGTTTGCATTGGGCAGCTTATTTAGTAGGCACTGTGCTCCTGCAAAGAGAAAACCGAAGAGCCCTACCAGGAACCACGTTTGAAATCGAGGGAAGCTCAGATATTCTTAAATCTGTCGCCACAGTGCTTCTCACTTGTGGCTCTGAGAAGGTGGTCGCGAGTGTGGGTTCTCTGCCTGTCGTCTGCCACCTCGGCCCTCAGAAGACTGTCAGACACTTTCAGGCAGTGGAAACACGATGCGCGTTATGTAACAGCAGGCATTAAAACTGAGACTAATGAAACGGTTTGGGGGGTTCCTTTCCCGTCGAGGGATCTGTGCCTAAGAACGGAAACCTTTCTCTTAAAGAATCCCCGTGTGTTTTATTTTTAAGATTGGTGTGGTAGGGGTTCTTTTGTTAGAGGCTTTCTTTAAAAGGCTGCGGGACCTATTTTCCTTCTGTAGACCCGAGCAACGCAGAACTTGCTCGAGAACATTCGAACAGTGATAAAAGCCCCAAAATCCTTCAGTATAAGTAGCAAGTGTGGGGATAGCTGTGAACTAATTATGCATTTCCTCTCGTAAACTGAAGCAGCTTTATTTTTCAGCCCCTGTTCTCTTCCCTCCCCCGACCGCGTTCAGGAGAACCGGTTCAGCCTTAAAGCTCCAGCGCCCAGCTTGAAGCCACGGCCGGTACATGTCTGACCAAGGCCCAAGGAGAGTTTTCCTGGAACAGCCTCTTCCTCACAGGGCCTGCCGCGGGTCCAGCATACGCTCTGGGCACCTTCGGGAGCAGCCTCGACCAAACCCTCTTGTTGCCCAGGATGGGGGGGAGGCCCTTGGTTGCTGGCGAAGGGGTTAGCGGCTGTCTTCCCTCCCTGTGGTCTGGCCCCTGCCCTGTAGATGCCTGCCTCGGCCCGGCCTGTTTACAGCCCAAAGTCTCTCCATCCTTGAACGGGCAGGATGCAGAAAATAAACTACTTTGGCAATAGCGATGATGATTATAATGCTGGGTTTTCAGTCCCCTCCCTTAAGAAAGAAAGCATTTCTAATTGCTTTGGAAATAAATCGCACACTCTTGTATCCTTGTACTATTGTTACACCGGCTCGCTGACACAGTTTTACCTTGAAATAAAAATTTGTAGCCGTGTTAAATGATGGATGTCATAACTTCTATTTGTGAAATACGAAGGCCAATTTCAAACGTAAATTTAATTAAAGCACCAGCACGGCTGCATGCGTGTGAATCCGACATAGAATTGGCTTAAAACAGTGGCGGGGTTAAAGGGCGTTAGAAGTTGTATAAATTGGGAGCTGCATTCAGATTTTCCCTTTTAAAAAAAAAAAAACAAAACGAGCACTGCCATCTCAGCACGTACGCACTTAATCACCGGAATGAGAAGCGCTGTCAAAGCAAGTTATAACAACTTCCTTTGTGTCGCCCTCTCTTGTGAGCGCATCAGAAGTTGGTGGCCTCACTCTGCACTTAACCTGGGAGTCGCAGGGCACCTAGAAGCTCGGCTCCGGGGAGGCTCCTCCCCAGCGAAGTCCCTTGAAGTGCTCCTTGCTGCTGTTGAACAACATTCTTAAGGCGCGCGGGCCCAGAGTGCAGATCCGTAGTGAAATAGTAGAGTTTTCATCCGTATGCACCCTCGTCCAGACTCTCGCGGAACGTGTGGCCCCTGTGACTTTGAGGGAGTGCTAATCACGTTCAGAGTTTGATGGCGAAGACCGATCACGCTGTATTTGTACAAACCCCAATTAAAAAAAAGAAATATGTGGAGATTCTAAATTATTTGCCCCACGAGAAACCCCAGTTATGTTGAATTTTTTTCCTTCACTAACTGTAGTTTTTAAATTATGTTTCGGTTAAAAGGCAAATTCATTATGAAACTTTGCTCATGAGATCCAGCAGTGGTCTGTCCTGTCAGGTTCATTAACATAATGAACTGTTAGCAGGCCCAAATGGCCAGAATTGGCATTTTTACGTGGTCCCGCCCCCCCCCCCCCCAGGTTTGCTCTCCTTCCTCAATTTCAAAGGAATACGTGGAAGGTTATTCTACTTTGACAGGAGTATTTTCACTACGTTTAGGGGTTTATCGTTTATACTTGCATTAAACACACTGGCTTATTCTTTGGTAGAAAGTGCTGGAATGCCCTGTGCACAGGTCGTGCAGCTGGGAGACGCTTGTGGCCTTTGCAGACCTGCCCGGGGAGGAGGAAGTTCCCCGGGACAACACTTCCTAAGTTCCCTGAATTTGGACAC